>NW_015090778.1:1380062-1424459 GCF_001431845.1 Calidris pugnax | reverse complement strand
CCCCGCGGGGCCGCCCCGGCGGGGGAAGAGCCCGTCGTTGGTGCCGCTCGGGACCCGCCGGGAAGGGGGGCTCCGGCTTTGCTTTATTCTGTCCGTTCTGTGGCGAAAAGCAGCCGCGGGCGGAGGTGGGGGTGGACGGCGGGGACACAACTTCCTCACCGGCCCGGCCCGTGAGCACCGGCAGCGGGAAGGCGCCCGTCCCCGGCGGCTTTGAGGATGTTTTTGGCGTAAAGCGAGTGGGAAAACCGTTCAGTTGAGGGTGTCGGAGGGTGAAGTCACGCAGGGTTTTATAATATTTATTTCCGAGGGAGCGGGGGTTTGTTAAGGCGGGGCCCGACGGTGGTTTCACTTCGAGCGGAATGTGTTTGCGCAGCGTCACACCTGTTGGGGTTCAGTCCCACCGAGGGGAACGGCAGGAATGTTAAGTTGACATTTCCAATGGTGGCTGAAGTGGGGACTCCCAGATCTGGATGGATGACACCATGTCGTGCAGCTTCCCCCTCCGAAGTGATGGTGTAAAATGACATCTCTTGGCCAAGACGGTCTTTTCCCCGCTGTGTTCAGCTGCGGGTGCCAACCTCGTGTGGGACACAGGAGATATCCGTGCCAGCACTTTTTGTATTGGGGTGGATCCATGATATTCCACAAAGATAAGCTCATATGTCCAGCCAGTGACAGGACAGGACCCTTAATTAATACTCATCTCGCCCTGTCGCTTCTTGGTTTTATACTAAACAAAATAAGGTCACTTTTCTACCATAAACAATTGGCAAGAATTTCTATTTTTTTTGGTCTAAAGCTCAGACACATTGCAAAGCCAGCAGAGCTGCAGGGCTGACATTAATTTCCATTATACACGAATCATAAGTATTCGACTGAAGTTGGGATTCTGCAACTTCTATTTTTGAGAGCGTTAGGGAAAGCAGCCAGATAATTCGGGTGCGACTGGCAGCAGGGTTGTCGCTTCTCCTGTGCACGTAGAAAGGGCATATGTTGTCTAGTCTTATGGTGCAGCTGTGATGCTGACATTAATGCGTTTATGGTAATGGCTGTGGGGTAAAAAAACAACCCTGTAGGCTTTAGAAAAATAAGTCCACTTCTCCAGAAATTGGGCATTTGTTATAAAGACAGTAAGCAGGGAGGACAATGCTGCTGTTATAGAAGTAGTGTATTTGTTTCAAAGGTAGGACCTGAGAAGATGGAACTGTTAGCTACTGTTGTATTTGTGATTAATGAAAATATTTATGCAAGTATTTATCTCAAGATTAAAAGAGCAGTTCCTTGTTAAGAAGAAAGCCACGGTAATACTTCTTTAAACGTGAAGTTATCATGCAGAGCTGAGGGTTATTCTTTTGCTTATGGCGCAGTGTAAGTTAGGGGCACTTGTTGGTAACATGCTCATTATGGAAAAATAAAATAAAAACAACTAAGAAACCAATAATATAATCTGATTCTCTCAGATAATGTAAAGAATAAGGTTCTAAGGTTTTAATTACATAAAAAAGAACAAGTGCAACTTCCCCCATAGAGCACTTTACCCGGATAATAGACTCCACGCTGGTGAATAGTAATATTTGCCACACAGAAAACTGCCGCGTGGATTTGCTGTGCCATTGCTGTCTGCTGGTAACTACCATGGACATTACTGGATGCTGAAATGGTTTGAGGCTGAGGGGAGATTCGAGATTGATTAGTACTAAGTGTTGGTGTGGAACATCACCCACAGCTCCAGACAGCACGGAACTGCGGTGGGGTTTGTCCTAGGAGTTTTGAGAGAGAGATAAGAGAGACTGGTGGAAGCTGGCAAACCCTTACGAAACACAGAGGCAGCGGGGACTGGAAAACTGTCTCTGATAAAACGGAGGAGGCCAAAATGGGAGAGTGAAAGTCCCTGCAGGGCCTGGCGGGGAGGATGGGCAGTCAGGGCAGGCGTTGCTAAACGCAGCAATGATTTTGTAGGCAGCAGGAGTTTGCAGCAGCCGTTGGAAATTAATGTGTAGTTCAATTGCCTGCTATTTAAGCCGGTAAGCCACAAGAAACGCACTACTGTGTCATACCGGTGGCCCATCAAAATGGCTTGTGTGACAGACCTAGGAATGAGTTGTAATAAATAACATTTGAATTAAAGCTGTGTGCATTAGTGCTTTACAGCATCAGGAAAGAGCTGAAGTCATGCTGAAAAGGCAGATGTCGGTGATGTCGATGCAAAGGATAGTTGGTTTAGATGCAGAGGGCTATAACCAGGGTCTGGAGGATATTAGAATAAAATTATTCTTGCAAGGGTCATTTCCTACAAAATTTCAGTAGAGTTGGTTAGTCTTAGGGCTCTTCACTCAAAACCAAGAATAACATCTATCTTTTGTTTGGTCTGCTTAGATTTTAATACCCTTGGGCAAATATAGGAGGTTTCTGATTCCTGTTGACACAGCACTGAGCACTCCGTGCTTTTCAGCGCATCCGTTCTCCCAACACCCCGTGAGGACAGTGTGAGCGTCCTCCTCATTCCACGGAGAAGAAACCAAAGGAGGATCTCTGCAGAAAGAAATTCTTTGCTGTGAGGGTGGTGAGGCACTGGAACAGGTTGCCCAGGGAAGTTGTAGCCCCCATCCCTGGAGGGGTTCAAGGCCAGGTTGGAGAGGGCTTTGGGCAACCTGGTGGGAGGTTGGGGCAGGAGGTTGGAACTAGATGATCTTTAAGGTCCCTTCCAACTCTAACTATTCTAGGATTCTGTGATTGCTCAGCTTAGACCGTCTCCCTCATTTTGTGATTGTACCATTCTCAACCTAGTGGGGTTCCGGACTGAATTCCAGCCTGAACTGGGTTCCCTACAGGAAAGTTCATGTTTTATTTTTGATAACCATCATTTATTTCTATCCGAGGAATTCGAGGCTGGGCAGATGTCTGCCATATATAGGTCAGGCTGCATATTCACTCATGCATGTCCTTCCTAAAAGGCCAGTGAGGGTAGTAGCTAAACCACAGATATTAGATTCCTGCAACTTCTAGCTGCTCCTTTTTAGGACACAAACGCTCTCCTGTTGTGTCCACTGCACTGTCACACCAAACACACCACCCTCAACGCTACCTACCATCACCTCATATTTCCTCCCAACTGATCCTGTATTAGTTTCCATGGCAACAGGAGGATAATCTCGGGAGCGTGAATCCCCGCAGATTTAACTACATTTGCGCCCTTTTGTTTTACACATCCCCAAAACGGGGGGCAAGAACCCGTTGGGAATGGGAGGAATCTGGAACAAATCCCAAGGGTGGCATCCCGTTTGCCGTGGGGACGGGGGAGGGATGTAACCCTTTCCCTCCCGGCTGGCGATGGTCGGGGGGGTTCCCTCCTCTCTCGGAGGCTTCACCGGAGGAAAATGTCGCCGATGCGGGTCCAGCGGGAGCTCACCCGGGAGGGACGGTGGGCGAGTCTCCCCCTGGCAGGGCACGGCGGGGGAAGAGCATCTTTTGCTGCGCCCGTTGGTTCCGGTTGATGCTCTTTTCCCGCTGCCGTGGCCCCGGTCCCTCGGCGGGGGGCGGAGGGGGGGGGACGGGGACCGATGTCCGCCTGCGCGCGTGCAGACCCGTCCGCAGAGGATGGCGTCGGAAGGGCCCGGGTGTTGGTTTTAGGCTGATTTGGGGCCAAAACGCGATCTCCCTAGAGATGAGGTGAAGGAGAGCGAAGGGATGTTCGTAGCGCCGGGAACCGGCCGGTTTCCCCGACACCCGCAAGCCCCGCTCTTCCGGGGCGCAGCCCCTCGGAGGGACACCCCCCCCCCACCCCCCCCCCCCCCGCGGCGCGGCCAGCACTGGGGCGGGGGGGCAACAAGCCCAGCGTGGCCTACAGGGAGCCACAGGCGCTGCACGGCAAGGCGGGAGCGGCTCTGGGGGGCGTTGGGCATCGGGCTCGGTGCGGCGGCTGCGGGGCCCGAAGCTCGGAGGGGTTCTTTTGTGAAGGAAGAAGCGCTTGGCCGAGGAGCTCCGAGCGGTGACTCGCCTCAGAAGGCAGCGGAGATGGCGGGGGGTGCCCGGCATTGCGGGTCTCGGGGGCTGCCCCCACAGCGCCTCAGGGAGAGGGTCCCGGCCGCGGGAGGAGCCCCCTCAGCCGTGTCCTCCGGGGGGTGGCTGTTCCCGCCTCACCTATTGCTACCGGCTTTGTTTCGCCACTGGACAGTTAATACAAAAGAGTAAGAACCACACAACCCTTCCCCCAACTTGTGAGGAGAAGGATCTGGGGGTCCTGGTGGATTCCATGAGCCAGCCATGTACTCTTATAGCCAAGAGGGACAATGGGATCTTGGGCTGCGTAGGGAAGAGTGTGGTCAGTAGGTGGAGGGAGGTCATTCTCCCCCTCTGCTCTGCACTGGGGAGGCCACAACTGGAATCCTGCGTCCAGTGCTGGGCTCCCCAGTTCAAGAGAGACAGGGAACTGCTGGAGATTCCAGCGTAGGGCAACAAAGATGATTAAGGGGTTGGAGCATCTCCCTGGTGAGGAAAGGCTGAGAGAGCTGGGGCTCTTTAGCCTGGAGAAAAGAAGGCTGAGGGGAGACCTTATTAATGCTGACAAGTATCCAAAGGGTGGTTTGAGGGAGGATGGAGCTGGACTCTTTTCAGTGGTTCCCAGTGACAGGACGAGGGGCAACGGGCACAAGCTGGAACATGGGATGTTCCACTCCAATCTGAGGAAGAACTTCTTTGGGGTGAGGGTGGCAGAGCCCTGGCAGAGGCTGCCAAGGGAGGGTGTGGAGTCCCCTTCTCTGGAGATCTTCAAGCCCCACCTGGATGCTCCTGAGTGATGTGCTCTGGGCAACCCTGCTTTGGCAGGGGAGTTGGACTGGATGGTCTCTAGAGGTCTCATCCAACTCCAACAATTCCATGATTCCATGAAATGTGTCTGACAATTCAGAAATAGTGGGATTTTCTCCTGCCCCTGGGCTCCTTTGTCTTCATGTTGTTCATACATGGGAGCCGAACGGTTTGAATCAGCATTTTCCCTGTTATCATTGATATTGCAGAGCTACTGGTGCCATGCGCACCCATAGCTCATCAGAAGCTCAAAGGGATCAATCTTTTCGAGATAGGGGTGCATCAGGGCTGTGTTGCTGTTCTCAGCAGGGAAAAAAGGAGCCTGGGTGATTCATCTGCTGTTCCTCAGAGAATGTGATGCACCAGGATTTGGCATCCAGGTCTCCTGAAGTGAATAGAGAGTCATCCAGGAGCTTTATATAAAAAGGTGGTGTAACAAAAATCCTGCAGACTTTAATGCAGTAGTTACTGCATATTTCTGAGTCAAACACACCCCTGACCTGCTGTAAAGGCTCCAGTTTTTGTGTGAAACAGCGATTTGGTTCAAATCCAGTTCTGACTTTGAGAGAGCCGTGAGGGGACATTCATTTCAAACTCAACTGTGTGCATCTCTTTTTTTTTTTTGGTATTTTTCACATGCTTTGTAAGGACTAAACCCAAACAAGGAATAGTTAAAATTGCACTGCATCTTCAAAATTTGTATTTATAACAGTCCCGTATCTTATTTGTAACTTTAACTGTAATGCAATTTCTGCCTTTTTTTTAGTGAGATAATTGTACCAATGTCTATAGACTGTAATTGATTTTTGTTTCTTAGGGAACACTGTAGAGCTTCATCATGGGAGCTGTCGTAGCTGATGATGGTCCATCTGGTGTCAAAGCCCCTGACGGAGGCTGGGGCTGGGCTGTCCTTTTTGGCTGTTTCATCATCACAGGATTCTCCTATGCCTTTCCTAAGGCAGTTAGTGTCTTCTTTAAAGAACTGATCCGGGAATTTGGCATCGGATATAGTGACACTGCATGGATTTCCTCCATTCTGTTGGCCATGCTTTATGGAACAGGTAGGCGGTTCTTTGGTTTTGAAACAGTGTTGCATCATACAGTTATGTTTGTAAATCACACAGCCGTTTCCAGTGTGAGTCATGACTGCGTATCATTACTTGTGTGCAAGTAAGGCATTCCAAAGAATTACAGTTAATCACATAAATCCAAAAGTTATTTAACCATATCCCGCTTGCATATAAAATTAAGTTTGTAACTCAGTAGCTATTCAAGACAATGAACAAGAAAAATTGCAGGGCACTCTGAAGATGAAAAAGATTAAGTATTTGCCTGTAGAGGCAAGAACACTCTTCCGGATTGGCCTGACAGTATGGACAAAGTACAGATAGAATCATAGACTCATTTGGGTTGGAAAAGACCTTTAAGATCATCGAGTCCAACCGTAAATCTAACGCAGCCAAATCCACCAAAGAAATGCAAATTGACATAAAACCAATTGCAAAAATTAGTTTATCTTAGCAACTGTAACCTGCTCTTCTTGCCCAGGTCCGCTCTGTAGCGTGTGCGTCAATCGCTTCGGCTGCCGCCCTGTCATGCTGGTGGGTGGCCTTTTTGCCTCCATGGGGATGGTGATCGCCTCCTTCTGCACGAGCATCGTTCAGATCTACCTAACGGCGGGTGTGATCACTGGTGAGTAGTGTGCCTGGCTGAAGATGAATTAGCCTATTCTTAGCTTTAGGTTGAAGCTTGGTACAAGCGACAAATATCTAAATTATCAAGACCATCTAAATGGGCTTTTATAAAGATGACAGGTAAATGGGGAATAAATTTGTTTGTTTTTTCATGAACGTTAATTTTTCTGGTATGTTTAATAGCTGCTGCTGTAATCAGTGAGAGTAACCGTAGAGCACAAGAATATCATGGAGGTGGGACGCTTGTACAAATGTTATCTTAGAATTGTTTTATCCACTTGAAATAGAACTCTTTGAAGTCATGAATCAGAAAAACTGTAATCAGAATTTTTTTAATAGTGATACTGGAGGCAAGTATCAATTTTTCTGTACCCTCTGTTACAGGTTTGGGTCTGGCACTAAACTTTCAGCCTTCCCTGATCATGTTAAACCGTTACTTTGACAAACGCCGTCCCTTAGCCAACGGGCTGTCCGCGGCTGGGAGCCCGGTCTTTCTTTGTGCTCTCTCACCGCTGGGGCAGATACTACAACACGAGTATGGCTGGAGAGGAGGATTCCTTATACTGGGTGGGATGCTGCTCAACTGCTGCGTGTGTGGAGCTTTAATGAGACCTTTGGAGCCACCCAAAACGTCTGAAGCTACCAAAGAATCAACTGAGAAGAAAGCAAAGAAAAAACTGCTGGATTTCAGTGTGTTTAAAGACGGTGGTTTTGTCATCTACACGCTAGCAGCATCCATCATGGTGCTCGGCCTCTTTGTTCCCCCAGTTTTTGTTGTGAGCTATGCCAAGGATTTAGGGTATCAAGACACCAAAGCAGCTTTTCTTCTGACTATTCTGGGATTCATTGATATCTTTGCTCGGCCTATTTGTGGAATGGTAGCTGGGCTTAAATGGGTTAGACCGCGCTGTGTCTACCTCTTCAGTTTTGCTATGATTTTCAATGGTTTTACAGATCTCATGGGTTCTATGTCTGTCGATTATGCTGGCCTGGTGGTCTTTTGCATTTTCTTTGGCATTTCTTACGGAATGGTAGGCGCTCTTCAGTTTGAAGTTCTCATGGCTATTGTTGGGACTCAGAAGTTTTCCAGTGCTATCGGTTTAGTTCTCCTGGCGGAAGCGATGGCTGTTCTTATTGGTCCACCATCAGCGGGTAAGTATTCCCTTTAGTTCAGAATTCAAAACCATTTGCATGGCAGCCGTGTACACAAATTGTATGATAAGGGAGCAGAGGAAAAAGCCAACACGAGTCACTCGAGAAGTGCATATTGTGCTAGCGGAGCACAGGCTTCAGTGACTTTCAGCAGTTACAATCTGAAATGGTTCAAGACAGGGTGGAATGAATCTTTCCCTTCTTGGATCTCTTTCAGGATTGGTTGAATTGCCATCTGGAGATCATGCTCTTCCTCCACTGAAAGCCTGCACTGGGTCTCTTATTAGTAGATGGCTAATATCCTATGAGACGGGTTTTACACACACTGTGAAGTTCAGACCTCTTTGGAGTTGGGATTGAGAATATGAAACCTGTCAATTTTCTTGGGGAAGTACTAGGATAGATTCTCTACAGTACTATGGAAGTACTAGGATAGATTCTCTATATCTACGGCAGATTTGGAGGAGAAAAGAAAACATCAGAAAAAGGAGGAAAAAAAAAAATCTTACAAGGAGGACTATAAGATTCTCTATATCTACGGCAGATTTGGAGGAGAAAAGAAAACATCAGAAAAAGGAGGAAAAAAAAAATCTTACAAACTGGCCTGTTTTAAGGAAATTGCACATCTCACAACCCAAGAATAAGGGGACATTACAAAATATTCAAATTCATTAATTTGAATTAAAAATTGCAAATTGATTACTAATCAAAGAACATAAATTTTACAGACCCTGAATTGAAAGAAAACACAACCCACCCCAAACCCACCAGTTCACTGCCATAAAATGTTTACTATTTATACCAGACACTAAAAGCATCAAGTATCTTTATTGTGACAGAACCCCCTCATGGAAAAAACAGTCCCATGCACAACTTCCTTCCATCTCCAGGTTTGGAGAGGCGCGTCTTTCACAGCCTCCCTTCCTGCTCTTTCACCTCCACCTCACCACCAAAGTGTCAGAATCAGACTTCAGACTTCCTATGAAATAAGATTTGCATGTTAAGCAGACAGGGCACTGCCTGTGTAAGGAGATAGATATGAGGGAAATGAGATAGGGAGCGAGAGGACGCGGATGATACAGATCCCTGCCATTGTTGCACACATTTTGATCTGAAACACACAGCATTTGTCTCAGCTCTTGCGTATGAAGGAAAGGCTGGGTTTATTTCAGTTGAATTGCATGACTCTGTGCATTTTGATCTGAAACACACAGCATTTGTCTGTGTTGTGCAGGGAAGTGTGTGGTTTGGGATGTGACATAATGTCAGTGAATGCTAAACTGAATCGAAATAATTAAGAAATACATCATTATAAACTTGTTAAAATACTATTTCTACTACTATGTCTACTAAAAACCTTGCTTAGATCATCATGGTACTTCTAGACAGTCATTTAAATGTTGTAAGAAAGCAGGAAAAAATCCATTGCAAGACAGTAACTTTTGTTAATGACCTGTAATGTTGTCTTTTTCAGGAAAACTCTTGGATGCAACAGGAAGGTACATGTTCGTTTTTATTATTGCTGGAATTGAAGTTACCACCTCAGCACTCGTATTGGCCTTGGGAAATTTCTTCTGCATTAAGAAAAAACCAGAAGAACCACATACAAAAGATGAAGCAGCAGAAAGAGAGGAATTAAACAAATCTGAAGACAAAACTCCTGAAGATGCCAAGGTGGACTCTATTGAAGTGGAGCAGTTTCTGAAAGATGAGCCTGAAAAAAATGGTGAAGTTGTAACTAACCCAGAAACGTGTGTGTGAGCCTGACAGGACACCGACAAAGTGTTTAGAAAAGAAAGATTTTTTTCAACACTATTTATTTTAGAAATAGAACTAGTTTAGGGCTGGGCCATCTGCTTTATTAACTGGAGGCCGTTTAGCTCATCAGGCGTCTCTGGAAGCCGATGTGCTAGACAACCTTTTATCGGAAAATTAGCTTTAACAGTAAAAGGTGGAGTATCGTGGTTATACTTTTTATGTAAACTTAAGAAGCTTTTATAAACACAAGTAGAGTCTTGCTACGCATCACCAGAAACAGCTCACTTGGAAGAGATATAGGAAGAAGTATTTTTTAAGAAAAGTGGAATCATATGTGTGTTTTCAGACAATAGTGGTGAAATCGCTGTGCTTGCTGTGCGGCTAAATATAATTTCCCTTTCTGTGTTCTTTGTGAAGGGGAAAGTTTGAGATGGAGAAAAATCTCAGGAACTTAAAGGTCTCCATTAGGTTTTTGAATTTCTTACTTTTTTAGATTTTTAGATTAATTGGCTCAGCCCTAATTTAATTTTGATATCTGTTACTTTGATTTATGTAAATGTATTTCTGAGTTTTGTCAAAAACTGTAATCTTTGTAATTATCATCCGGAAATACTGTATGTGGGAAGGCACATTACAGATCCTGTCCTCAGCAGATCACGCAAGTGGTATTCCCAGGTAGTACTACAAAAAAAATAATAATAAAATGAGCAGAATGGATCCTGGCAGACCACAAGCAAACCAAGTCAGCCTACTTTTACATCCCCAGTTTTCAGCACAGTTTCCCTGCAGCACTGAAAAATACTACATAATCCTACGAGTAACATGGAGAAGACAGATAATAGGTTTAGTAGAATTTTCTGAAAGACTGTCCGTTTTGTATATAAAAGAAACAGTGTAAGTTTCCAGATGACCTATAAAATAGAGTGGGTAGACTTAGGGAAGGGACTGGACTATTTCAAAACCTTAGCCATCTTTAAAATGCAACATAGGAAGGTCTTTAATTTTTTTTTTTTTTTTGCTCGGTTTACCCCACTTCCCTGTCTTTTTGCTTAATCCATGGACATTGAAGGTGCTGTTCTTGCTGGCTGCGGAAACACAGTAGAACTGGTGATGATATTTATGACAGCAATGCCTAAGGACCAGTTGAGAATGGGGTCGGCTCTGCTTCTCGTTGCACAAACAGAACAGGGAGTCTCTGGTCAGTCTTTAAATCATCTCTGCCATCGGTGTGGGGAAGGAGAAGAAACAGATCAGACAAGGCAGCGATGCACACTTGAAGAAATGTAGGAAGGGAAAAGATTCATTGTGAGGACACTGAATACAAAAGAAAGGAAGATATTCTACTTTTTTTTTTTTTTTTTCCACCAAACACATTCAAGAAATGCAATCTTTTCTACAAAATCGTACTACCCACCTTTCAAAGACATTTATAAAAAGCTCTCTAGGCTTTGTGACTGCAGCACAATCCTCAAAACAGACTAAGTGTAACAGATTTCTTGTTAGTAGCAAAGGAATATTGGCTTTCAGGTGCCAAAACTGTTCCACTTAATAACTGAAAATCTAAAAAAAACCCACAAACTGAGAGATCCTAATCCCTTAAAACCATGTATCCCTTTTAAAAGTAACACCATTAGTTGTTTCATACTCAACCATTTTAACAGAAACATACAGTGAATCCAACAAAGTGCCAAAACCATGACCCATTCCCTAACGGAACGATCTTAGATACCAGCTTCCATTCTGGTAGTTTCTTCAAAAGGGTTTTGCATTCTTAGGACAACCTTGCACAGAAATTGAAAAGTTAGGATCACGACTTTTTTTTTTAAAAAAGAAATGGGTGCTGCTCTGAATAAACGGTTTTATTTTTCTATGGCATAAAGCGCGTTACTTTAAAACCTTTTATTAATTTAGTGGCAGGAATTGCGCTGGCACGTCCTAGCTGTGAGAACTGCAGCCACCGAGCTTAGCTCCGGTTTGCTGAAGACTCAGTTGATACCTGGAACACGAGATGCTGGCTCCAGAAGGTCACTCTATGAGAGGGCAAGAGGAAAACGGAATCTACAGATCAGCTTCTGATATCACTGAATTTTCACTGAATTTCACTGAATTTTCACTGAATTTCTAGAGTTGGAAGGGACCATAGAGATCATCTAGTCCAACTCCCCTGCTGAAGCAGGATTGCCTAGAGCTAGAGCATGTTACTCAGGAGCATCCAGGCGGGTCTTGAAAATCTCCAAAGAAGGGGACTCCACACCCTCCCTGGGCAGCCTGTTCCAGGGCTCCGTCACCCTCACCGTGAAGAAGTTTCTCCTCATATTTGAGTGGAACCTCTTCTGTTCCAACTTGTGCCCGTTGCCCCTCGTCCTCTCACTGGGAACCACTGAAAAGAGTCTGGCTCCCTCCTCCTTCAACCCTCCCTTGAGATACTTGTAGGCGTTGATAAGGTCTCCCCTCAGCCTTCTCTTCTCCAGACTAAAGAGTCCCAGCTCTCTCAGTCTCTCCTCATAAGGGAGATGCTCCAATCCTTGAATCATCTTTGTTGCCCTTCGCTGGACTCTTTCTAGTAGTTCCCTATCCCTGGAGCCTGCTTCAGGGGATACATACTGGACTCTTTCTAGTAGTTCCCTGTCCCTGGAGCCTGCTTCAGGGGATACATGGAAACCTGGAACAGAGCTTTCAGATTGGAGTTCCCTGTTCTGTTTCAAAAAACAAAAACTAGAAACCTTCCTAAAAGCGAATTCAGGTTCTCAAACAGCCATTTTTGTCTTACTGTGGATTTTGATCACCAGATTTCTTTGCTAAATAATGCCATCCTGTTATCCCAGAACTACATGGTTATTCCTTTGACCTCAGGTTTTGGCACAATTTTAAGTTTCTGAACCATCTGCAAATTGTCTAGGCTGTGACATCTTGAAAATTTGGGCTTATCATCCTGACTTTCCAGCAGCACTGTTTCATTTTCCATACGTAATACCCTTATGGTTAAGCTGGAAACAAGAAGCGTTTGTTACAGTTTTATGTGGTTGGGGCAGAAGAGGAAGTTACTGAGACAAGGGAAACACATTTTCACAAGACATCATAAATAATGTCTGAAGTCAATCTAGTGTTCACAGGAAGTGCCTCCTTGGCCCATACACGTTCTTTTCCTCTACTCTGAGATGAGCTACTCTGAGCAGGGCTGCCAGTCCTCTGTGCTATTTCCAGCACAGACCCACCACTGGACTGGAGTATTGGTGAGAGCAGGAGACACCCCCTGCCCGGGACAGGCCAAACCACAGGACTCTCATCGACTGTGAGAAATAAGGGCTGGGATTTCATTTGCTAAGGAGTTTCACACAGGCTGTAAAACCTTTTACCATTTTCATTATTTACAAGAAGCAGCAACGCAGAGATGAGCAATGTCAAAACTGGGAGGCTTGGGAGTACAACTGAGTTCTGGAGGCAGTTGAGCTCCCTGCTCCCATCCTGCCCCTTCAGGTGTGCCCACTCCTCTTCTCCTTCAGCTGCCTTTATTCCCTCGGGAAGAGACTGGCTCTGTCTCCGTGCCTGGCAGAGCCCCAGCCCGGATGGCTGCGGGACAGTCTGCTGAGGCACACACCGACTGCTCCCACCGACACGGTCCCAAAGGCTTTTACATTGAGTTCCTCTATTTTATAGACCTCCTTCCTACCCCAAGATGTTAAAAAAGAATAAAAAAAGAAAAGGCAAGCAGTGAGTCCTTGGGTTCTCAGCACTGGCTTCGAACACCAGCCAGGAAGCGGCACACGCAGGAGGAGAGGATCCTATTGGAACACTCTCTCAGCAAAACTAGCCTGGCTCCTTATTAATTTAACTCTGCTTACTGTAAATTCACACGGAATTGCTTTTAAACCCCTCCAGGTATTTCTGGTGCAGTATTTCTTTAATCTAAACACCGTTGAGATCCCCTGAAGAGCAGTTTGTGAGATGTGCTCTTTCATATTGAGGATGCGCACGGTTGGAGTCATAAAGCACCACTAAAGAGACACGAGCTGCTCGGGGCCACAAGCAGAACAGTTCCACGCGACATCTACCTCGATGAACCTTTGTTCATCCTTCATCTGGTTAAAATTTTGTGATTTGAAAAAAGAAAAGGGATGAAAAGGGGAAAAGGCAGGTAATTATACAACTGAACTGCCAAGCATCTCAAAAACAGCATCACGATTAGCTCTTGCATCACACACAATTGGAACAAATGTAATTTCTTTAGACACAAAGTTCATTCATCTATTTAAGAATTCTGTGAGGGAAACAATCTAACAACACAAGTGCAAAAAATCCAAGTACAATTATATAAAACAGTTGAAAGATTTCATAGGTTATTTCTCTGAAACTAATGAATGGTCTTTAGTGTACAGGCTGGCATAATTTTTAAAGCTTTTTAGATCTTCGTACATTCTTTAAATTCTGTACTACAGGATTTATGGTTAAAATATTGTATGTTTGATCAGGTAATGAATCATCGGCTCTTAATTTCCTAATGCAAGGAGAGAGAGTGTGTATAAATGCCTGTAACACACAGAGACTCTATAAAGGTGTATATGTGCATGCATATATATATATTTATATATGTATGTATTGATCTATATATATCAAACATGCACTATACCCAGCAGAGTAGAACAGAGACAGTGTGGCTGTTTACTAGACAATGAGCAATGCAGAGTTAAAACCATTTCCTTCTTCTTCCTATACAAAGATAAGTTTGCTTTTTAAAAAATTCTAAATAAAACATCTTGTAGCTATTTGGAGCCTACAAGATTTCAGTGCAACTAAAAACGTTAAAGTGATGCAGCTATCTGGTTAAAATCACAATCTCTAGATTTTATTTTTCTCCAGTCTTTAAATACATCCCAGCAAGTCTTTCCCAGTACCTGCTGCTAGAGCAGCC
Organism: Calidris pugnax; assembly: GCF_001431845.1. NCBI lineage: Eukaryota > Metazoa > Chordata > Aves > Charadriiformes > Scolopacidae > Calidris > Calidris pugnax. The sequence continues at coordinate 1,410,140 of NW_015090778.1, read as the reverse complement.
AGTTCCCTCCAGCTGAGACTCGAGATGGAGTGAAGGTGTGATGTGAAGGACTGGATGGATCTTGTGGTTGTTTATTAATATTAAATTCCACCCAAACAACTGTGTTAGACAATGTCAAATCATTCTCTAAAAAGAAATTAAAACATTTCCCCAACCCAGCGATCAAACTTCAAAATGAAAATCAAAAGAGACTCACGTATGCACCTTTCACATCCCAAAGAAAAGCTTGTTTGAGGTTGGGAATCCTAAAGGGAGGGCTTTTTGGAGAATGCAAACACGTCCGTGTTCCAGCGGTAAGTACTGACTCGGGGACGTGTGTCTGTGTCTCTGCCACTGGGGGTTGGGATCATGGAGTTACACGTCTGCTCTGTGCAAGTGAGATAACTTTTTGTTTCTTGTTACTGCACTTTAATGTAACGTGTACATTTATAGTTAGGTATTTTTTTTATGCTTTTCTAGTAAACTGTTGCAAATGTAGTGAATAAATATTTATTTGGTTGTCAAAAACTGTGGGTGTGAGAAACTAAGCTTAGAAAAAAATCACTTTTAACACCCAGATGTGGCAATTGGGCTTCATTTGCACACACTCAAATGGCTACACAGAACCAGGGTGCTTAGGGAGAGGAAAACGAGAGGTGACACCGAGCTGACAGGCAGCCAGAATGTAATGTGGGCAGGGGGACTGGTTTTGCTGTGACTCATAGTTTGGCCAATTCCAAACCAGAAATGGGCTCCTGCTGTAAATGACCCTGAAGACTATTTTAAAGCAGCAACTGATTTAAAGTAATAGCTATTAATTTTATGGTGGCCCATATGGAAATTACTGTTGTTGTCCTCTGAAGAGTGCTCCAGGTGCTGATTGCAGGTAAAGTTTTATGAACTGCTACGACGTATAAAGCCCTAAATATTTTGAGTACTGACCTGCCAGCAACCTGTCTTTATCTGATGCTCTCTAGAACTTGAAAGCTCCTAAGAAAACATAGTTTAAGAATATATTGACAGGGGGGTTTTTTGAATGCTATGGTATGCCAGCTGAGACCAGCTCCTCAAGGTATAATCTCAAGGATATACCCAAGTGAATAAAAATTACAGTTTCTTCAATATAACAAGAGCTACGTTTTGCTATTTGTGCCAAATTCCAATTACCTCTGCTGAGAAATTCTGGAGAGATCTCTCTCAGCTCAGCTTCCAAAGTTGCTCTGTGTATTTACACTGAAAACACTGCGGGTCTAGTTTACATAAACCCCCATGTTTGAATAAACATATGATTACCTTTTTAATGCCAGTTTAAATTAGTAAGACTTACGGTGTAATCAAATGCTTTGCTGTCCCACTGGCCAGACCAGGCCACGTGCTGCTGCAGGAATGAACGTCCCCGGGTGGACTGAAGTGACAGAATTTATTAGGGTGCAGCCAGCACATCCTTGGGACAGAAAACCGAAGAGTTTTACCTTTATTTTTGTTATTCTTTGAGTCTGAAAGAAAGGAGTCAGGCCGTTCACTGGGGGGCAAAGGGGCATGACCCAAAGCTGCTGGACCTCGTGAAGGAAGGTGACCCACCGATAGCTGAAGAGTAAACAACCTGGACAACAGCCCAGGCTCTGTGTATGAGAAGCAACAGCTTTGGAATGTATTATTTTAGCAGCTTTCTGATCACTTCTGGAACAGAGCTCAGTTTTGTGCCAGCAGGAAAGACACATCCACTGCGAAAGTCAGGAGTCTTAAAAGCATCTTGTTAGTGCCACAGTCCGTGAGGTCACAGCCCTGCGTTTGTCTGAGGAAGTATGGAAAATTAGAGGCAGAGAGAGTAAAAAGCTACTTACCTGTAGTTATTTGCTGGTTGTTCCTGGACTGATGTCAATACCTGCTTCATCATCTCTGCAACACTCCAGCTGCTCTTGCTCTTCTGACTCTTCATCTACTACTGTTTCGGCAGTTTAAAGCCTTTCATTGGAAACCTCTGAATCCAATGAAGAAGCGTATCTAGATTTTAGTATTTAAAATTTTTAAATAGCAAAAGACTCTTCAGTCTTGCTGAAAAATGTAGCTTAAGATCCAATGGCTGACAATGTCAGACAAACTTGAAATACAATTTCTTAGCAGTGAGAGCAAAGAAAACATTTGCTGTTTGGGGTCTTTTAAGAAAAAAAAAATCTGCACGTGACCTCAAAATACTGTGAATTGCAGGTTTCTCCTTTCCTTAGGGGTTACTGGAAATACCAGAAGCCGCGTTGCCTGTAAGGCTCGCAGCTCCCAGCCAAGCTGAGGACTGTAATTAAACTAAGTGTTTTGTCTGGTTCTGAGCTCACACCAGGCATTTGCTTCTTAGTGCATAATGAACCAAAGCAATTCCTGGTTTGTTCCACATCCCGCCCCACCTGGAATACACGGGATTGCTCACAGCAAAGACAGAGCAGACTAGGGCTTAATTACACAATTTCACCTTTTTCCACATTCCTATTTGTCCGGTGTGCTTATATTTCTCAGACCTACAGCTTACCTATGCATTTTGAGTCCAGAATTTCCCCAAAATGAGAAAACCAAAGAAGACTATCTTAAAAAAAAAAAAAGATTTTTTTTTTTTGGTAGACTGTATATTTGTGTAGATCGTGTATATACAGCTCTCATCTCATTTTCTGTTGTCCCTCTGCCCGCAGCACGCAATGGTTTTGTCAACAGAACCAAAGCGTATTATCTTAATAAGATTAAGCAGGAAAAAAACCCACCAATGGCTGAGAAAAAGTCACGAAGTGTTTACTCCTGTGCAAATAATTTGCTGATAAAGTTAGCAGGATTCTGTTGTGAACCAGATTCTTACTGAAGGATCAGGCCTCTCAGCACCCTCCTGGTACCAAACTACAGAACGATGCAAACAGTCCAGACAGTTCAAGTTCAAACAATGGCTTCAATCCAGACAGAGACAGGAAATGCCACTAATTGTCACCTGAATGAACCAGAGGGAAGTGTACTGGATTCTTTAACAGCAAAACCTTCCATCCAGTGAATTAGAGGAGCGACTTTGCTGTAGGATTAAGTTCATGGTGGATTACGCTTCCTCACAACTGGATTAAATCTAGACTTCTGAGCAGATGGCTCAGTACTAAAGAAACATCAACATTGTGTTTTTTTTTCCACTCAGTATTTTATACACACTAAGCACTGCTTTTGTAAAGCAAAAGTTGAAGAACAAAACAAATCACTTTTTATTTCATTATTTTACAAAGAGAAAATAAATACCCTTGAAATAAACACGTAGGCTCTGGCCAATGATCTACTTACAAATCTGTAAACTCATTGTAAAGATTCTTGTTGGGAAATTCAACTTCTGGAAGCGTTGCCTTTGACAGGTTTTATGGAGGAGCTGCCACTCAGAGGTCTGTAACGTGGGGAAACCAAGACAACAAATAGTTGTGCTTACATTTTTCCCCACTGGAGAATGAAGGATGAGATGCCTCCAAGTTCTTCCTCCAAGGGAGATTTTGAGTACTTTTATGAAGTTAACGTGGAATATATGGACTCCAGAAATGCTTTAGTTTAACAGCTTTCTTACAGCTTAGGACTTATTTTCAATTGTTTTCAATTGTACAACAAAGAATTCAGGGACTCTGTAACCATCAAGATTATGTAAAACAGCAGCACAGGTGGTATTTTTCCACATAAAAGTACATAGCCTGTTCTAAATAAAATCTGTGAGGAAAAATTCAGTACCTTTCCAACTCTTAAAGGCCTGCTAATCAGAAACGCAGAGGCTTCTTGAAGGTGCATTTGCTCTCAGATTACGAATAGAGATGTAATTTTGAGAATTACACAGCAAAAGCCAGGACTTTTATTGTCCAGGGCACTGCAGGTAAAGCTCAATATTTTTCTTGCTTTTATCCTCGCTCCCAGAACTGACCAAGTCCCAGTAGCAACTCTCTTCCCGTACTCCCTGTCAATACAACGTACTGCTTGGTAAGAGAAAGCATTTGTAAAAAAAAAATACTTCTGGAAAAGAGGCAGTATCTAAACAAATCCATTTACCTTTAAAGAGACAAAAGACATGCTTTCTGTGAGCAAAGCAATAAAAGTCTTCTCTTTCTCCCTGTCTACCCCGACTGCTGCATTCTGAGCACCTAAACCCTTCCAGGAAAGTTTTAGTACCACAACAACATTTTCAAATGTTTGTAACTGATAACACTCTTTGTAGGTACAGAAGCCCCTTAAAAGAAATAATAAAAAAAGAAAGGAGTTATACCAAACCAAGTAAAGAGTAAGGATTCATTGTAAGTAAGTAAGTTACACCAAAGAAGAAGTTATTATGAATGTATTTACACAATTGTTAAAGTACACAAATACAGTGGTAGTACAAATGAAGTGCTCTGAGATACTGGTTTCCAATACACAGGTTTATATAGACAGTCTAACTATTTTCTGCATGATGGAATTTAACTATTATGAAGGACAAAACTTGCCCACACGTGAGTACAATTCTAGAAGTCTGCAGTCAACTTTTAAGTAGAGTACAGCAATCTAATGTTCCAGATACAGAGAGAATAAAGAGGCTGCCTTTGTAAGTCCCTCTAACAGTACATTATTAACCACAGATATTTACAAGGAAAGCACAGTGAGGTGTAAAACTGTTTAAATGGTAGTGCACACGCCTAAAATACTGAAGTTTATAGTAACTGAGGAAATAATTCTCTTATGCAAACTTATCCATGAATCAAACTCTTAAGCTTTTCCACTATACTCTCCCCAAACACAGGTGTCCCCGTCAGACCCAGAGTACATACAGGCAAGTCGCTAATGTTCTAAAAACATCCAAAGAAGAGTGACTAATACTTAATACGTGGATCTTTGAGAGGGGCAAAAAAAGAACTTGTCAACACCGAAACAATAAAAATTACTCTTCATAAAACTTTGAAGACCAATATGCCTTTAAAAAAAATTTGTTTTCAAGCAGGGATGAATTTCTCAAAATACCAAACTGCTCAAACAAAATCTCTGTAGATACGACCATTTCTAACATGGAATTTCCCATTACTTCAGTCACATTAGTATAAACAGTACTTCTGATACTGTTCCAAGTACTGTGAGGACAGAATACTTACTTTTATTTTATGAGACCATTTACAGTAACAAACAATATGAAGAATCTCCCATATTCCATAACCAACAGGTGCTACCACCACCTGCGACAGTTTTCTGGACAACCCAAGCACGTTGAGTCATTCATTCCTAGCTGAGGATTCTGGGCATACTCAGGTTGAATACAGTTAAGAATAAAATATGGTATGCACCTGAATTGTACAAATTCTCAGGATTTCACAGCAAGAATAGGTTGTTTCGTTTGTTCATTTTTCTTAAAGAATTCCTTTTTTGAGTCTTGGCATGAAACAGAAGGCTTGAATCAATTTATTTCTTTATTTTTAAACATGTAGATGCTGAATGAAACGTGCAAATCCACTGAAGACTCAGTAGCAACGTGTATTTTCCACTTGCAATACCCTCCAAGCTAACCAACCTCAGAGTTCAGGAAACAATATTTTACCAATAAAAAGGATGTTTGAAACTATCCATTTACCCAAACTAAGCAGAGAGATGGGACAAGCTTTCAATTCTAAGTCCCTCAAATGCCAGAGTCTTTCACTTTGTCCTTCACTTTCTTTACAAAAAAAGAAATCCGTTCTCACCATCTCCACGATACTTAAGACTCTCCAGCAGGGTATTTAGTTTTCCTCTTTTACAAAAAAGAATGATTATTAAAAATTCCTTTGTGATACACAGAAAGTTAAATGTTGAGTGTGAATGAAGACAGCAAACAGCAAAGTAAAATTCTAACAGTTTTTAAAATTTCATGAGAAAAACCGTCTCAGTCAGAATGGGACCATACAAATAAGTAAACAGTTTAAATAAAGTCAGATGGGTTTGATTCATTTACATGTTCCCTGCCAGACTAATTTTTTTTAAACAAGAAATTTCAAGTCATTGTCTTTAGTTTAGGTTTCTTTATATTCTACATTTTTAAATCAGACAAAAGCAAGAGTTCTTTACAGAGAATTAAGCCAATAATTTTAGCAAAATGATACAAAAAACTTTCTTAAACCAAGTAAAAGATTTATAGTTACAGTAGAATAATAAAAAGGGGGTAAAGTCTGCCGCCTGTGGAGGGAAAACGGAAATGGCCATCCGATAACAGGCGGTCAACTCTGTAAACCATCTTTCTTTTCCAGCCCTGGTACCACAGGGTTCTCTTAAGGTCATTGGGTTTCTGGCAAAAGCATCCTGTAATGGCAGCTGCTGGAGTCTGTCCATGTTCCTCCAAGTACCTTTTAAGTCACATGGAGAACTCCAATTGTAATGTTTCCGCTCTAGTTCAAGGTATTTTTGCTAGTAAAGCCATTGGTAACGTAGGAGATCAGCCATGCATTATCTGCTCTCCATGGCAAAATCATTTTCATCGGTGCACAGCAGACTGGAGAACACTGGTAGTTACCCGAGCAGGAATCTACCAAAGCCAAAAAACAAGACAACATCAGCACATATCCTTTCAGTAAACATACAAGTGGCTCTCAATGCACTTTTAAATAATTCGTTGCCAAAAATAAGTGTGTGAATCTTAAATCCAATGAGCTATAATGTTTCGCACCCACCTGTAGCTACACGAAGTTCCCTGTATTTTCCTTCTTTATTAGAAGTTAACATGGAAAATTCACCTTTCCAGCCAGAGAGGATGTTTTGAAGAAAAGTAAACAGAGCATAAACATGCACAGGAGAAAGAACAAACCAGATGAAAACACCACCAATGCGTTATCGATGAGTAAGTTTGGGAAAAAAAAAAAAAATCCCAATAAGAGGGTAAAAAAAATTTAATTATTTTCAATGGCTTTTCATTTTTCATGGGACATCGTGTTAAAGACACTTCATTAATTTCCATAGCTTGACCTATGTCAGTAACAGTGTAACATTATTTCAGTACCACTTTCACTGCGAAAGTGAAAAACAACCGCACTTCACTGCAATTTAAGAAGCGAGAAAGGTCGAAGCAGCTGAATCAGTTTTCAGGATTCATTTCAGTTGTAACCAGCTACAAATAGTAAGGCACATGGTAAAGGCCAACCGATGCAGACGTAACCCCAAGCAGACCAGAATCTGCCCGTCACCCCCAACGCAAAGCTTTAGGTTTGCCTTCTTTTAGGGTTTTTTTTTATTGTTATTTTTTATTTTTTATTTTTGACCAAGGTCTGATCATTGTAATTTAAAGCGTTACGCTGCCATTTTACAGCTGGATCTTTGGAATGTTACGAACTGTTTACGAAGCAGCTTGTGCACAGTCAGCCAAGCACACAAAGCAGGAGGAGAAAACAGAAGAGGAACAGCAGGATTCTTCACCAACTAGAGATACAGGATTAGTGCAAGCTTAGGCTTTATAGAGAAAGTGAGGCAGCAGACAGAGTTATACAACAGAATTTCTTAAGGAACAGAAAAAAAATCTCACAGCCTTTTTTTAATAAGAAGCAAAGCAAAGAAGCTCCTGAAATACTTAAGAAAGCATCCTTCAGCCACCAAGGTTCAGATTCCAACTGAAACTTGTTATTTCCCTGATGAAACCTGTTATTGCCGAAAGCAGAACAGACTAAAAAGCCAAAAGCTGCACACAGAAAAGGCAGAAACTTCTACTGCACTGAAAGGCGGAAAGGACTTCTAAATACCCAAATCCATGTCTGCCTACCTCCGAGATGCTCGTGTTCAAACTATCCTCATTAGTATGGCAACATTTTTAAAATACAGATCTGAAAAGATCTGACTATTTTTAAAATGACAGCTCATAAGGAATGGAGAAGAATATAAACCAGTGGGAAACGGATACGGCTGTAGTAGAACATTCCACTCATGACAAGACAGAGCCTCATTTGAGTAATATAGTCAATTGAGTCTTCATACAAGTATTTTGATTTTACGATTCTGAAGCAGATCTGGTTTCGAATGGATGACACACTGCTGCATCAACATCCCTGGAAAGACATGCAATTCTCAAACAGCTACAATTTAGACTTCGTTATTTTATTTTATTGTTGATGCTTGAATGGTTTTAGAGACTTTTTAAGTCACTGTTTCTCAATTCTGCTTAAGAGTCCAAGAGGAACAGCAGCAATAATTCAACTTTTGGAAGGACATTCACTTTTAAGTTAGAGAAAAACCAATGCTCCATCAAGCATCTGACCAGAAGGTACAGGTGCAACGATGAGATAATGTGAGGAGAAGAAGCAAAGTTTCCTCGGATGTTTCCAAGGATTTTTTTTCCCCACCCCATCCAAAGTTTTGGTGTCTAATGAGAAGCACTCACCCAGTGCTGCCTTCCAACGAAAGGAGACGAGCAGCTACTTGCCATGGTGTTCGAAAGGAATGCTATTCTGAGGTAGGGGAAAAGACAGCAATTTGTAACAGTTCCACTGCCCCAATATATAAAGATGTCTAACAAACACCCAACCTAAACTTGCAGTAGCAAAGGTATCTCTTAAGGAACTCTGATTTCAGACTTCTATAAGACATTTCTATCATATTAAGAGATACGTAAAAGGAACAAATCATACTCCTCAAAGAAAGCTGACAGGGTCAGAAGAACAACGCAGAGTGTGATGCCTATTAAGATGGATATATGGAGAAAGATTTGCTCATGAGGAGATGGAAAATGCAGAGGCATTGGAAGTATGTTGCTTTTTCCCTAGGGAAGCGGCACAACACTTAAGTTGTTCAATGCCAGCGTTGGCTACAGTCTCCTAAAAACCTCTCCTGTCAAAGAGACAATCAAATATTCCTTTGTGCAGCATTCCAATCTTTTCTTCCAACCACGGAGAGAACACCTCTATTACCAGTACGAAATCTGCACAGCTTTGACTGTTGGGTGCTGAACATGCTACATTCAGGGGAAAAAAATAATTAAACAACTTACTGTACACTATGAGCAGTCAGATTGAACCTTCTATGCAAGGAAATGAAGGCTACTCACCCACAACTAGACTCTTGAGATGCTCACTGCTTTCAGGATGCAGTCTGTGCAACGTGGACAGACAGAACTGATTCCAAGCAGCGTTAACTGGAAAACTCATCACCTCCTTGACTACGTTTCTTAATGTTTAAAGACTGAACTAGGTAAAGGAGACTTAGTGAACAGTTTGCTCATAGAGCTCAAGAGCGGAAGGATCTTTTAACAGCTGGAATCATTTTCCATCCAGCACAGATCACAACTCTTAATTGCACAGAGACCTGTAATTTAGGCTCGCTTTAGACCTGAATACACCACCTAGAAATGAATTCGGTTTTGATGCGAAGGCAAAGGGGACAGATGATCTACGTCTTTCAGTTCAGTGGTTAAGTGCCTTCACCTAGACCTCTGTTTCATTCTTCTTTAAATGTGAGTAGTTTTAATTTTAAGTAATAGGTTCTTCACATATGTTTTCTGCATACATGTCAGTTCCTGTTAAAATCATTGTCTCTAAAATGCTACACCAACTAACTCAAGATGACTTCTTACCTTTCAGACAAACTGAAACATGTTGATTTGAAATTCTTGCACTGTACTGCACTTTCCCCAAGGTCAATTTTTTATGGCTCTTCTTAGTGTTACAGTTTTCCAATTATTTAAGAAACACTGAGAACTGAACTAAGCATAATATTCCAGTGCCCAGCTCATTAATGACATGAAATAACCTCTCCATTTCTAGTCATTACTATATCACGTATAGATTCAAAGATGAAATTACACCCTTTCATGCTGACATGACACTAACCTCTCCAACAGTACACCTCCTCAGCCATTGGTTACCACTGATACAGCTCCCACATATAAGACAATGGGCTCCATCCATTAGGCTTCATCCTAATCAGGTTTGGACAGCTCCCACATATAAGACAATGGGCTCCACTCCTTCATCCTAATCAGGTTTGAGAGTACTGCAGTAACACACATTTTATTTGAATAGGCTTTACCTGACTGCTCAGCTCTCATTAATGTTTATTGCTGTCAAACATCTAACAACGTGCAGGTTTTTAGCTGTTGCATTCACTTCCATATAATGAAGAGAAGTAATGAAAAACTTGTGCCATAAACATTTAAGTTCACAAACCATTTGCTAGACACGCTAGTTGTTACTCCAATAAACATATGTTAGTGTTACAAAGTGCTAGTGCTTCTAATGAGAAGGATTTAGGTACTATGTGGACACTACCTTAGAGGTGGGGAATATACACGACACCTATTTTGCTCTCCTTACCAATTACCATTTTTCCATGAGCATTCAATTTCTCTGAGAAGAACTATTTCATCTAAAAGAATTTTGGTTTGTATAATCTACATTCCCAGCCTTAGTTTTCAGTTTCAGCCTGAACTGGTTGGAACTCATTTTGGAAAAAAAAAAGAAATAAAAACGTGGAGTCACCTTTAAAAACTCTATGTAGAGCTAAGTAGCTTCATTATTTCTTTGAGTAACCTCTGCACATTTCCATTGCCCAGAGTTTAAGAAGCAGTAGCCCTTCTTCTAGATGACGAGAGGTGGAGACTAGAGATGCAGCGTGGCCTTACCAAACCAAGGCATCCAAATAAAATAGAATAACAAACCTAATTTATGAAGTTATAAATAGCAACTCTTACAAATGCAGTTCTTAACCTAAGACATCTGTAGATGTGCACAGCAAACTGTAAAAGCTGCTTTCTACCACGAGTATGGTCTAAGCACTTCCTGAGAAAGGAAGAGTGGTAGCCTGTTTACTTAAGACTTACAAGGGAAACTTAACACTCTCAGAATGTGCACAAACAAATAGTTGCTGTTCTTTACTGTTCCCCTGATAAGAAGTGGTATGGATGGTTTTCTATATTCTTACACCCAGCCCATCAAAATTCTCCTTAATAACCTTGTCATGTGAGTTCAATACTAAGGTTTTCCTGACTAAGAACAAGGTATAAAGATAATGAGAAACCCATTGGTAACCCCATAAAAATCTAAGGATAAATTTTGATTACGGGAGAACTACTTTAATGTTACGAACACAAGAAGACCGTGAGTTATGAAAACTTGCAACTTGAGACATCTTGCCTGCTACCGAGTAAGCAAAAACTGGGAAAACGAAAAGTTAATTTTCTCTAATAATCTCAAGGGGAAGTGTTACAAGGTAAAGTAAATCTTTCCTGCCTTCCAAGTCCCAGAGGCCCACGGGAAGCTGTTTAAATTACACTATAGGTTGCACACTGTTACTCAGTCACCATGAGTCAAGACCAGCCTTGATAAGAACTAAATTAAGACAACAGCTGATGAATGATTAATTCTAACAAACTCAGAGAAGATCACGACTAGGCCGTTATTGGGACTGCAGAGACGTCAACCAAGTGATCCCATACCTGGAGCAGCGTTAAAAAAGGCGGGTATGGAAATGTGCCATTAAGCCAGACTGTACTGTGGGGCCACACCACAAATTATACATCTTATTCAGAGATTATTCAAAGATTACTGTAAAGAACCCACAGTCCTACACAATCTCAGAGTATTGCCATTTTACAAGGTAGGCAGAACCAAAATGTATCTGCAAACCCACCCGCATTACTTACACATTACAATGTTTAGAAAAGTGTAATGTGCACACTGAGCTACACGTCAGCAATACAGCAATAAAATGAAATATATGCTCTCTCCTAACACAGCCAAGTCACATCACTACACTTATTTCTGTTACTCCCATTAATTAGTTATTGGACTGGCAACAGGGACAAAGCATCTGAGATTTGCTCAGAATGCCAGAGACAAGCCCCGGGCACACACACTTTACCAAGAAACCATCTTTACATTTGAGTCAAAGTTTGGGGAGAACTGGGCATCACACCTTCACAGAACAGCTGAGAACCAAGGGACCCCTGGAGATCATCTAGTCCAATCCCGCTACTCAAAGCCCAGACAACTGAAGAAGGCAGCGCAGGGCAACGTCCAGTTGGGTTCTGAGTAATTCAGAAAAGGGAGACTCCACAACTTCTTAGGGCAACCTGTTCCAGTCCTTGCCTACTCTCATAGTAAAAAAGTTTTCTTATGCCTAAATGGTAATTTCTGATATTTCAATTTATGCCCGCTGTCTGTTGTCCACTCCCTGGGTATCGCTGAGAAGAGTCTGGCTGCACCTTCTTTACATCCTTCATCAGGTATTTATGCATATTTAGAAGATCCATAACTATGTGGAGTTTTACTTTCTTTGTTTTCACACTGTTTACAAAGTTCAGCCATAAAATATTTCCACGTGAGAATTTCTGGTGGCAAGAACTGTAGTTCAGTGAACAATTTAAGCTGGCAAATATCGCCACCGAAGCCAACACAGAAAACCTCACCTGTCTCCTATTCTCTTCCAGTCATTTCCTTAACCATTCATCCCTTGTGCAAGCACAAACATTTGTGCAGCTATGCGGTAAAACAATTCATTCAGCTGGAAAACAACCCAAAAAAATCCTACTTTCATTACAGCAGAATTGTTTCTCCATTTTCCTGTCTTCATTACAAATACCCACCTGGCCTCCATCTAAAAGAGCATTCCCTCTAGCAGTATGATTTTATATGTAAGAGCATGTACTATCCAAAATAATTAATTCTGCCAATTAAATGATGAAGCCAAAAGGAATTGAGGTAACTTTTATCAATGTGCTCTGGCAACGAGGAATTAAATGAGTCCATGGCAAAAATTATGCAGTTGGAAATACAGCACAGCATTCAGGCATGATGGAAAACCCCCTGGGTGACTGCACCAGCTCTCACAACAGCCTGCTCTCCCAGTAACGTCCCAGTACGCCTGGAGTACGGCTGATTCCCCAGTCTGTAAGTGAGGCTGAAGGTGAGTTGTACCACACACCACTCAGGGCAACTCTGTGTGAATATCCTGAAAACGGAATGTTTCAGCTATAGCATAAAGAGTTAAAAATATATTTGAACGTCATTTGTCAGGCTGAGAAAGAAGCATCCCTAAAATCTCTTTGCTAAGTCACTGTGAGCAGTGAGGATGATTTCAGTGCTGACTATGGCTGTGAATCACTGTATCATTCATCCTCCTGCCGTCCTTTCAAATGAGCCTTCTGTGACCTATACATCATCCACATACGTGGCTTCTTATCTGCTCTGAATTACAGAGAATCACAGTACTGCACTGCAACTTTTCTTCACTTTTGCACTTTTCTGTTCTTCACCAACTACTTCTTGTTTGGAAACATGACTCACAACTGCCTCTAACTTACTCTGCTTCCTCATTGATAACAGATTAAAGAAATTCAATAAGTAAAAGAGCTAAACACCGTAATTGTAGGTAAAAATGCTGTATCTCCAGAATTTAGCACCATCTCATACACCAATGACTCTGTATTACTTTGAGTACTTTATGCTTATTGCTGCCAAGGTAAAAAAAATATATTATTTTTCTATACAGTAGTCTACAGCCACATCACAAACATTGAGGTAAAATGTAAAATATTTCTACAAGCCAACATCATCTGCAAAATCAGTATGAAATTACATCAATTAGCTGGTGTGTTCTTTTGGCAAATTAATTTAATCATATCACCCTCATTTTTCCATGACACAGCAATCTTTTTTACCTGCGAAGTCGACATGCGAGAGGTATCTTGTCGGCCTGTTAAGTCAGACGACGAGATATTGACTGGGGCACCGCGATGCAATCTCATACTCACTTTCCTTTCTCGTTCCATGCCAGATACTGGCCGAGGAGAGGTGTTGGCTGTGAGAAAGAACTGTGTTAGATTCTCATAACGAGAAATGGGATTATAACCCTGTCACTGGTAAAATTACACTCTCCTTGTTTGCATATGAAAATTCCACAGAGTCAAACAAGAGAAATCAAGGCCTTTGTTTTATGTTCATAGAAATCTAAGCAGCAATTGGCAGGTAACGAGCGTATACAACTACATTCAATCTACTGAAAAGCAGTGGGGACTAAAAAACAAACAAAAACCCCAAACCCTGACCACAGACAAATACCATTCAGGTATCCCAATTCTAATTTTGAATTTGCAACGACCAGGAACACATTGCAAATTAGAGTAGTCTACAAGGGGCATCTATCCACCTACTCACCAGCATGTGAAGTTGGGGTAAGAGGAGTAGGAGGAGCTACATCTTGTGTTCCTCTCAGCCTGCCAGAAGCAGTGGAGGGTAATCCACGCACGGCTGGATTCCGTGTGTGTCTCAATCTTTCCTCTCGTTCTCGCCTTTCACGTTCAGCATCTTCGGCTGCTCTGCTCGCACCCTACGGGTCAAGACTAGTCAACAACTTGGGAGATTACTGAGTCTACAACTATGTATTTGGATATAAATACTGAAAATAAAGGACTGGACAACCCATGAACTGAAGTTCAGGGCATCAGACACCTCCTCAATGGTTGCACATGAAGATCAAGGTGGGAGAAAATAATAATTCTGCAACCTGGCACAGTGACTGTCCTGAAGGAAGTATCTCAGAAGCCCTACACATTCAAAACCATCTAACTTCAGCTGAGTTGTCATTCAACTCATTCAACAGCCATTTCATGGCTCCTGTATCTCCTGCCTTTCCTCATTTCCTGATCTTTTTTTCTAGGCAATAGAGCTTCCAGGAGGAAAAAGGCAAGACAATCTTACAGTATCAGTTAAGATACTCAAAACTGACAATGTAGTAAAAAAAAAACATTACAAAAAAATTAAAAATTTTAGAAAGCTATGTCAGCTACTCACAAATTTCAGCATGTTCCAGTCAAACACATAGTCATACGAGAACCCTTGTCGGTGGAAGAGGTTTCTGAATAATTGCCTTAGATAGGAATAGTCCGGTTTGTCATCGAAACGCAAAGAACGGCAGAAATTCAAGTACGTGGCAAATTCAGCTGTAATAAAAGAAAGCCTGTTTTTTTCCTTCAGCTTCACATTTGCTTTTTATAATTCTGAATCACACACAAAAAAAACCCAACCACCCCAAACCCAACCAGAAGGGAATCTCCAAAATGTAAGAAAAAGAATAATAACCTAATACTAGAAATCTATGACAGACAACACTAGAGCCCACCTATCAAGTCAACCCTGAAAGGGAAATTATTTGTCTACCACAGAGTAGACCTCATTTGTCATCAGAAGAGAGGACTCAATATTAGAGCTCTTTAACCAACAGTTGGGGGAAGGGGACGACAGACGAGGACAAGTTTAAAACTACAGTTGAGCAAAGAAAAGAGATTTTTTTTTGCCCTTCTTTGTTTTGAATATATTTAAATGCAATTTATTGCAGGACGTGAAATAGCATCTCTTTGTTGTTAAGTCACATAAAGATTTATGTCTGCAACCTCACAAAACACACAAAAACTAGGGGATCCATATAAATTTCCCATATAAGTCATGCTACAATTTTAGGCTTGCAATAATCTGAACAACTGTTTTATATGGCACACAAAATATTAGTTACACAGCAAAAAAAAAATAGTATCATTGTGAATTCAATGCGCCAGAGGTAACAGTAGTATCATAACACCAGGCTTTGAGTTCAGGTCTTTCTGGCTGAAATAATATATTAATAATTTATGCTAAGACAGAAATCCTAACAAATGGCAGAAGAAAACTTGATTAGTCTTCCCTGTCTGTTAATCTCAGATAAAAAACATACTGAATGTAAAGGAACATGTATGAAGCAACATTTGAAACACATCAAAGACAATAACTTTTCATATAACCCTAACAAAAACTATAGTTCTCATTATCATACCCAGCTGCTGAAGCCAAGAGCATGGAAAGAATAGAGACAGAACTATTAATGAAAGATCAACAATATTCTCTGATGGCAGCTAATGTTAACAAGTTTTAAAACAGATTTAAGTATCATTTTGCAGGGCTCAAAAATGCCTATTTGTTATTGTGGTATAAATACCAAATTGAGAAAAAGAAGAGCTTTGAGGCACGATACTAGAATATAGGCGAGTTTCTTACGCCTCTCATAGATGCTGACCATCAAGAGGCCAAACTGGATGAATCTGGAATGACAATTCCCAAGTGAAACAACTGCAATAAGTGAGAGGTGCATCTGATTATACAATACCATTCATCCAAGAAACAGTACCCACACGTATGAAGAAACAGGTAGTTTCTCAAAAAGCTCTTTGTCTATTAGAGTTATCCAGCCAGCAGAGATGCACATACACATAATATAGCTTAAGCCAGATGTACCAAGATACCCCTCAACTCAAGGGCATGGCAATGATTGTTTACTAATAGATAAGACAAGGGATAAATAGAAATGGTCTATGATCGCAAAGATCCCAGTCTCGAAAGCGCAGTATCTTTAGCACGGACGTGTCCAATCATGGGGTTGTGGGGGGAAGAGAGAGAGAGAAATAAAAAAGACAGGTAGAATTCAGTGTAAAGAAAACAAAAATACCACAATAAAGTGAACACGTAGGCCTAGTGCCATATCAGAGTAACTTACAAGGATATCCTTTACACAAAACCTCAATGGGTGTAGACATTTTCTTTTCACTGATACGTTCGTATTTCTGCCTCTTTGTTGCTGCTTTCAGTCCCTGCCAGGGGAGGGAGCCCAGGTTAAAATACATCAGTACATAGCCCAAGGACTCCAAGTCATCTCTGCGAGATTGCTCTACAACAGCATAAAAAAGTGGACTCATTAGGTTTCATTTTCTACTGGAAAAACAAAAGACTGTGCAACAAGACTGTCATAAAAACCTTTAGAAAAACAAGAGATAGCTTAGAGTTACTATGCCCGTGATAAACTCATACAGTACAAGAAAAGGCCTATCACACTTGCAGTTATTTAAAAATGTGCTAATTCCTGAGAATTACAAATTGACTGAATCCCACCCAATTGAGAGATACAAAGCCAAGCACCCTGCACTGTTAGTGCCAGAACTAAAGAGATTGTCTTCTGTGCTTCCATAAAGCAACATCTACTTGCACTAATATTATGCGCATCGACACAATTTCTATTTATTGCTTTCCCCAGCTCACCAATTCCAAGATGAGTGTTGATGGATGCATAACGGGCAGTTCCTGTTAAGTTTTTATTTTCACGATATGGAATATGTTGGTGAGTTCGAGCATCTCGGTACTTCTTTGCTAATCCAAAGTCTATTATGTAGACAAGATTGCCTTTCTTCCCCAGGCCCATTAAGAAGTTATCTGGCTTCACATCTCGGTGAATGAAGTTCTTAGAGTGAATATATTCAATCCGACTAATCTACATACACAGGAAAAAAAAAAAAACACAAATATCATTGTCGAGGGACTGGGTATACACCTTTTTTCTTATAAATACACCAGCAAAGGTGTCTAAGTGATAAAAGAGGTAAAGAAACATTTTATTGTAAAATGCAAGGGCATTAAAGAGAACACAATTTAGAAGACAATAGATAAACCTTCTCTCCAGTTCTTTCCTTGTGTCTGTTTTACATTTGTCTCCAAAATCATTCTTCAGCAGCGCAACACCTGGTTTGCAGACAGCACAGGCCCAGGTTTTTTAAAATCAAATTAAGACTCTGTAAGCACTTTTGTCAGGACACTACATATTTACAGAAATAAAACCAGTTTTGAGTCTTTTCTCTAATGATACAGCCCATTCCCCTCTGAATTACAGAAATAAAATGTAGTTGGTTAGTATCTCTCAAGGAATTTTAACATCCCAACATTCTACGCTATGAAGATCAACACAGCAGTTTCCTACCATTTGGTCAGCGAGTAATAGGACTGTCTTGAGACTAAATTTCCTTGAACAAAAATTGAAGAGATCTTCAAGACTCGGTCCCAACAGCTCCATCACCATTACGTTGTAGTCCCCTTCAGCTCCACACCACTTAATTGTGGGAATACCCACTAGAGGAAAGGAAACAGTTTATTCAGTGTAACAATTGGATTTATACAGCTCATACACATCAATCTTCAAAGCTCTCTGAGAGGGTCACTACTACAAATGTTTGTATTTACAGTGAAGCTTACTATTTTATGCTACCTTCGGCCATTGCAAAATGAAGTTTGAGAATTTCACAGAACTAATATAAAATTATAGCAACAGAGGTCTATAAATAGCCTTTTTCCTCTTCCCCAGAAACCTCTCTGTGTTTAGCTTGTAACTTGGAAGTATTTAGTGGCTTTGCTAGATTTGCACCTAAAGCATTTTGCAAGTATTAATACTCATGTAGTCTCCAAGATGGCAACAAGGAGCAAATTGGAAGTCTGAAAATAAAGACACTGACAAACCACTAAATATTATTACTGAAGAAGGCCTTAGAAATTAACTTCTTTCTTACAAAGCCTACAAGATCACCGTAAAATACCTCTCTCTCCTATTGCAATTTGCAATGAATTTTCACCCTTGCTTCCTACTCTTGTCTGTTCTCTAGTTCCATTGTATTTGCTTTTTGGTGAATCTCTATCAAAATAGCATTGTTTATGAGACACTTGAGAGAGCTAAAATTAGCCCTGCTTTATGCAGAGACTCAGGAAAAGTTATTTCACACATGGAATTGTTCAAAATTTTTCAATTAAACCTGTATGGAGGTAGCCTTATTCAGAATTTGAAATGCCTTTACTCTGAGTTAATTGTACGCATTTTGAAAGCGAAATGGTATAATTCACCCATTTTAAACCCTTACCTTTACTTGATACGCATTATTTTTTGCTGAAATCCCTTCACAAAGAAACACTTATTCATATGGAAAATTAACCTTCTGCCACCTGCCTCCGCAGCATCCATCCTCAGAAAGAACCCACCATCACAGCCTTGTAAGCCCATTTAGGAGGGATTTTACTCTATGAAGAGTATTCAGGTTACAGGCAGGCAGCAACCAAATGAGGCAGCAATTAAAAAGTAACTAAATGTAAATACACATTATCATCCACTCCTGGATTTATGATTACTGTACTTTGCATTTGAGATACAGCGTGGAACATAGTCTTTATGCGAAGCATAGCCTCACTCAGGAAGAATTCAAGGGACTACAAAACTTAACTACACTGAGTGTATGCCCCAGAATTGCATGGGAATCTTACATTTGCAGAATTCCAAAATACAGGAACGAGTTATCCACACAGTTGCTACAAAGTTGCTTCACTCCCGTTCCCTACTACTAATGTCATTTTGTGTTTGCTTTCCCACAGCAAGGAAATATTTCTAATGCAGAAAAAAGAATATTAGCATATACAACAAAAGTTACCCTGAATTTACCAAGCTTAGAGTTGTGCTACTATAATAAGCAAGTCAGGTTAAATGCTCCAGAACAGTGGTTACCATCTTTCACTGACTCATAAGGAAACAAAAGTGTAGTGGCAGGATACTGCCAGGCGGGACCACACTTTTGTTCCACATTGCTTGAGGTTTTCACTTTTTAATATTCTGGGACCACGAGCAACATTGGAGGACCTTAGTGACTATCATGAAGGTTCACATCCATGGATTTGGAACTGCAACTCTACACTGCACACAGGCCCCTTTCCCACCTTCTCCTCCTATGTCGGAAGAGATCTTAACCACTAAATACCTTCAGGTGGCAGATACATCAGACATAAAAACAGTTAAATCTCTAAAGAAGAAAGATAATTTGCTTGCCTCCACCCTGCATCATTTTGTAGATTTTACTCTCGATGTGGAGCTGAGGATGTTTGGTTTTGACACATTCCAACTTAATTGCAACTTCCTCTCCGGCAGCAATATCAGTTCCTAAAACCAGAATAAATTAAAACATCGGTCAAAATATATTTAAAATCCATTTCCTTTGTCAAGACTGGAACAAAACAAATACTGACAAATTACTTCTCAATGACAAACATCCAGAGATTATTAAGTACTTTCAACCACGATCATCTAGAAGTTCTTCTGAAGTCTTACAGATTCCCTCCGACAGACCAGCGGTTTAAGAGACAACTATTAGCCACTGTAGCAGAGGAAGCCAAAACTGCTGCTATCCCATTCCAAAAATAATATGAGTGTATCTCATATTATTATATCACCCCCATCTGAGGGGTGGAAGTGCTCAGAATGAGTGTTTACAGGTGTGGCATGTATCCCTGCCAACCTAAGAAATGCAAGGAATTCAGATCACCTCCTCTTATGTCTTGGAAACATAGACTACAACTTCCCTAAATCTCAACCTACTCCAGATGTATTCTGACACCTTATGATTTTATCCAGTTGGGAGGCAGATTATCTAGAATCAAGAATTTGCCCTCTCAAAAAACTTTTTAAAAATATCATTAAAATCTTGTTTCAAGAATCAAGTGACTGAAAAAGTTGGTTTACTTGTTCACTTTCATAGTTTAAATGTATGTAGGAAAAAACACTGAGTCAAGAAAATACATACCATCACAGCCAAGCAACTTGGGAACTACAGGGAAACAGGAACTGGCAAAAGGAGATGTGTGACACTTTTCAGACATATCTCCGAGTCTCTCTACTTTCAGAATTTGGCTTTCTCTTTTCTGCATTACCTCATGATTTAGTACCACATGAAGTGTATTGCCTGCTGTTTGTTCTGAGCCCCACTCTTCAAACCTTAACTTGAGACCTGCTAGTTTTTGTTTAGAAAGAAACAGCAAACAATCATTTTGTACTCCCTCTGTCCATGATGATCAGAATTTCATAGACTTCTAGCCACCTCACTTGCCCTTAACTCTTTTCAGAGTTCAAAAACTTGTCATTTTTAATTACCCGTAACTATTCCCCGTTTCACTTATCTGTACCTTTTCCCTGTTCCATAATGCCCTTTTTGAGAGTCACACAAAGCAGTTGACAGAGACGCACAATTATAATTTATTTTTTTCTGCTTACCAATTTTTTTTCCATATGATTTTCTTTGACCACTACAGAGTACTCAATTAACTTATTCATCTAACTGTTGTAACTGCAAGATCTCGTTCCTAAGATCAAGGAGCTACTTCAGTGCTTTATAGTCCTTCGCCTGGAAAGGCTAACAAAGACAGGCCAACACCCCACACTTTAAAATGGGCACGCCTCGCAAGGAACTGACAGTGCATGGAATTATCCATGAGTTCAAGCAATACTATGCTTTTTTTTTCTTTTTAGGTTATTAAAATGTCTTTTTGTGTCAGCACACACATGAGTATTAAGGTGGTGTTGCTGCTACGATAAGTTTTTCTGAGTGAACACCAGGGTCGATATTTATTAGTCATTTCACAATGCACCTTAAGAAAAAAAAAACCATCTGAAGCTCACTCTGGGTACAATAAGCACAACCCAAGGTGAGCACCTGGGAGACACAAAGGAAAATAAGGCTGTACATGTAACTGTCTCTCATGAGTCCTTTGTAACTGGCACAATAGGTGGCAGGATCCCCAGTTGCTACTTTGGTCACAGTGCAGTAGCAGCAACTGGAAACTCTTCAATCTGTAACCTAAGCTTTTCATATTTTATGAACATATTACTTTTATGAATATATTACACATTATATACGACTTTAAATGAGTTATAGTGCACATCAATTCAGAAATGTGACAGATGAACAATACAAGGAGGAAGGCATAATTCTGATCTAACATTGACCTCCCCACCCCAAACAAATAAAAATCTTGATTTTGAACTACATAGTTCATGCTTATCCCTGCATTCACTACCTGTTCTCCCCAATCCCACAGTAGCCGAGATCAGGGAAAGTGTGGATTGAAGAGAACACTATCTGATTGGTGACCAGCAACAGATCTGGATCGTTTGGGGTTTAGGGTTATTTGGTCCTTTTTTTAAAAAAATTTTTTTCAATCCAAAACACACAAATTGCTGTGTGTACTGAAAAACACACCTCTTTACAGAAAACTGCAGACTTCTGTCTTTGATTAGGACAAAACTGCATGGCAGGATGAGGACCTGCATTATTGGTATTAAGTTAGGCCAATGCAATATTAAACTGTTACTTGACAGACCATGGTCTCAAGCTGGTAGGTGTCAGTTCTGAGGACAGTTGCTCTTCCCAAGAAGTCCTTATGACCTAAGATAACCAAGATTCTTAGCCTGAACTCTGCTTCTGTATAAACCCTCCCCTATAAAACAAGAGTTTTTGTATTAAAATAATGAAATCAAAATACTTGAGTCCAGCAAAACTGATGAGAAGGGTACAAAAATACAAATTGTTCCTCCAAGCAACCCAGTGTTTGTCTCCAGGTAGGGACTTTTGTCTCCACTTAAATCCTTGAACAACATTTCTAAAGTAATTCTGTAACCACCAAAAGCTTAGCGTCCTTTAAGGAAAACATAATAGTATTTGAGACGAGGCAAGAAGCAGTATTATGAGAAGGATCAATAATTAAAAAGAAGCAATAAGCAATATCATGAGAAGTCACCATTTGTAAGTGAAAAAGAAAGTCTAGAGTTGCAAAAACATTTTCTTTTAAACTACAGAATTCTAATTTACTTGGAATTGCAAAATCCTCTACTGAAAGGAAAGCCTTGGAAATTATTTTAATTAGTTTCAAACCCAAACCTTATTCTTTAGAGAAATATATGCGTAATGCAAAAATAATGAAAACACAGTGACTGCAACGCCTTCGTGACTCGTATCTCTCTGACCTCATAGACGGAGCAATAAAACTCTCCCCTCCATCTTTTCTGCCATTTAGAATATCTGGGAATGCGTTTCTTTCATATCTTCCTCTGGATGGTAACTTCAAAAGATGCAGGTACACTAAATTCCTAAATTTTGTTTGCTTTAAGTTGTCTACACTCCTTTATTTACAATACTGCCTTACATTTCAAAATCCTGCCCCACAGACCCTGCCACTCCAAGCAAGCAAAGCTGAGGCCATTCCAAATTCCACCAGACATATTTTGAGGTACAGGAGAGAATAGGAGAGATTGTGAAAGAACTAATAACAGAGTCATCAGCTCTGTATTCCAAAGAACCCACTGAAAGACAGAAGGTCCCTCCCCTCTACTCTGGAATGTCTTCAACACCCTTGTAGCTGCGCTAAAAAAAATAGAGGAGGACGGGAAACAGGCAAAAATAATCAAATCTTCCTTTTCAAAGCATAAAACCAAGCTGGAAATCTCCACTGAGGTTGCCTACAAATTTACTGAGAGCTATCATAAAGCATGGGCACTTAAAAAATTAAGGACATCTAAAAGAATTTTAAAAGTTATTTTACGGCACTTAAGTCCTACTGTACAGTCTGACCATCGAAGTAAAAACTTGTGTTTTCTATGGTTTTTTTTTTCCTAAAACCCCCACATTTCAGTTTTACAAAAACCAGATTTCAAATGCTTCTGTTTTACCACATAACAGGAGGCAAATCAAATGGGCCTCTACAAAAGGCTTCAGTTCTTGAGAGACAGCAATTTCCCTTGGAAAAGGAAATCCATACCATTAGCTGGGTCTTCCAGGTATATAATATAATTCTGTGCTAGTTCCTGGCTCGGGCATGATGTTTGCAGCAAGTCCTAAAAGTAAATCTATGTTGGCTACTTAAGAGATAAAAAAAAAAAAAAAAAAGGTCAAAAACAGGGGCTGAGGAATTCTTGTGCAGAAGGCAGCAGGGCAGCAGTACTGATACACAGAGAACTAGGATTTCCTGTGCCACTTTACTGGTGTGGGCTGTGCACATAAACATAAAGGTGACAAATAAAAAAATGTTTCTTTTATCCAAGATTTTTCACATTTTAACTGCTATCTTAATCTCCACCCCAAATCCCAATGGTAGCTAATAAGGACTTTTGCACAGGCGTACCATCTTTCTCACGATAGTCTTCGCTCTTTTATTCAAGCGTTGCAGAGAGAAAGAACCCCATTCTCTGCCTCTAGACAACCACAGGCCTTCAGCTGGAAACAGGCAATTTTTCACCAGGTGTAGGATCTCTATTAGGGATAACCAGTCCTTCGTTACCTGCTCACAGGCAGCTTTAGCTAACAAATGATTTTGGAATGCCAGCGGTGCGCTGCAACATGAAGCACTGCTGTCTAGGAAGAAAAACCACCCCTCATCCTGCACACGCTGCCAAACACACCAGGGATGTATGTTAGTGATGTTGGTGTCACCCTCCAGACGTACGCAGTCAACGTACCTGAGCCCCTGCCAGCTCCAGCTCCCCTGCTTTTGACTTGCTTTTCTAAGTTACCACAATTTTCAGACGCAGAGTACTCGCTTCCGTGTGGCAGGATAGAACATTTAAATTTGTCTGGATTGAACTCATTTCTTAGATTTTAAGAGCCTGCAGAATGTTCTGAGTATTTTAAAAATACCAGCTTTCAAAACTTGTTGTACCCACCACTGCTTGTCACAATCCTAAGCAGGAAGGCATTACAATCAAGAACGACAGCAACAGACAGGCAAAGACAACAAGCCTGCAAACTTTAAAAATCACAGCAGCAGAATAAGAAATACGCAGTAAGGCATTAGGGCAACATTCAAGCAACAGGACAGCCAAACTGTGAGGATTCTCTGAAGGATTTGAGGGGTTTTTTAACTGCAACCCAGTCATCCGTAGTTGTGTAATGTTGTTTCTTAGGCCTCGCAAGAGAAACAACATCCTTATGACAGCAATTTTTCCGAGCCCACTGCAGTGATATTTAACCCTGATGCACACGTTTCTTTCCCAAAACATTTTTCTGACTGTGGCGGGGTTTTTTTTGGTTTGTTTTGTTTCGACGGAGGGGATTTATACCCTTACCCCCATTTTACAGATGAGAAGATAAACGGTGCCCAAGGTCACCACCAGACAACAATGGGAAGAGGCAGCTAAAAACGCCAGAATTTCCCATTTCCGCACTGTCCAAATTAGGACATGATGTCAACGAAATATGAAATTGCTGTTGCCCTGCCTCTGGCAACGTACTTCATACCGAAGGGCATTTCTGGGACAGAGGCACAGCCCCAGCTCCAGCCGGGGTGAAACGAGGTCCCGGGGGCTGCCCCGGCCCAACCCCGCCGGGGCTGGAAGCGGGCAGGGCACCGAGCGGCGCCCACCGCGGCCTCCCTCCCGGCCTTCTCCGTCGAGCCCCAGAACCACCGTTCCCCAGCGAACCACCCTCCTTACCCAGGTAGATGTCCCCGAAGGAGCCGCTCCCAATCTTCCGGCCCAGCCGGTACCGGTTCCCGACCCTCAGCTCCATGGCGGCAGCTCGACTCGTCCGCGACCCGCCCCGCCCCGCCGGCTCCCCCCCCCCCCCCCCCCCCCCCCCCCCCCGCGCCCCCCCCCCCCCCCCCGCCCGCGCCCCGCCCCGCCCCGCCGGCTCGCGCTTCCGCCGCCTCACAGCCCCGCGGTTCCCGCTCTCATCGCGGCTTATGGTCCCGCCGCTCGACACTGGCGAGACGGGCGGCACCGTCGCCGCCGCTCCCGGGAAGGATGGACGCGGATTGCCCCCCGCAAGGCCGGCCCCCTCAGCCGCTCCGGCTCTCGGGCGCCATATTGCGTGACCTCACTTCCCTAGCAACGGGGGCGGGCGCGAGCCTCGCCCCGGCTGCGCTCGTGACTCCCGCGGCCGCTGAGGCGTCGTCGCGCGGCCCCCCTGAGGAGAAGCCGATGGTGGCGGTACCGGTTGCTGACCCCGCCGGACCTTACGGACCGGGCCGCCCCGCGAGGGTCTGCCGGGCCCGGGGAGGGCGGCCCGCCGGGTGTAGGGGCAGTGGGGAGGTGCTGTGGCTGCGCTGGGCCCCGAGGAGCGCTCCTCTGACCCGTGAGGCGTCGGGGACAAAGTCTGAGGCGTGACCCTGAAAATTCTGAGGTAAAAAGGTGTCCTTCCCGCTGGAGAAGAGTGGCGGGGTCTCTGCGGCCGGCCTGCGGTGGGGCGGAGGAAACCTTTGCTACAGTGGAGGAGGAGTGGTGAGAAAATGTTTATATTTACACCAGTTCCCCTTTTTTTGCAGCAGCAGCAGCCCTTGAAAGCACGACCTTGACCGGCTAGTGGACTTCTATTGGATGAGTCGAGGTTGACTTCTCTTAGGGCAAGCCGGGGATCGCACTTGCAAGTGGGTAGATGGATTCTGAAGCTGGCTTCTGGCATGAACGGGCTTGGGCTGCAGATGTCTTGTGTCCCCTCCCCACAAAAGAGACCTCGAAGGGCTGGAGTGGGCCATGAAGCTGATGAGGGGTCTGGAGAACAAGCCTTATGAGGAGAGGCTGAGGGAGCTGGGGGTGTTCAGCCTGGAGAAAAGGAGGCTGAGGGGAGACCTTCTCGCTCTCCACAACTCCCTGAAAGGAGGGTGTAGCCAGGGGGGGTCGGTCTCTGCTCCCAAGGAACAGGTGATAGGACAAGAGGAAATGGCCTCAAGTTGCTCCAGGGGAGGTTCAGGTTGGATATTAGGAAAAATGACTACACGGAAAGGGTTATTAAGCCTTGGAATGGGCTGCCCAGGGAAGGGGTTGAGGCACCATCCCTGTAAGTACTTAAAAGACGGGTTGACATAGTGCTTAGAGACATGGTTTACTGATGGTTTTTTATCAGAGTTAGGTTGATGGTTGGACTCTGTGATCTTAAAAGTCCCTTCCAACCTGGAAAACGCTACGTGATCTTAAAGGTCCCTTCCAACCTGGAAAACGCTACAGTTCTGTGTCAGTGGACTGTGGTGTAAAAGGGCTGGGAGTACTGAGAGGTGTGCAAGAGGTGATTGACAGCTGTGTAAGTTAAATTAGTGCCGAAGGAAAGTCAAATACAGCCCGGTCCCCCTGCCCCTCACAGGGAGGAAGGTGTTTCCCAACCCTGGTCAGAAAGCTCACCCTTACGCTAAGAACACGTTCAAAATGACATCAATTACTCTCAACCACCGACTTTAAGAGTTCAGATCACTTTGGTTTTTGAAGGCTGTGGTGTATTTTGAGCTGAGCTGTTTCCCTGTTTCCCTCCTGTAGCTCAGCTGCTCTCCCATCCCTCGGTCTGATGGAATTCCTCTGCTTTATTCTGTGCCTTTTTTTTAATATTCTGGACTATAATTGGGGACTTTTTTGTTTTCCAGGTGCCTCCTTGTACGCGTTTCGTGCTGCTCGATAGATGCCCCAGCCCAGGTTTGCAGCCGGTGGTGGAGCCCCCAGAGGAGAAGGTGCCAACCCTGGGTCTGGTTGTTCTGTGCCCTCTTTTTTGGGTAAATAAAAAAAAAAGGGGGGTGTGATGATGTCATTTGGGGCACCCCAATGTCACCAGGGGAGCAATGATGCGGCAGAGGAGCAGGTGAGTGGGGGGATGTGGGGTTCCCCCCAAAAGCGGAGGGTCACAGCCCCCAAATGTCTGAAAATTCGGGAGGGAGGGTTAAAAAATGTTAAAATCTGTAAATATGAGTGTGAGGCATTGAAATAGAGAACAGTCTCTCATTTATATAGAGATGGAAAAATAATATTCATTTCTGGATATAAAAGGAGTTCAGAATAAAACCCCGTATCTCTAAGGATTTTATGATCCTGTGACTATATTATATAAAAGATCGCAGAGTAAAAAAATACTTAAATATAGAGTGGGGGGATGTGGGGTTCCCCCCAAAAGTGGCGGCTCACAGCCCCCAAATGTCTGAAAATTCGGGAGGAAGGGTTAAAAAATGTTAAAATCTGTAAATATGAGTGTGAGGCATTGAAATAGAGAACAGTCTCTCATTTATATAGAGATGGAAAAATAATATTCATTTCTGGATATAAAAGGAGTTCAGAATAAAACCCCGTATCTCTAAGGATTTTATGATCCTGTGACTATATTATATAAAAGATCGCAGAGTAAAAAAATACTTAAATATAAAAAAATATTAGTGTCAAAATAGATGTCTAAGCAGATATTCTAGATGTGTTGATGTATAAATTTAAGTCGTTCTAAGCCTAAAGAGATCTTCTATGTAAGTGTAAAAAGAGAATAGATATTCCCTAAGTGGATACACGTGTGAATAGATACAGAAGTGTCTCTGCTCTATAGGGTTTCTAAATGCAAAGCCTATTTATACAAAGGATTTAAAAACTCCCCCTGCCCCAATTCCCCCAAAACAGGGACTCCCCCCCACAGCGCAGAAGCACATCACACCCCGTGCTGAGACCGGTCACTGCTCATCGCCCTGATGAGGGCTCAGGGCGGGATCCGTGGGGCGGTGCTGCCGCCCGGCGGCGGGATTGCGGCCGAGGGGATGCGCGTGGCCCCAACTCACCGCGCTCCCTGGCCACGCCCCCGGGTGGCGCATGCGCGGTTCCGCAGAGGCGCGAGGCGGCGGGGCCCGGACTCCGGTGGGCTCCCAGCCACCGGGAACGGGTTCTGTGCCGCCCGCCCGGCCCCGAGAGCGGCATTAGCACTGCGGTACCGGCGCTTACCGCCCTCCGGGGCACCCGGAAGTACCGGTCAGTCCTCCGGAAGTCTCGGTCTATGGCCTTTCAGTCCTCCAGGACACCGGAAGTGACTTAGACCTCCGGAGTCAATCTCTATGATCCCGCGGTCCTCCAAGGCACCGGAAGTACCTATCGCTCATCCGGAAATTGAGCTCTATGGTCCAGCGGTCCTCCAGCGTACCGGAAGTGCCCGTCGGTCCTCCGGATGCCGTCTCTGTGGTTCCCCGGTACTGGAGAAATCTGGGAGCGCCAGGGAACTCGCTGGTGCTTCTGTAACCCAGTCCATTTTCAAATTTTCTCACTACCTTTTCCTCTCTCTGTCGCCCCAACTTAATTTTAGTTGCTTGCCCCCTGCCGCGTTTCAGATTTTCTTCCTCCATCTCTCTCGGTGCAGGCCTGGGGCCTGCTTTAATCCTGCTGTGGGATCCTTCTCCCCTCTTGCCTTCAAAATTTTTCTTCTCTTTAGGCTGGAGAAGAGAAGGCTGAGGGGAGACCTTATTAATGTTGACAAGCCTCTAAATGGCGGTTTGAGGGAGGATGGAGCCGGGCTCTTTTCAGGGGTTCCCAGTGACAGGACGAGGGGCAATGGGCACAAGCTGGAACATGGGAAGTTCCACTCAAATATGAGGAAAAACCTTTTCTTAGGACGAGGGGCAATGGGCACAAGCTGGAACATGGGAAGTTCCACTCAAATATGAGGAAAAACCTCTTCTTGGTGAGGGTGGCAGAGCCTTGGAAGAGGCTGCCCAGAGAGGTGGTGGAGTCTCCGTCTCTGGAGACACTCAGATCCCTCCTGGACACGTTCCGGTGGGGCCTGCTCTGTCAGGGGTTGGACTAGATGATCTTCAGAGGTCCCTTCCAACCCCATATGACTCTCTGATTCTGTATGCACTGCATTTTCCTGAAATTCTTGACTTTATTGAGGATAGAACTGCATTTTCTTCCCTGTTTTTGCTATATACTGTGTATGTTGCTAATATCACTTGGATGAGTGTAGTGATAGATGGACACGATGTAGTGATGTCACCGTAGCTGCCGACAGGCGACGAGGAAACAAGCATACTACTAATGACTAAGTAGTTACCTGGTAGCTGCAGCTACATCAAGGTTTGGGTTTGAAACAGGCTCCCAGTTACTAAAAGAGATCTGCAGATGGCTGCCAGGTCCTAAGGGATGCTGTAAGGTAGCAGGGCCAGTAGTGAGAGGGCAGCAGGGAGGCACGAGGTTTGAGGAGCACGCAGAGGAAAACATCTGTGTAAGCAGGAAGGCAGGAAAGCCACTCTGGCCACGTAGAATAATCCTCGATGGTTGGGAGAGGGCCTCGGGGCAGTGAAAGTTCCCCTTGGTAGAGTTCTAAGGGTTAGCCTGGAAAATGAGTGAATAAACTGTCAATAAAGGCTGCTGCGTTCTTGTCGGTGTCTTTTTGGGACTGCGTGTGTCTGGCTGTGACAGTGTGTGTGCGCACGTGTTGAACTTTGTCAAAATGAGTGAATAAACTGTCAATAAAGGCTGCTGCATTCTTGTCGGTGTCTTTTTGGGACTGCGTGTGTCTGGCTGTGACAGTGTGTGTGGGCACGTGTTGGACTTTGTGCATCTGATGTTGATGGTGTGTGTTTGGGTTGGGCTTTGTCTGTGTGACTGTCCCGGTCTCTGTCTGTGTGTGACGGTGCCTGGCGGGTGTCTCATGGTGTGTCATGGGGTGTCACCTTCCCTCGCTGTGCCCTTTGTCCCCTCCGTGGGAAAGGCTGTTGCGGTTTTGCTGAGCTTTGTATATCCTGCTGAATTCTTTTATGGGGAAAGGGG
>NW_015090778.1:1344911-1380052 GCF_001431845.1 Calidris pugnax | reverse complement strand
GGGGGGGGGGGGGGGGGGAAATCTCCTTCCTTCCTTCCTATTTTTTGTTATCAATAGCAAAAGCTGATCTACTTTTGTTCTCCACCTGCCGTGTGTGTGTCCTCTTCCTCTTTTCCTTCACCTGGCTCCGGGAGACCGCTGCTGGCAACCAGCCAAACCATCAGCCTGTTGTTGGTGGTGTATTTCAAACAGACTGGGTTGAGCAGAACAAATGCTAATGCCAGTTAACGAGCTCTCCTCTTAGCCATTAACCCCTGTGCCTATTGTGCCATTCTGCCCTCCCTCCCTGCAAAATACCCCCATAGACTCTGGCTCGTGTTGCTGAGACATTGTTAAACAGATGAGTGTTTCCCTCCTGTTTCCTTGGGCAAGATACCACGTTTATATGTGTAATATAAGAATTGAAGTACACTTACAGCTTTAAACTGTTGGTTTTGGGGGAAAAAATAGTTTTCATTGACCCCAGCAAGGAAAAAATAAGTGTTTCGTATAGACAGTGAAGCTTATGAGAACTTTGTGGCTCATTAATAGACTTCTGTGAATGTATTTAGTATTGTTTTAAGCGGTGTTTTGACAAGCCTGGAAAATATTCGCTGGAAGTAAAGAAGTGCATTGACCTTCCTACAAAGGAAAAAATCAAAGGGATTAAGAGTTGAGCACTCTATTTTCAAGAATAGCTAAATGACTGCTTGAGGAGTTCTGGAACACAGAATTTGAGAGATGCTTTTTGAAGGGCATGATTTCAACTCAGTGAAGACAGTGTAGGAATCAAGTGAAATGACTTAATTCTGATTTAGAAGAGGACTGATAAACCGAGAAGGAACATCCTTCACAACTGAAAGGTACCAAACATTGAATTCCTAAATGTTAGAGTACATTTTTTTCTGGAAAAATGAGATTGGTGCTTAAATCTGCCTCTTCTGCAATGTCAGATTATTTAAGATTAAAAACACATTCATACAAAGTAAGAAAAGTAGAAGAGGAAAGATAGGGACAGGACAGTAACTCTGTAATCCTCTTGCTTTCCTTGTTCTGCCCGTCTCTCCCATCCCATCCCCATTTGAATATTGAGAAACTGGTCATGGTGATGAGATTTTGGATAATGATTACATGTTACTTTTTTCCACAACTAATTTTCTTCAACATAATTCCACCTAAATCAAATATGATGGTAACAGATTTACTTGTGCTCAGGCTTTCTTTAGGCTTTTTGCTTACTTCAGGCTTTCATCCACAATCAGGAAAATCCTCTCCATTTTGTTAAAGGAAGTTGAGTAATTCACCTGTTATGAATTTTACATCAGTTCCTTACTGTATCTCAGGCAGGCACTTATACCAGTGGAAATTGAGGGCAAAATGCTGACGTAGAATGTTTTGCAACTTTTCCTTCTCTGACCACATTTGCTCAGTTTCTGCTTTCAGTGTTTTAGATGCAGAATTAATCACCCCTGATTTCATGTTGGCTACTACCAGATGTAACTCTTGTTCCAGCAGATTCTCTTTCAGATTGTGCCAGTGACGCTTCAGATTTCTGCTGAGAAATGAAACTCCAAATGCTTCTTTTGTTGTGGGGGTTAAGTTTTATGATTGTGTATGTTTTGCACTGTCCTAAATACATAAAATAAAATCTTGTGCAGTTCCATGGTTTTTATATATGATGGTAATATAAGAGGTCCACCTGTCAACATTCTAGTCTAACACAACAGTAACTGTGATTTCTGAGATAATTTGAATTTATTGTGCACCCTGCAGTAAAGCTGTTCTTTGCCACAGTGAAGATGAGAGACCTATAAATGGACGTAAAGAAGAAAAATCAATAATTATGTACACGTATTCTCTGAAATCAGAGTTTTCCATGTCAGGATGAAGGGGAATATTTGCTCAAGGACCTCCTGAGACCAAATAGTGAAGGTAATTCGTGTTCGTAAATGGTTAATTGTGACTTAAAAATACCCGTATTGACAGGAACTGCAGGATAAATGTCATTGGAACTTCTTGTTTTTTTAATACACCTTAAGAAATTGAACAAAGCAAACGCATTTGGTGGCGCCCTCAGGAAAAGTCCAGTCACTTCCTGAACAGTAATCTGCCTGTGAGCAGCAGATAGATTCTCATTGTTTGCCATTTCCAGTTTCCAGTAATGGGAACGATTACTTGATCTAGCCAGTTTCTGTTGAAGATCAGGGAAAACTTACACATTTTAATGGCAAAATTTTATCTGTTTCCATAAAACAACAACAGAAAAAGCGTATCCTGTTTTTGGTACCTGGAGGCATCACCTCTGATAATGAATATTGTTTTATTTTGGAATTAAGTGTCTGTTCTTCAGGAACGAGATGTATCTTGCTCTTCTGGTGATTTTCTTGCAGTGTAAGTTTGATAACTAAATATCTGGGTGGGTACCTGTGTTTCTGCTTAATTTGGGGGTCGTTGGGGCTTTTTACTGTTTTCCATTACGGTTTCTCAATCTGTAAGCTTTGAAAATAACATTTGTTTCATTTTTTTCCAGGTTCAGAACTTTACACTCAGGAGAAAGGTAGGTAATTATAGGGTTTTTTCAGATACAAATTTAAAATAAGTAATTTAACGAATTCCTTAGTTGTTGGTGTGCATCCGTAACGGAGTATATCTGGATTTGCGGTATTATAACTCAGTGCGAAATTTTGCCATGTGAAAAAAAAAAAAAAAAGAAAGGTATTCCTTGGTGGTGTTTCTTGGTATAGTGTTTAAATAAGAGATGTGCTCTTCATGCTTTAATACATGTTTTGGTGAAATCTTTCCTAGAGTAATTTGTTTTACCGAGGCTTACAAGAGAAGAGATGGGAGAGGAAATTTAATTACTAGCATTTTGTTTTGGTCTTTAAAAGACCCTTTCATGCCCGCAAAGCAAGGAGGTAGGATAACATTATAGAATATAAGTCAAGGGCGCTCTCTCTTGCTCTTTTTCTTCCAAAAGAAGAGCTAATGTCTGAGCAGAGAATAGAACTTGCGTTCTGAAAGGAACGCGTTTACTTCTTACGTTATCATCTTGCTGACTTCCAGCACGTACACTCCACTTACTTCCCTTTTTCCATCACTAGGGAGGAATGTTTGCTTCTTGTTGTCATGTAGTCTACTCACATGCAAAAATATTTACAATTTTTGCATTGCTCTTATGCCCAAAACTCTCTCTAGCAATGACAATTTATAAATAGCTGGTAAATGTCCATGGCAAGGGACTTCTTTAGATGCAGGAAAGTTTTCCTGTTCTAGTAGCAAATTTTTAATATGAATCCAGGCTAAAATGGGCATACCTAAAAGCTGTAACTTCTGAAGGAAGGGAAAGTGAATGAACTCATAAATCTTTCTCTATACTTATTCACCTACCTGCATGAATAAAAATATTAATTATACCGGGATTCTAATAATTTTAAAATTTTAGGCTACAAATTGTCATTGCTGTGGTTATAAACACAGAAGCACTATATGTATCTTATGCTTTTACAAACTTTATTTCTTAAAGTGCTTATCAATTAATTTTTTAATAGGAATATTGTATTCAGTATATTTTTTTGGAGACTAAGATACCTAAATTCTAAATTAATTGGAAGCATTGCTTCTGCATATAATTCTGTATTTGAATTAATCAGGGTATGATTGCTATGGACTCTGGAGAATATGGTTGTTGGACTGCCAACAGTGTGGTTAGGCATGTCCATGTTTGCGTGCAGAACTTGAACCCAAATATCTCCTGTTATGCTCTAGTTATCATAAACTAGAGATTTAAGATTATTCCAGGCTTGTGAGTTACAGATGAAATTTTGTTCACCTCTCACATCTGCTGACATTTAGAGCTGAAGAAGACAAACCATGAGAAATAAAGAAAACCAAGAAATAGTTGCAAACCTATCCCAGTGCCCTCTGGGGGAATTCCCTCTAGGAAATGTAATAGATTTGGTCAAATCAATGATTGTCTCCGTGCCCCGAGGCAAAGACTGAGCAGACAGACAGTGTGTGCTGTGACAGTCAGCAGTTGCCACTGGTATATCTGTGTGGTGGAAGGTAAAGCTGCTACCACTGTCAGCATCCACGAGACCTGACCACAACATTTATAACACCAGCTACTAGGGTACAGTGAATTAATTTTTGTGACTAACGTGCAGCAGCTTGAGATGACAGTATTATGTTGGACTAATTGAAGATAAATATAATTCTTTTTTTTATTTTTTTTTCCATCAAGTTTTCACTTTCAACACAGTTGAAATCCAGGTTCAGCCATCTGTCAAAGTAAAGAATGGAGATCCCATGTCAGTTGTCTGCCATGCTGATATTAGCAAAAGTACCAATTTCCAGCTGGAGCATAACTTTACAATTTTTAAGGATGGCAAGCTCGTGTTCACGACTGTATCAGACAAAGAAGATGCACGATATGAAGTATCTGTGGCTAGATCTTCAGATACAGGAGACTATAAATGTACTGTGGAAGCAGGTGGAAAGACAAGAACAAGTGACTCCTTACACGTTTGGGTACAAGGTGAGTATTCCTTCAAACACGGCCGTTTTCTAAGATACCAAAAGGGGACAACCTTCATGGGGAAGTTATAATAGTCAGTGCTAAATAGGTTATCTTGCAAAGTGGTTTTTTTATCCAGAGACATCGCAGTACTTTACAAGAGCTTAGTACTAAATCCCAATGTTAAGGCACAGAAATGAAACCACAATCCCGAGGCTCCATGGCAGATCAGTGATAGTCAGAAATGTGATCCGTCCCTCCTGTGCCACCATCCTCTCTGTCCTGAGCCTCTGTTCCCTAGACTAGACAAATTATTAGTTTTGAAAGCTTGTGCCTATAGATCATAAACATGATGGCGTGGGAGGGGCGAGATGAGGAAAAGGTGGAACAGGAGTGTAGAGATTCTCACCTTGTGATAGCCATTGCCAAAGCTAATATGATCTGTGCACTACTTTTGTAGACAGTGTTGTATCAGTCTTGTTCTTTCATCTCTGATGAGAACAGGGGCCACCTCCCTCTATACTTTTTCTAGCCACGTGTTCTTGACTGCAAGTGCCATTTTTCCCCTTGGAAAAGCAACTTGGAAAGAATTCGTGCAGCATTAAATAGTTACAGGGTTGTGCAGGGCCTGTAATACTTCTTCAGAAGCCTGCACCTCCAGGTACAGAAGTTGGCATTACGTTTAGTTTCTTCCCTGACTCATTTCTGAGTGATAATGGGAAGCACTGAGGAGGAAGCAATCTTACCTTCCCAACAGCAAGATTCACACTTCACACATTGCATCAAGATTGTATTACCCTCTCGAGGGGCATTTTGTTCTTCTGAAGGTGCCTCAGTGGGCATGCACCCACACATCAAAGAAACTGTCTTCAAGAGCTCAGGTCTTACAAATTATTTGCATCTCTTCATTAGCATAAATCACTGCTATAGTCATCACAGGTAGTGTTTATTTCAGGATTATTCAATCTTCTGTCTCTTTTCTTGTTTTCTGTTCTAAGGAATGACCAAACCAATCCTGACTGCTGAGAAGAAAGAAGTTTTAGAGGGTGAAGTTGTGAAATTACGTTGTGACCTGCCAGAAGAAGCACCTCCTTTATATTTCTTTTTCCAGAAGACAAAGATGAATTCAACACCTCAACAAAAATATGTATTTGAAGCACACAGAAATTTTTCTGTAATGGAATTTGCTGTTGAAGAGGGAGATAATATTTTACAATTTGATTGCTTTGGTAAGAGATATGTACAACTGGGATTTGAAACCTCAGAACACAGCAACAAAACACTTGTTACAGTCCGGGGTAAGTTGCTTGGCCTTTCTTTTTACATTTCTTTGCTTGCTATAATTAAAAAGTTGGGTCACAGTTCATGTGTTTTCTTTTGCAGAACCATTTATAAAACCTACTCTGAGTGTCAAGCCCTCAAGTAATATTACAGAAGGAGACAGGATACAGTTTGAGTGCTCGACTGTGGTAGCCCGAATGCGTGACATTGAAATCATACTCCAGAAAAACAAAACAATACTGAACAGTGTACGAGAGGAGAAAGTTTTGAAATACTCCACAGTAGCTACTCTAGAGGACGCTGGTGAATACCTGTGTAAGGTGGAGCAAGGCAGAGCATCTAAAACCACCAAACTGAATGTTCATGTGTCAGGTAACACCTCTGTTCATCTTAGATTTTACTCAGTGGTTTAATATTTAAATTTGAATTTGGTAGAACTCAAGATCCAAGTGGAACCTCCAGATCCAGGTGTAAATTTTCTCTTAAGTTAAAGGCTGTTTAGATTTAGATCAAACGGAAATGTTTCTGATTTCTGCCTGCCAATACTTTCCAACTGAAATAATACTTTCAGATAACACATATCAGAAGTAGTTTCAAGTGGTTGCTAAGTTTCTGTTTTCCCTGAAAGTATTAGTATATTAAAATAACATGATTGTTTTTTTCCCCTGACTGTAAACTTTCGGTATGTCCTTCATTCTGTATACTTTGAGATAGGTACTCATATTCTTTTAGACTCAATTTGAGTAAATTTGTTCTCTTTTTATCTTGCAGAGTTATTCCCCAAGCCAATATTGGTTGCTTCTATGAATAAGCTGGATGAAAATAAAGAATTAACTTTGAGTTGCAGCATTAGCGGTTTTCGGAAAGCTAACTTCTCTATATTACGGAAAAATTCAAATGGAGACATCTGGTTGAGAAATTCTAGAAACTTAACCATGAGAGTTAATGTGAATGATACTGGATCCTATATCTGTAAAGCTGAAGTAAAAGGAATAGTCAAGGAGAGCAAACCTGTAAGGATAAATGTTTATGGTGAGTTGATACATAGGTTCAGACCCCATGGTGGGGGGGGAAGTCAAATCCATAAGCTTATAAATAAGCACATCTGTTTATAGAATCAATTTTTTGTCCATGAACTAGCAGGGTGTCTATTAGTTCTTGCAATATGAATTTCTGTGAGATGTGCTTGTAATCTTTAGCTATAGAGGATTTGGTCTATTGTGATACAATTAAGTCAGATTTTTCCAAGGCTGGCCCTAAGAGAGGGAAGTTCGCGTGTCTTCCTTCTGTTCCCGTGATTCTGCTAGGTGCCAAATAAACTCTCCTTCAGTAGTTCTTGCAATATGAATTTCTGTGAGATG
The DNA here is from genome assembly GCF_001431845.1 of Calidris pugnax. NCBI lineage: Eukaryota > Metazoa > Chordata > Aves > Charadriiformes > Scolopacidae > Calidris > Calidris pugnax. The sequence continues at coordinate 1,372,918 of NW_015090778.1, read as the reverse complement.
GGCTTGTCATCTTTAGCTATAGAGGATTTGGCCTATTGTGATACAATTAAGTAAGATTTTTCCACGGCTGGCCCTAAGAGAGGGAAGTTAGCGTGTCTTCCTTCTGTTCCCATGATTCTGCTAGGTGCCAAATAAACTCATTCATTACCATTTGCAGGAGCTGGGAATGTTCCTCAAACATTTCACGCATCAGTTTGATCTGAAACTTTGTCAGTGTCTGCCTTGAATCCCTCCCCTGACCCTTCAGGCAGAACACCACGGGAGCCAGAGGTCATCTGGACAGCTCTGCTCCAGAAAAGCCAAGGGTTTTTTTGCTATCAATACCACCCCTTCACCAGCACGCTAATTATAAACACCTTAGTTTCCTTCCCTCTGATGGAACAACCACAGTTGGTTCTCAAGTCTGTAAAGGGGAATTAACTGGGTTGTGACTCACTATCACTGCTGCAGAAAGAGAGGCCCCTGATTAGGTGCCGCAGGATCCTTCTCAGGTAATGGTACTTGCAAATATTTTTTGCCCCACAGACTTTCCCCTTGGGTCAGAGCTAGTTCTGGAGTTTGGATGACCCACAACTGTGTCGCTGATATTTTTTATTTTATTTTTTTTCCTTTACATTCTCCTTGTATGCTATTTTGTTCTATATTCTATGTTTTTGTTTTGTTCAAGTCACTCCCTGCTTCCACTCTGTCAATGAGGAAGAGCTTCCCAATACAGGCTGTTGTGTGCAAGCTAGCTCAATATTGTATATCTGTAGGTTTTATATAGAATAATATTGTATCTTTTGGCCATATGCAGTGCAATTTGCAACATTTTTTCTTTATTCCCCTTTTAGCTCCAGTCTCCAAGCCAACTCTTTCTGTTGTCAGTGGTTTGCCACAGGTGGTGTTAGGGAAGCCTCTACGGTTAATCTGTCGTTCGGCAACGGGAACGCCGCCAATAACGTTCACATTCTACAAAGGAAACGAAATTAAGAAAACAGTAATTAATGACACATATGCTACGTTCTTGGATGAAAATATTAGACAAAATGGCAAAAGAGGATACAAATGTGATGCTAGAAATAATCACTCCAGTGGTGTGAAAACTAGCAATATTCTAAACATCACAGTAATAGGTAAGTCTGTTTAATTCTTCTTCTTGTCTAATGTCGTATTTTGATTTTTGAAAGGGTAGCAGCAAATGATGGACTAAACCAAATGGATACAAGATCTTTATAAATTTTTGCTCACTTGAATTAAAAATACTTGGAGATCTGTATCACAGATTATTTGTCACCAAAGTAAAAATCCTGATAGTGCCCTCTCTATTTCTGGTTGTATAAAAATATTTACTAGAGGACGCTGTCTGCCAAAGACTGCTCAGAAAGATTAATACTGTGCATTCAGTCTGTGTTTAACTAAGTAAAATGGCACTAGAGCAAGTATTTCTACGATACAATATTTTATCCTCAAAGTTATTTCTAAGAGTGCTAAGATTTGTTTCCTTTGTGCCTTCCTTTGCAGTACCGATCAGGAATGCCAGCTTGGGCAGTATTCCATATGGAGAAGTGGAAGATGGCAGTGAGACTGCTTTTCTGTGCTCTGTGAACGAAGGATCTTGGCCAATCCTCTTCAGGATTTTTAAAAAAACTGATGATAAAGTTCCTTTATTTGAAAAATATGAATATGCAGACAGAGTCATGTGGCGCAAGGAAGGAATGAGCAGGCAGGACACGGGGACATATTACTGCATAGCTTCTAATCAAGCAAATGTGTCTGTGAAAAGCCATCCCATAACCATCAATGGTAAGCTACCTTTTATGATGAATTGCATGCTGTATCATTATGAGAGGTGAGGTCAGGTTGTCTGGGATGGTACTAAGTACAGCTCCCTTCTTTTTGTTCCACCGTTGTCAGAAGTTAAACAGAGAGATCCATTTATAAACACAGATTGTCTAATTTAGACAGAAAAGTTTAAGGGATGCTCAAAAGCCAAACGAGCCAGGTGCAAGTTAAAAGCAATCTGTTGTTGTGCTGAGTTTTGGGTCACAAAGGAGAGACTCACTACGTGAACTTTGCATGCAAGTTGCCTGAAAATTCTTCCCCAGTGTGTAAGAAGGCCGATTTGTAGTAAAATGAAAGCTCAGGAACTGCAGAAGTTGGTAATGGTGACCTGTCACTCTACATACTCTCTTAAACACATCTTTCTTATTTCCAGTCATTTTAGCATCTTGGCAGAAAGGAATTATTGCTGCATTTGTCCTAATACCTATCGCAGGAGCAGTAATTGCCACTTCATGGTGGTTTTTGTGGAAGAAGAAAAAGGGTAATGAATGCTTCCCTTCTATTTCTTTGGTGACAAATGTATTACAGTTTAAAAACTTGCATTTTTTTCAGGAGCAAAGATTTGTGGGGATGAGGCTTCAGGAGATGACTAAATACAATTTTAAAAACCTTAAAAATCTAGTTTAAAATGCTGCATGGCCCAAATTAAGCTGCAAATGTGCTGAAGCTTTCCAAGTATGTTGGGCAGAATGGAGGCATCTAACTAATGGTGCAGGGAAGGCACTGGTGAAGCAAAGGTTATTGGAGATAGGCCAGTTGGACTGTTCTGATGCAGTCCTAGGTCTGGAATTCAGCCCTGTGCCACATAGAGGCAAGACAGGGCCTGAGGAGTTTTTTGATCCCTTACAGAGCTATGACACTTTGATTTGGGATCCCAACTCAGGCATAATTGAGGTACTTCTCTAGTCCTCATGAAAGAAATTTTGAAGTTGTGGGTTTGTTTTTTTCCTTTTCTCCCCACACTGTAATACAATTTCACTTAGGGATTTGTCCTTTATCATTGAGGTATTCTTTTCATATCTTGTTCTTTCAGAAAATAAGTAAATCTGGTTAAACAAGAATCTTGTGGTACGCAGTACATTGCAAAATATTTGGGGAAAGTTGACGTATCTGGATGTCCCTGACTGCTTAAATCAGCCAGGCTGATCACAGGGTTTGTGATCTTGGGTTCTCTGTGAAAGAAACATTTAAGGGATCTGGATGATAAACAGGATGTAAGACATTGGGTAATGAATTTTGTGATAGCCAAGAGAAATTACTCTGACTTGGGTAGAGAATTGCTATTTTATTTATTTATTTGTGTTTTACTTTTAAATTCTTGTGCAATCTATTAATGGATGCTTTTATTTTTCTCTGTCAAGTTAAAGGACCATCCATGGAGATGTCTGGGTAAGATGGCTTGCTTTATAGTGACGGTGAAGTATTTCTGTTTAAAGGGCTGGATGCCTTCAACTATATGAATATAGTTTATTATGGCACACACCTGCAGACAATAGATGGTTGTGCTTCATGTACCACCTGCTAATACAACAACAGGATGAGGAAATACCCTAAAAATAGAAAAAAAAAGGCCAGCTAGGAGAAATAGAAGAATGTCAGGCCTACATTTGAATGCATTTAGATATGGAATTAAAAATACAGAGATCTTAAGAGTAATGCAAGAAGGAACACTTTTGACCTTAAAGTTTGCTTGCTCTTGTCTTTAAGAGAAAGGCAAAATTTTCATTATCTTCAGTAATTAAGAATGTGTGGGTGTGGTAGTCAGCATAGACAATGACTGATCTTTGCATATCATCATGTTGGTTTTTTTATTGGCTGGTTTTGGATAATTACATCGACTTTTGTTTGTTTGCTTTTCAGTTCTGCCTTGGCTGCAAACTCAACAAGTGAAAAACTGACAAGACAGCACAATGATGGAGACTACTATTCAGGTAGGATATTTTGCTGTAAGACTATTAGTGATTTGGCTTAATTAAACATTGATTTAAAGTTCTGGAGTTACATGGTGGTTGTTTGGATAGGGCCCAGTGTTTTGGGAATACAGAAGAATACCAATAGCATTCTCTCAAGTATCTTTTATTGTTTTGTCTTTGTCCAGTTTTTGATGAGCATGTTTTATACAAAGATTGGTTTATAAGTCTGCTCAGGCAATCAGTTAACAATATTACAGGTGGAAAAATCATGGTAAAAGAAAATTACTTTCTGGTTTTGGCAGTTTTGACACAGCTGCAGGAAAATTATTTCAGAGAGAAAATTTGAGTTGTGGCACGTGGTCCTGTGATCTGGCCACAGCACAGGGATCTGAATTCCAGGATCTGAATGGATTTTACAAAGACAGGTGGATGTGTTGTATAAAGCTCCTGATATAAACAAAGTTACCCCTGGGGTGGATTTTAGCTGATCATTTAAAAATGCTTTCTTCCCACCTGTGTCACACCTGTCTTAGGTGTGAATCTAAAAGTAGAATTTCTCATATTTAAATGAAGTTGCAGCTGTATAACTCATTTATTTAGCTATAATAAATATTTTGTCAGCTCAACTTTTGTTTTAATATTTTAGGATCAGGTTACATTGAAGATAGTGAAAATCACATGAAATCAACAGATGAGAGTAAAGGTAATTTCATACTTAAACAATAGATCTAAAAATTATTTGATGATTGAAAGTTATGTTTTCTAATGGTAGCAATCAGGATTTGATAGGTCCGGTCCTTTCCCTTTTGTCTTTGATAGTGGGGAGGACTCTTTCCTTTGCTGAGCTTAGTTCTTTTTCTGTATGTGCAAAATGACAATGATAGGACTCACCGACTGTTGTGCTGGATTCCAGGCCATCTAATGAAGGATGATATAAAAATACAACTTCGACTCAAAATTTTAATTTTTATACAACAATTATTCAGATTTGTTTTTTTAAAAAAATCTTTTCTCAAGAATGTAAAATAGGTGGCAGGAATTTCTAGTTGATAATTCTTTGATGCAATTCTGAGTGTGCAGGGCAGCATTGTACCATGAAACTAAAAGAAAGGTGCTGCACTGAGTTAATTTCACAGGAAAACTTGGAAGCAACCTTTGGAAACTCTTGCTCAGTGACTTTTGTTTTTTTCCATGGTATCCTACTGTTTTAGATGAAACAGGCTCTGGTCTAATGACCTGCATGTGTGCCAGAAATAAATGATAAATGGGTTCAATCCTTACCTGCTGTGGATTGGGCAGCTTCATTAAAACCAACTATGCTACTGCAGATGTCTCTACCAGATGAGAAAAACAAGTCTATTATTCATACACCTCTAAAAATAACAGTATCTGTTCTGCATTTGTGTGGCAATAGCTTTTACTTTAGCAAGCAAAAGGAAGAAGTTTATAGCACGGTGGGTGGAAGTTATTCCATTGTGGCCTGAATAAGTTGAATTAGAACTAGAGAGACATTCTCATGCAAAACAGACATACAGACAGTAGAAACATGGGAAGATAAGGCTGTATTGACCACTCAGAATCACTGCTATTACAGGAAGCGTGTCACTTAAACTTTGTTATTAATGCATATGCACATTAAACACTGATTTTGTTTTGTTGAGCTTTTTTTTTTTTTTCTTCTCTCACCAATGCTATTGGAAGGCTGCTCCAAAACTTTGCTGCTCTAATCATTAGATCTTTCTCTAATTTCTGTTCTAAAAAGTCCACAAGGAATTCTGCAGGATTCCAATCTGAATGACTGTTGTGGTTCCTTCCAACTTTTACAGAAATCTAGTAGAAAACCATCTCCACTGTAAGGAAAAGACAGAGTAGAAAGCAATAGCTATTTCTTGTGTCTGTTGTATCCAGGTAGCCAGTACTTTCAGCCAGTAATCTTAGTAAATCAGGTGTCTAATTGTTGTCAGGCTTTCTGTGGGTGTTGTGGCAGAGAGGCATTTTAAGGAGGAAGATGGGTTGCCGTTGTAGATGTTCTACGGAGAGCTTGAAGGGCAACACAAAAGTGCTGAAATTGCTTATTGGCAAAGCAGAAATTGAGAGTATGAGCAGTGATGAGGGAGGTCCCTGCTCTAATCATTAGATCTTTCTCTAATTTCTGTTCTAAAAAGTCCACAAGGAGTTCTGCAGGATTCCAGTCTGAATGACTGTTGTGGTTCCTTCCAACTTTTACAGAAATCTAGTAGAAAACCATCTCCACTGTAAGGAAAAGACAGAGTAGAAAGCAATAGCTATTTCTTGTGTCTGTTGTATCCAGGTAGCCAGTACTTTCAGCCAGTAATCTTAGTAAATCAGGTGTCTAATTGTTGTCAGGCTTTCTGTGGGTGTTGTGGCAGAGAGGCATTTTAAGGAGGAAGATGGGTTGCCGTTGTAGATGTTCTACGGAGAGCTTGAAGGGCAACACAAAAGTGCTGAAATTGCTTATTGGCAAAGCAGAAATTGAGAGTATGAGCAGTGATGAGGGAGGTCCTGAAAGACTTAGAGAAGGCTTTAGATCTGAGGGGAATGGAGAATGGGAAGCATTGTGCCATAGCAGCCATAGAAAGGGAGGGAAAAATAATGGCAGGGAGAGAAATAGAAAAGAGAGGAGCTGGAGTAGGAATATGAGAGAATCTCAAATAATTCCCCACTCCATTTGTGTTGTGCCACTTTTGAAGGTTCTAAATTGAAAGTAAGAGCTTTAGACGCAATTTGCACATGTCTGCAGGATTCCAATCTGAATGACTGTTGTGGTTCCTTCCAACTTTTACAGAAATCTAGTAGAAAACCATCTCCAATGTAAGGAAAAGACAGCGTAGAAAGCAACAGCTATTTCTTGTGTCTATTGTATCCAGGTAGCCAGTACTCCAGTACTTTCAGCCAGTAATCTTAGTAAATCAGGTGTCTAATTGTTGTCAGGCTTTCTGTGGGTGTTGTGGCAGAGAGGCATTTTAAGGAGGAAGATGGGTTGCCGTTGTAGATGTTCTACGGAGAGCTTGAAGGGCAACACAAAAGTGCTGAAATTGCTTATTGGCAAAGCAGAAATTGAGAGTATGAGCAGTGATGAGGGAGGTCCTGAAAGACTTAGAGAAGGCTTTAGATCTGAGGGGAATGGAGAATGGGAAGCATTGTGCCATAGCAGCCATAGAAAGGGAGGGAAAAATAATGGCAGGGAGAGAAATAGAAAAGAGAGGAGCTGGAGTAGGAATATGAGAGAATCTCAAATAATTCCCCACTCCATTTGTGTTGTGCCACTTTTGAAGGTTTTAAATTGAAAGTAAGAGTTTTAGATGCAATTTGCACATCCTCAGGCTTTCTGTGGGTGTTGTGGCAGAGAGGCATTTTAAGGAGGAAGATGGGTTGCCGTTGTAGATGTTCTACGGAGAGCTTGAAGGGCAACACAAAAGTGCTGAAATTGCTTATTGGCAAAGCAGAAATTGAGAGTATGAGCAGTGATGAGGGAGGTCCTGAAAGACTTAGAGAAGGCTTTAGATCTGAGGGGAATGGAGAATGGGAAGCATTGTGCCATAGCAGCCATAGAAAGGGAGGGAAAAATAATGGCAGGGAGAGAAATAGAAAAGAGAGGAGCTGGAGTAGGAATATGAGAGAATCTCAAATAATTCCCCACTCCATTTGTGTTGTGCCACTTTTGAAGGTTCTAAATTGAAAGTAAGAGCTTTAGACGCAATTTGCACATGCCACAATTTCAGAAATTTGGCTTGAGTTGATCTACTGCTTTTCAGATTGAGGTGACCCTTAGGAATGGGTTGGCCTTACAACTCTTAGCAGAGTAATTTACATCTGCCATAAGAAGGGCCTGATCCTGCACCTATCAAAGTCAATGAGGACTTGTCCATTAATTTCAGTGGCAGCAGGGTCAGGCCCACAGTTCAAACGAAGCTTGCGGTCCTACAAAGAAACATCTTCTTGATATTTTTGGGGCAGGACCTGACCTTGAGAGTGCTGAGGTGGAGTACACTGAAGTTGAAGTATCAACGCTTGATCCTCACAGAGGTAATAAACTATCTGGCCTCTATGATTACATTTTGAGAGCAACTCTGAGCATGCTGCTGCTCCCTGACACTGGTCTGATATTGGCACCTGTGAATGTAAGAGCAGGTTGTGTTTTATGTGCATGACAATTTCATGCCAGTAGCGTTCCTTAATCTAGATGATGCGCTGGCAACCACGCTGAGGTTGATTGCAACCCTTCTTCTGCCGGGATCCTATCATGTACTTGCCCTTCCCATCCACATGATGTCTGTGTAGGGCAGGGCTCCCAGCTGGAGCTGTGGCTCTGAGCAGAGGGCAGCCTGCTGTGAATCTTCATTTTATAGAGAGTCCAAATTCACTGAGAGCAATTTGACGTTAGCCATGGGGCAGGATAATTGAGAGAACAGAAAGCAGTGGAATTTCCTCCTTTATGAAGGAACTGGTCGAAGGGTCAAAGCTGTAATCCAATTGTGATAGGGAAGGGAGAGAGACCAGCGTAGATTTAGGCTCTCTGTCTGGAGAGGCCTTGAGACTGTCCTGGATTTCCTGGCACATTAAACAGAGAAATTAGAATAATGATGCCCAGATAATTTTGGCCTCCTTCCTGTACTTCGGTGGTAACACTAACTAGACCTCATAGCATGAGGCTAAGGTACATGTCTCTGCAATCTTGAAGGAGAAATATCCACTGAAACTTATTCCCAAGACCCAAATGCACACTTCAGTCATTCTGTGTGATCTGGAGATCTGTAATATCGTTACGCCCTTGTGCTGAAAACTGTTAAATCTTTCAGAAATTTACAAGAAGTTTCAAGTAGCTAACAGTGAATAAACCCCATGAGAGACACTTATGCTATGCTCTAGCTGCTTTGCTTTAGCTGAATGAGCAAACTGAGGAAGAAATGGACAAATATGCCTTTTCCTGGTAGGAAGGACCACTCAATTATTTCAGAGACCAAAGACATGATTGTTTAGTTAGTAATACAGATGTTCGGGCAAAAGTGCTCACTCTTCAAGCTTGGCAGCAAAGCTCTCCCGGAACAGCCAATCCTCCTATTCTTTCTCTGTTTTCACTTGCTGGTGTCATTCATCACACAGTTTTCCCCATGTTCTAAGTGTTTTTTCCACCTCCGCTAAATCCTGCACTGAGATATCATATTTATTGTAAACTTTTTCAGAGTAGAGCTAATTCTTAATTGTTCTAACTGTTTCTGAGCATGCACTACACCGTACAATGTTGTAGAATGGTAAAGATATGCTAGTGCATAATTATTTAAATTAAAAACCCTATTAAATGCAAGATCAGCATCTCTAAAAATAGCCTTTTCATCCCATTCCTGATATATAACACTATTCCAGTATAACAGACTGACCAATAAGGTAGTATCCACACTGTGTAGACTGAACCCCATTGAGCTGCAAAATAACATTTAAAAGATAGTGTGTGAATGAGATGGAGTTTTTTTAACTGAATGCTTATCATATTACAGACCTACGTATGACATACAGAACATTAATTGATTCTATGAGACTGAACTGTGCTTCAAGTACATTGAGATGTGATAGCTCCCTAATCTATTCCTTTTGTTGTACCCAGGACACGAGCAAATGCTTAGCAAATGTGTGCTTTGGTTACGTAAATGGCAACTGCCTGCAAGTATTTCATGTGTTAATCTTTCAGAGCATCTTGAGGATGCTGTTTAAATGGAAGGAGTTCTATGAAAGCAAGTTGCAGGATTAATTATTTCAGCTCTGCACTACCTATCACAATGAGAACAGGATGAGATTTATTCTTGGGAAAAGAGAAGCAAAGTAAAGATTATTTATATACCCTCGTAATAATCATGTACATCCACAAAAATAATTCACCCATAGGACTGCCACTGAGACTTCTGCCACATTGATGTTATTGTACAAATTTGGTTTCAAATCATATTCTTGTGTGTCTGTCTGTGGCTTATGACCAGTCTTTCTTAGGGAACAGACCTTTCAGGTTATCACCTGGCTGCAAACCCCTGTCGCACCTCTTTTGATTACACCTGTTTTCTGAATGAACACAAATTATATCACACTTACCTTCCTCTGGGCACACGTGGCTCATCCAGCAGGCTGCACACACAGTCTGATTCCTTCTGCCTTTTGAGGGACTCCACATTTCTTTGATCTATCAGGACTAACTTCAGATTAATTTATCTTCCCAGTCATTTGTTCCTCCTGCCAGTGTTGTCAATGCTAATGTTCATCTCAGGTGCAGGAGAATCATGTTCTGTTCATTGTGAAAGAATACAGCAATAAATACTGCGGTATCTAAGCTATAACAGTAGCCTTTATGTCACTTGGGAATTGGGAATAATTGAATGCCACCTCAAAGCAAGTTTACATAATGGTAGAAGGATATATATCTTGTCTTTGACAGTAAAGAACTACTTAAATTTGAAAACAGTGGTTTCACTCTGTTTTTCCAGCCCTATCTGCACTAGCTGGTCATTTCCAAAATAGTCTTTAACCCAGTATAATGGTGAATAGGCTAGTGCATCGAGAACTTTGTGTACCACGCTTCTGTGTGAGGAGCAAAAAACAGGGTTCATTACGGTGTTACCGATAGTTGAGTGGTAAGCTTGCTAGAAGCCAACTTTCATCGTTTTATTTTACAACTTCCACATGGGAATAACTTCATACCTACTTTTTGAAGTAGGGGTGAAGAGGCTCGACAAATGCGAGGTAGAGCTGGGGCTACACAGTCCAGCTCTTACTTGGAGTAGTCATAGTGGAATGTTAATTTGATATTTAAAGAGGTGGTAATTCTAGAGAATGATTAAATTGAATACTTACTGAGATTATATGCTTGACAAAAATATAGTGCTTATCTTTTCTAAAGCTTAGTCGTGCAAAAATTTGGCAAAGTGAATTAGCCCCTTTATTGTTAATCTGAGGAAAAACAAAGGCCAGTGCTGAAGTAAGATCAGGAAATCTCTCTAAAGTGAGAAGGGAGAAACTGCTAATCATGGCTGAGTAAGAACATGCTCCTTCTTTTACTTTTATAGCTGGTTAGTTATCTGCAGGGTGGCAACATTGCAAAGTTAGTGGGAACAAAATGTCAAATCATCCAAGTAATTTTTCCTAGCTTATTTTTTTTCACTGCTGAGACGACTTTTGGAAGATTAACAAAGAAAATAACATGGGCAGTGGCATTATATCACAATTTAATGAAATGGGTCTGAAAAAAGAAAAGCAATCTAAGGAAATGCTTCCCACCAAGTTTTTCCACAGAGTCAACAGGAGTAGATTTAGGACTGTAATCTGCTAAAAAAAAAAGTGTTCCAAATGAAATGAGCTACCTCTCATTAAAATTCTGAGAAGATGACTTCTTACTTCACTGGAAATTGAATTGATCATTTAAGCAAGATTCCATAAGCATATGCAACGCACTGCAAGATCTTAAGGCTATTTTGCAAAGAAAGTTCATGCCAGAACCGCAAGTTTGAAAGCTCTAATTAGGCACTCGGTGAAGTATAACTTCTACTGTCATTGGAATTATTAGCAGTTTTGTAACTCAACTCTGTTATGGTAGCTCCCAACATTTAAGTGATGCTTAACAGAGTTTTGAAAAATGAAATTAGCTTTGGGAAATTAGAATGTGGTGCCAGAGACACTTGGGGCTTTCAGAGTGTTGCAGATCAGTAACAGTAGAGTCTGAGTCTGGCTGCAGATCAATACGTCTGAATTCTTTAAATGTTTTCTTAATAGCTAAAGTACAGGACTCTGCATACAGAAATGTGAATTTTCTTTCCAGTTTCTTGCACAGTGGGAACAATCATATTCTTTTTACCTTTAACTAGAAAAATTTAACTTCTTGGTTTATTGAAGATCCACAGAAACTGGAGGCGATACTGATAGAATTCTGAGGTTTTCTAAGAGACTGAATTTAACTGGAACGAATGAATGTTTCTAAAAGTCTTTGAGATCCTTGAATAGCAAGCTCTAAACCCTGCCTGCATAGGGCTTTATACCAAATGAAGAAAGTGGTTTTAAATGCACAGTTCTGGAGCACTTTGCTTATGGTTACCCAGGGATCCTTAATGTACATGCAAAAAATCAAGGAAATTGTTCTAAACTCCTACCAGCCAGAGCTGTATTTACATTGACCAAAGAGAAACTGAGTTCTTGCTATTTCAGGCCTTCAGATAAGGCTCTGCCCTTTCCCTACTGCGGTAGGGAAAGTAGTAGTTTGGTAGTTTGGTATCAAATCTCTGTTGGATAGGTTTTCACAGATGTCAGATAGCAAAAAAAGGAAGAGCTTTTTGCTTGCCATCTCATACAAGAGCAGAGGTTTACAGGGGCTTATTTCTAAATGGAAGGGTCTGAAAAATATGTGTCTAAGACTAACATTGCATTTGTATCCCACCTGTGTCCTTGTAGCCACAAAGTCTTCTCTGTCTGCTTTTTCTCCTTACTTTCTGTATTTCCATAAGCCTTCTTAGCCTTCTGTCCTGCTATGCCCACCTGATCCCATGTGCTAAGGGAAGAATCTGCCATGCTGGGGAACTGCAAGGAGACCTTTCCCAGGTAGCCCCTGAAGAGAAGCTGTGCAGTGTGAAATCTGAAAACAGTCTTCTGAGACATTTCACAAAGAACAGCAAATTAGATTTTTGTGCCCATAAAATTTAATCATGCGAATTGCTAAAAGCGGGTGTCGTTAGTCTTCCAAATGATAGATCTCCTCAGGTCTAGGTTCCCTAAATCCTTAGAACGAACTGAAGAAGCTCTTCAAAGTGATGCTCTAGTGGTAGATGTCTCTGTAAAATTAAAGCAGTATCAATTTAATTTGAGAATATTATTAGAATGTTAAAGTCAAATTTAGAAAGGGAAGCCTATTTTCATAATCTTTTTGTACAGAGGGAGAGCCACCTCCCTCAGAACCTTACAGTCTGGGTTTGGGGGAGGGTGTAGGTGCTTTTTCATACAGACTCCACAGGGTCATTGCTGCTTTTGTAACTATTTCCTCTGACAGTAAAACAGTGTGTTCTGTTTGTTTAAGGAGCTTTTCATATGGCAAACAAAAAAAAAAAAAAAAAAAAAAAAAAAAAAAAAAAATTGAAGGGGTGACATTTTTCATGTATTTCTGTCTGATTCACTTTGCCAAAAACTCTGACCTGCATCTCCTGTTCTTGGACAGAAAGGGGACCTCATTGTAGAGTTTTTTTTATAAGAGGTTTTTTAAGGAAAAAAAAAAAAAAAAAAAAAAAAAAAAAAGAAAGAAAAAGAAAAGAAATTGATTCTGTGCCAATACATTTTCCAGCTCCTGTACAGAAGGGGACTGAAACAGTTTATAGTGAAATCAGAAAAGCTAATAATGGTAAGTAAGCTAGTGAAAAATTAAACAAATTAAGGAAGCATTTGTGTAGAGATTAAGGATAAATTTGTGACTGAATGCTTTAGAAGATAAATGCTATAAAAAAGAGATCCAAGTCATGTAGGAACATGCTGAAGAGCAGCTACGAAATCACAGGTGTTGACAAATTGTATAACACCTTCATGATTTCTCATAAACCAATGATACTTAATGCAGTGAGATTAATATTTGTAACATCTACTTCATCAGCCCATTTTCACTGTATCTGCTCAGTAGTTGGCCATGCATCTGAATCTGGAGCTGAACATTCCCTGTTAGGGATTTGGACACTATGTTGTGTTATCTCAAGCTGCTCATGAGGAACACTTTTCCTCTTAGTTAAGCATGTTTGCCATGTGTTATAAAATATTACATTGGTTTTGGATATAACCCCAGCAAATATCTTTATTTCCACCTTCTGTAACACAGACTTTCATATGTGGGCATTACCAGCTTACTGGCAAATACTGGCTATAAATGTTCTGGCAGTAAGGAGTTCAGAGGCAGTAGGTTAAAGAGTTCCTTCAGAGTTTGTCAAAGACTAAATCAGAAAGGATTTCCTTTCCTCACTTTGTGTTAGGAAGTCTAGATTTGTAAATATTAGGGCTGTAAAGTGTTCAGGTTTTGTCCCCATCCCTGTTCCCAAGTGGCTTTGCTGTGTGCCATTTTTAATTTTTGATCGTTGTGTTTTAATTTGCTATTTTTCTGTTTTAAAAGGGATTTCCCACTTGTTCCGACACAGTATTCTGTTTCTAGGGAATCTTTCATGTGATGGTCTCCTAGTACTTTAGAAAACATTACTTAATTTGCCCTTGTGAGGACTTGCAAGGCAATTTTTATCTCCATTTTACAGCTGAATAAACAGAGAGATTAGGTCATTTGTTTAAGGCAACGTGTTTAGAGAGTGACAACACTGGGAACAGAATTTCAGAATCCCGAGTCCTGGCCTGGAGCTGAGCCTGTGTGCCATACTCATTTTTCACAGCCTTATGGTGAAAAGCAGAATATCCTTTACGCTACGCACTTCGTGAAGAATCACCTGGCAGCAGCATGAGGAAAAAAACCAGATTATTTCAGGGCTGAACCCAAAGGCCACTGATGTTCTGAAAGGTTTTCCAGTGAGTGTGAACCAGACCTGTACCAGGTGGCAGAAGCTGAGGGTATAACCCCTTGCTTGCTTTCTGCCAAGGTGTGAAGCTGACTCTTACACCTTTCACCGTTCCTATTTTGGACATAAAGTGTTATATGCAAGAAGGATGTTTTGCCAGTTTAATGTAAACTCAAGGTTAGCACAGCAGAACTACAATTCAAAGCACTTATAAGACTCTAATTGCCATGAAGTGGGAACCGCAATAAAACGAGATACGATTGAAAGACTGAGCTGAATTAGCCAGATGATATGCAAACGCCCCCTAATCTTGCAGTCCACCTGCTTTATTATGCGTAACATTTCTGCAGTTTCAGTTATTCTTGGAAACATAGTAACAGTTTATTGTTTTAATCACGTCTGTTTTTCCTGACTGATACACAGGAAAAGTGTTTCAATTAGATAAGCTGTGCATCACATCGCTGTGCCGCTGCTTGGGATAGCTACACTGCAGTCTGTGTCAACGTAACGTTTACTTTGATTTTTGATAGGCTGTGTGATTGCAAGGTGGTAAAGTATAAATGCAGTGGGGGGATCCCTAGGAAATGGATCTATCTTCCTAAGTACTTCAATATATATTAATATATTAAAGGCCACTTGTGAAAGACGTTGAACATTACTAGTGGGTGCAGAAGGTGGTTTACCATTATGATCTTCACTGCATTTTAATGTTCTTTGAGGTTTTTTGAGCAAATGCCCAAGAGTACAATCTACTTCAGGAAGTTAATGGTTCAGACAAACGTGTCCTCTGGGGAATTTACATTAATTTGAGAACTGGTGTCAGCTATGGTTTGACAGATTTAACACCTAAAACCTATGGTGACCTAATATTTTATTATTATTTGCTTGTAGGCAACTACTGTGTTTTGGGTTTTTTTAATTAGAATTGAGTCCTTCATAAGCAATTCTGTCTTTTCAAGGAGCTATCTGTGCATTCCAGAAATTGTGCCCAGTAGAGAGGAAGCTGAAGAGCTGTCAGTAGTTGTTAAGTCTGATGCAATTCTTTGTGACTGAGCTAAAATATTTTTCCTCTTCATTTTTCTGATGGCTCTCACTGCTGTCCCCAGTAAGGCAGATGCCTTGTCAGTAACCAGCTTCTCTTATATTTCGAGTCCTACAGCTACTGCTTGTTCTTATCCCAAATAATGAATCCACAGAGCAGATAATGCTCTGACCTTCCAAGCCCCAGGCCTTTGGCAGTGTGCTGAGCATCTGTTGTTACTCCCTTTCTTTTAATTTTCCTGGTATTGGCTCTGTTATACCCTGATACTACCAACCATTTTAGTGTCTTCATCGCTTTCCATCCCATCTGCTGTGCTGCTTTCCTTGTTCTGAGTATTAGGCCTAAAGAGGTGTTACATCAAAGATTGACAGGAGTCTGAGAAACAAACTGTCAAATGCACATTTCAAATCGCAGACCTGCATGTGGTTAACTACAGTTAACAGTAGGAAAAGCAGGTCATTTGCGAAATTTAAGTCTAGTCAGGTGTATTTTGATTGACAGTCAAATAATAGCACTGTAGCTAGAGAATGATAGTCTCTTGAGCTGGATGCTGGATTTCCTCTGATATAATAAGAGGTTTAAGGAGAATGCTGATCACTAGCATTGTCTCTGGAAGCAGCTCAAAGAAATGAAGTTTTCCTTGCATTGTTATTGAAAGGTTAGTTTAATTCAGAGAAAGAGGACTTGATGTTCAGGAGATTCACTCAGGTATTGATTGAAAACCTTTTCTAGAGCAATAGGTTGTTACTTTAGCATTTTACATAAAATACCTAAAGCTTCGAGCCTCAGCTGTAAATCAGCCCTTGCATCCAAATGGCAATTTGGGGAATGGTCACAATTAGTACCAGTCAGGTCAATAACACCTTTGTCTAAAAGTCCTTCACACCTCTCAGAATGAACTAATTTCCTTTAAATACTGCTTTCGCTGGTTGCTCTGCATCAAGGTCAAAGTATATTGGGAGTCAGGAATATCCAGCCCAGTCCCAGAGCTGTTGCTTTTTGTTCCGAAAGCTGAGACAGTCTGAGACTTAAGCAAAACAGGCAATTGCTTAAATCAACAGACTGCCAAGAATGATAAAATGACTGTGGCCTTGCTGCCTACTGTGTCTGTGCTGGAGTCCCAGCAGGGTAGGCTGGCAGCTGATGCTCTTCCTGAGGGACGGGTCAGGATGTATTAGATAACTAACTTCAGCTGGGTGGGTGGAGGCTCTTTTAGATGGATGATTCAGTTTCATCACACCTTTCATCCTCCCAAGAGGCAGTAGGGGCAGAGAGTCCAAGCATCTCCATACTGGTTCTTTGTCTCAGCTCCACCCCTTCCCTCAACATTGGTCCCAATCCTTGAGGTAGCACATATTGCTCATATTCTCATATTTCTGAGAAAACCAGAGCCGACTCTGGTTGCAGATTTCTTTACATTTTTCCAGGGCACTTCTTTGTGGAATACAATGTTTTAGTTCATTCTTGCACCTTTGGTGCATTCTGCCTTTGCTCTGTGTCAGATCCAAAGCTCACAGAAGCCAGTGATAGGCTTTGAACTGATCTCAGTGTGCACTGAACTGCACTCATAGCAGCTTACTGCAAGATAACTATTCTTAATTTCTTATCAGGAAAATGGAAATCTAGTGAACAAAATGCAGAGCCAGCCTTTATGCTGCTAAGTCTGGAAAAATGAATTGGTCACTTGGAAGCAACTGCAGCGGCGAGACAGGAAATTCTAAGAATCCTATTGCAACCAACAATGCACTATGGAAAAATAAATATATCCCAGTGGAAAGAGGCATGAGAAATCCCCATTGCATTCAGTGGTTTGGAACAAACTATTAGAAATCAGTTCTAGCAATCAGGAAATCTGCTCAAATACTTTCCTGCTACTGAGCCTTAGGCTTAGCACCTCTGTACACAGCCAGAATTTCCCACTGAATGCCTTTCCAGTGTGGAGAAAACTCACAGGGTCTGAAGATTCATTATGTTATTCAAAACTCGGGCTTTATGAGCATGTGCTAGCTGCACGCAGTCCGAAATAATGTGAATAACGTTTCCCTTCTCCAAAATAAAAACTCTTTGGATCTCTAGATTTTGAGACATGTTCTAGATCAAAGCCTGTATCTGTGAGACATTGATTCCAGAGCCAAGCGCTTACAATAGCTTCAGCCAAAAATTAGGCTAAGCCAGAAGGTCTGAGTAAGATACAAATATGCAGGGAGCTTCTGACCTTGCTTGAACCTAAAATGCAAAGCTGAATTGCATGCATGCCCCTGTGTAAGATCCGTTCCCAAACTGCCTGCCAAGATTCTCTGTTACAAGCTACTGCTCCAGTAAAAGGTTTGGCAGAATGTGGGATGTGTCTGCAGCTCTGCTCTTCAGTTGATAAGCTAGCATCTTAGCTTCCACCAGCATTGGAGGTGGGTTTGAGATGGATTGTGAATTGCAACTCTTTAGACATATATTCTCTTCTCCATAACCTCTAGCAATAAGAAATAGCAGAGCAGGTGGGGATGCCAGTGTCTTAAGTGCCTGCCATTAGTGTATTCCTTTGTAAAAATGTGTTCTTTGAATTTTAAACCCCATCAACTAAAAGTCGTAACAAGAGTTTAAATCCCTCAGAAATCCCTAAGAACACTTGCCTTTATTAGACTTGGAAATCTTTTAGAAATCACCAGCACCAGACCTTCAGCTGTGATTCCTTTCATGAACTGTGCAGCTTCTTGTTTGCCCTGCTACAGAAACTTGGCCAATTGTATATGACTAGCATCCAGTTTAGCTCATGTATATCCCTGTTTTTGTTGGTAATTGAAAACCTCTCTGTTCTCTTTCATCACGGTAAAAACAACGTGTTTCAAGTAAAAACCACTTCGTATTTTTAACAGGAATGACATAAAAAGGTTGTGTAAAGATTGACGTTAGCAAAGAGTCAGTGAAGGCACCGTATCATTGTGCTTTCATTAGAGGCTCCATGCTGGCTTACGTGATTGGTACCATTTAGAAATCATATAGCCTTCCAGCAGCATTTTCAAAGGAAACAAATTATGACATTCTCCTGGTAGATATAGGATACTTTGCTAGAAAGCCACGCTATTTTGAATCTGGGTGAGAGATAACAAGGAGGCGGGATATCTGTTATTGTGACCTAGTACCTTTGGGTAGCAAACATCCCGTTATTTGAAGGTTGGAATTTATACAAAACTTCTCATTTCCTCCTTCCTGTAAGCACAATACATTGTGACAGAGGACTAAACTACAGCTCGTTAATACCTCACTTCATAAATCTTACATATAGTTTTGTCAAGCTTTGATGTTGCACTGGGTCAGCAGTGGTTTTGTTCACTTCTGTCAGCTTTCAGGACACAAAGAGATTTTATGTGTTTCCCATGTAACTTTTTATTTTGTTTTTTTTTTATCATGCTGGCTAAACATATCGGGATTAATTTTGCCAAACATTGGGATCATTTTTATGTGGAAATTAAGTTTATGCAGCATGGTATAAGGTGCTGTAGTCACCTCAGTTTTTAATCCTTTTCCTGGGCTACAAGTTCTGGGTGGAACTGTGGTGGAGAAAACTCATGGTGTACAGTTTCTGTGCCATTGAGGTAGTCTCTCTGTGTTTCAGAAATTCCAGCCTGATTGTGTACTGTGTTCATGGTGCTGCGTTCAGTGAAGCAGAATACTATCCTAATATAATAAAAATGCAGATGGTAGAAACCATACAGAAACCTGCACCACAAATATACATGGTTGTAATCATAAAGAAGAGAGAAAAAGAGACTTTAGCACTGTGATCTGTAAAGTTAGATTCACCTGTGTTCAGTTTCCTCATTACTTCTGCTGGCTGGCAAGGGAGTTTCTAAAAGACCTTTATTTATGGTAGTAGTCCTCTTCATAATGTCCTTCATTTAATGATTTCAGAGAACTTTTCAAAATATACATAAATATTCTGCCTATGAGACGGCTGATATTATTATTTGCTATTTAAAAAAATACATACTTAGAAAAAACATAGATTTAGAGACTATTCTGTGTTTTCTAAAAGGTTACCCTTTAAGATTGAGCATGCGCTTTTGTCACAGGTGAAATACCTTAACAGACCATACAAAAGAACAGTTTTAACAAGATTTGAGTCCTCTTATAAGTCCTCATCTAAAAGAGGAGTTACCTTCCTCATGTCTCTAAACTGTCTCCCTTTCAGAGAGCAA
The DNA here is from genome assembly GCF_001431845.1 of Calidris pugnax. Taxonomy (NCBI): domain Eukaryota; kingdom Metazoa; phylum Chordata; class Aves; order Charadriiformes; family Scolopacidae; genus Calidris; species Calidris pugnax. Next base: position 1,353,420 of record NW_015090778.1, on the reverse strand, counting down.
ATAAATATTTACAGTTTAATTTTTGAAGGTATTCTGTGAAACTTCAGAATAGCTAAATCCACTTTTTAAAAAAAGAGCCTAAGATCTAATCTTAAAGTTCACTGATCCTAAATGGAAAGAGCCCACTGACTCTCACGCTTTCATTGGGAACGAGCATCCTTTTATTAATAAAATTTCAGGTGTCTTTGCAGGATCTTATTTGGCTCTGAAAATCGTATCCTATACCGGATTTCTGCAGTACGTTACTTTCCTGGCAAGGAATTGGAAGAGGAAGTATAATGCTCATGAGAACTTGTCTCTAAAAGGAAGACTTTTTTTGTCCAGTAACAACATGTGCTCTCAGTAGAGACTTCTGCTCTAAACCCTAATCAGGAAAGCTGTCAAACATGTACGGTTCAGCGTGATCTCTGAAATGTCTGGTCCCACCCATGTGGGATTGACTTGAATTAAGCTAGTGCTTGGATATGTTTTAGGACCAGAGCTTGAACCTTAGTTATAAGTAGCAATTTTACATCATTGCAAGATGAGCAAAAAAAGCTGGAGTTCAACATAAAAGTCTATTTTCTGGAACATAGAACTGATCAGTCTGCAATGTGTCATTTCATAATTTATGCATTATATTTTATTTTGCAGATTCTGTGGAAAACAGGCATTCTGTAAGTATTCATTTTATTTAAGCAGTTAAATATAGGGAAATTGGATTGAGATTATTGTGTATCTACTAAGATAGTGTTAAAGTGTTGCTACATTTTAATTGTTTATTTGTTGTTCAGGACACTTACTGGACAGCTACTGGGCAATTCCTTCATATATATTATTACTAATCAGGATTTCAGTATTATCTTTTTATAACGGTCAGCTTTAAAAGTCCATGGAACTGGTTGGTATTTGGTAGTGCTGGTACGGGGGTACGTGACAAATACTGATCTTCCAAGAATTTGTGTTCAACACTCGCACAGCTTTGGACAAATATTCATGCGGGCAGAATGGCACAAGGTTGGGGATGGCTGCTGCTTGCTTCAGGTTCCTGATGGACATGAGGCACTCAAGATCTGCATCTGGTTTGCATTAACCTGCTAAACTGGTTAATGTATCACTGGGGACAGGGCTTTTGTTCCAGTTCCATCTGTAAAGTCTGCAGGGTGTTTGGTGCCAGGGGATCTCCTCAGGGTGTGTCTGCTCACGTGCACACACACGTTCTGTGACTGGGATATCCAGACACGAGAGGTGCTTCCTAAGATGTGGAATGAAGAGTTAAACTAAGGAGGAATGGCTGAACACCTGAACTCGGGCAGATGCCACTTCTTTTCACTCTCTGTGACTGTTTCCTTCGGGGTTCATTTTCATCCACTGCTACAGTAAGTGGGATGACTCTAAGAGCTGGTGGTGAAAACTGAGACCTTGTAAGAAATTTTAAAGGCAAGCAATTTTTTTACCTCAGAGTACATAGATATGTCACAGTTACGCTGCTCGAACCAAGAAATGAGAATATGAAGGATTCTAGCTAAATAATTAGGAGGTCTTCTGTGGGTGGTGAACAGCTTTACAGGGCTGAGAAGCCAGTGAAAAAATACATTAGGTATGGTTTGGTTGGTTTTTTTTTAAGAATAGATGTCTTGAATGAGCTGTTACTCTGCTATCACGAGATCTAAGAGGCAGGGAACATACATTTCAGGAGTACTTTTATGAATGTTAGATAAGCTATCTAATCCAACCTCAAACCAGGCAGACAAGGGTGGTTTTTTTCTGCCATCCACTTTGTGACTTTGGAACTTGTACTTAAAAAGCAAAAAAAAAAGAGAGAGGGAAAGACTCATAAATAAGAATCACAATAGCACAGTCTACGTCAGCTTATGGCATCCATTTGAGTTTTGAAAGGCTCCATCAGCACTCACATCCCCACGGGATAAAAAAGCAGCCCATTGTATTATTTACAGACATTGGCAGTGCACTGAAGGTCACAGATTGTGTTACAATAAACAGACATATATTAACAGGCCAGTAGAGTTTATAGTATCATTGTCTCTCTTGGTTTAAAGGCTTGTTTTTATTCCTTGCTCTTGATTTTCTAAAAATAAATTGAGCCGAACCCTCCTCTGGGTTGTACCAGGCATTCCTTGGAGAGGCACACAGAAGAAAGTTTGTCCCTGTCCGACACAAAAGGAAAAATGATCAAGAGTGGCTGTGATAGATATCTGGTGTAAGCTCAGGAAGGAGGCTTTATCTCTTTTTTTCACACACTGCATCATTTATAATGGAGATTGGATGAAGCACCAAAGCTTTATGAACATTTTTTTGTTTTCTTATGGCCAAAAGTGAGTGAAAAATCTCTTCTTGGAAGTATAATACAGCTGCTTCAGAGAAAATACACTGACTACCCCATGTAAATCACTTTCATCATAATTATTTGGGCTATTAAAACTTACTAAACCAGACAATGTCAGATTCAAGGGGGAAAAGTGTCAGCTGAGGGCAGTTTTCTTCTGTGCTGTCTGTACAAACTGCTGGTAACAGTAGGAGAGCAATAAAACTAGTTACTCTATAAAACGAATCCAACTTTCAGAAACACCCCAGAGAAAAGTCAGCTTTATAACTCTTGCACATCTTGGGTTTTCCTAGAAGCAGCAGAAAAACAGATCCCCATCTTCTGCTTCTTAAATGCCTACTTCTGTTCCTAATAAAGCTTGTGACAAAAAGCAGCACTTTTGAACTCTCTAGATAACTTAAATGCCTACTTCTGTTCCTAATAAAGCCTGTGACAAAAAGCAGCACTGTCCCTCTTTTGAACTCTCTAGATAGGCAACCTAAAGTTTGATTGGACAGATAAATTTCCTCATGGATTTTCCATCTCCCATTCGCCTCCCAGCTCTTTTCAGGCACCATAGATGAGTACAGAAAAGGCAGGGAGCTACTAAGGTGCTTTCTACAATCCTTTTCTTGCAACTGTTTGTAGTTTATTTTCACACAATGCTTAACTGTGATGTGCCTCAGAAGTTTGGTCCAAATGAGGAGCTGTTGATCCTACTCATGAAAAGGAAAATGCTCCTTATAAAGTGATCAAGTGGCTTAAACTTCCTCCCCAGATGTTCTGCTTCTTTATAGCCAAATGAAGTATTTGGCTCAGAGGTGAGGTTGCTTTCAATCCACTACCCTCTTGATTTGTGAGAGAAAGGCGGCCTTCGGGTGCTGGGCTGGTCAGCTGGAGTCTTAATCACATGAAAAGCCAGATGGATAGCTTAGCTATAGTGACCTGTCACAAAACTTGCAGAATTTGACTGCGTTTAGGAAGTAATAGGTATTCCAGAGGCGTGGGACAAAGGGCACCGTGGCAGAGAGAGCAGTGTTTTGCTAAGAGCTGTGTTCTCAGGGATGGGAGAACATGCAATCTTTTTGTTTCAGTGATGAAGGTGGAGACTGGACACCAGATCCTGCTGTTCCTTTTCGCTCTCTAAATTCAGATAACAATGTGGGTTCCACTCCTCGGATAAACTCTGTGACCTCCCTCAGTTCCGCACTGATCTTCCAGAAGTCACAGGCAGAAGACAGAACTGCAGTGTGGAAGAGAGAGATGAAGCAAATCGTTTTAATGAGTGCGAGCCCTGCTCTCGTGCGTTTGCCCCTCCGTAGTTTCTGTCAGAATAAATATAATCCCCCATGGAAATTTAGGAACTTTGCTTCATCTTCCCTGAGCGACTCTTAAACAATTGAGCTCAGGGCTTTAGTAAACGCTGTGAACTGACAATAAGTGTTGTGTTACTCAGAGGCATTGAATGTGTTTGTATTATGTCAAGAAAGGCGGTGCGTTAGAAAAACAATCAGTTAAGGTTTGAATTATTTGGGTTGTACAAAGGCTTAATTGCAGTACGGGTTCTGACTGATTTGCTAGTCCCAAGTACCTTGAACCTGAATGTCTCGGACTTTTAGGTCGTTTAGTTTTGGGTTGGGGGTTGCTTCCCTCTTTCTTCTCGGTTTCAGAAATTTGTATCTTAAATGCCATCCATAGGAAGTATTTGCAAAAGAAATGAATTACTTAGAGAGGAACTGGGAGGAGGTTTCCTTCCTGAAATCAGAGCTGGCAATCTTTCTAAGTTATTTAACGGTCCCAGTTTCTGAAAACATATTGAAGGAAATATCTTAACAATGAGATAGCCACTTCGCCAAATACTAATTGGTATTGTGTCAAATTTACCTCAGCAGTACATTCTGACTTCATATCTCCTCCTCCCCTATTACCTCTTAGAAGTGTGTGTTTGTTTGTTTGTTTGATTCTGTTCTAGGGGTACACGAGGACTGGCAGCCTCAGTCAGGACATGGTGTACTTTCAGCTGCCTATTTGTTCAACCTCAGCATGTACCCTCTGAGATAGAAACCTGTACAATTTAAATCTATTCGGAGAAATTTATGTGGGGTTTGTGGTTTATTTTTATAGCTACTTTCTCTTCTTACTCAAGTGATCCCAAACGTATTTAGTGAATTCTCAGTGCTAGAGGAGTTGCTTCACGTTGCCAGCACAACACAGCCTGCTCTGGAGGGGGAACCTGGCACGTGTTTAACCGTGCACAGGAACATGGCACAAGGGTTTCAGACAGGAAATGAAGATGGAGGATGTGTCCATTTAAAATTGGGGGGATTTCAGGCAGTCAGGATATGAAAAACAAGGTGATACTCTGAAATAAACATTAAATTATAAACCAGGAATTCCTGCCTCTGACTCATGGGGCAAATCCTTTGGGGGTAAGTCCACAAAAGGAATTAGGCGCCTCAGTGCTGACAGACTAAACTATTAGGTTAGAGGCCACCATGTACTCTTAGCAGATATTTGTTGGAAGACGGCTTGCTTTGGCAACGGTGTCAGGAAAGACTTGACAGTTGAGAATCCTCAGTGGACGGAATTATTTCTGTCATATAATGTAAAGACAATGAAGTTTATGTTCTGTCTTTGCCCTTGCCCGTTGGTTGGCACAGAGGACTCCTGTGCTCTGCCTCTTGTGGTTCTCAGCGCCAGGTTTCTCTGTCCTGCTGTGCACCAAAGAGAGAACTGATTCAAAGGAGCAGACTCTTGTAGAAACACGGTGTCTAGAAGTTGAACACTGCATCACTCACTGCTGAGATACCCGAGTGCTCTTAGGAAAAGGTTTTCATTCTTGTGGGACTGAAGGTTGGGGCCTAATTGTGGCAACTGGGCATCTACTAGTAAATAAGGGATCTGACTTTCAGATTTGTTGAGTGCCAGCAGTTCCCACAAGAATCCAACTTTTATCAGTAAGAGCCCAGTTGCAGATGTTGGCGATTAACGGTATTGCAGTCTAGCCTGTAATTGTTAACCTCAAACTCCCGCTGTCTTATTTCCTTTTTTATCTGATGAAGATAATACTAATATCTCCCTAGGGAACTGTGAGTATTTATTAGCTCACTGTACAGTGCTCTAAGGAATATGTTGCTATATTTAAAGATTTTGTATTGATCAAAAAGGACAGGAGAGAACGGGGGGACGTTTATACTCATACTTTTTTTTTTTCTCTTTTTTTGTTTTGGTTGCCAACAGATAATACGAGGGCATCCTGATGCTACTTAGAAGAGTCATCTCAAACATCAGCTGGGAGAAGAAAACAAGCCAAGATGGAAGATGTTGCAAATGTTTCGAAAGCTCTGCAGCACTTATTTATGAGTTTGCCAGGCTCTTCTTTTCAAAGTTTATTTCCTCAGGGGGAACAATAGAGGTGTTCCTAAAGCATTTAGTGGAAAAAAAATCACAAATAAAAATTCTCATAGAAAAGTGGCTGTAGAAACCACTGACCTAGGTTCCCATCTTTAGTTTCTCCTGCTAATGCAATTTTGCCTTTCTAGCCTCCAGTTCATGATGCTCTGAGGAAATAACAGGAGAAGCTGCAACAGAGGAAGTACATTTCTACAGTGCAGTAACTACTGTGATGCTAGTAAGATGTAGAAATACCTAAGCTTGCTTTAAACTAGCTAATTTGGTTATCAGTAACACTTCTGTGGCAGATCAGAGCTCAGCACAGCTTGAGCAGCCATGTATGTACTTTGACGTGATCTTGCAGCTCGTGCTGAACTCCCTGTGCTCAGCAGCTGGACTGCTTCTGGTCTTGGAGCCAGCTAATTTATAGCTCACTTGGATGCCACACTGCAATGGGGGCCGAACGGAAGAGCGAGCTCTGGGCTCTCTAAAAACTTGAATAACTGTTCGGAGATTCAGTACTTTACCAAGTGCTTCTCTCAGTAGAGGCACAAAATATTCTTTATTCTTCGCTAAATTGCTTTTCCCCTTTAAAAGTTGTGATGCTTGTTGGTTAGTTTGGTGTGATGGTTCTTCAAGGAATGTATTGCCCATCACAGTTATTTTGGATGATGCAAACTATAGGTGTTGAGTGGGTAGATATACTGCACCCAAGTCAGTGAGTTTGTACCTGAAAATCCTGTAATGTATAATCCTTATTCCTTTGATTTTAGGAGAGATATGAAGTCATACTTGTGTCCAGTTTGTTCAGTATGGAACTCCATACCTATCTTTTTTTCTCTGTAGCATGATAAAACACTAACATGGACCCAGTTTGGACATGGATCTAATCTTTGCAGCCCATGTTTATGTCAGTTGCATTAGTTTAAAAAAAGAACACAAAACAAAACAGAAGTAGTACTGTCCCCAACCCCTTAATCAGCTGGTCTTTGACATGGCAGTTGCTCTCCTTTTCTTACTGCAGATTGAATTACTACAAGATCTGGGCCACAGGTATGAAGGTTCTCATTTTAATTAGAAAATAGTGAAAGACAGGACAGGGATTTGTATATACATGTATAGTTAACTGCTTTAAGCATTGCATCGAAGACGCAAAACCAGCAAGAAAAACAAAAGGGTTTTATATCCTCATTCCAAATGTTTAAATTTTCAGTCTCCAGTTACTACGTAATATCTCTAATTTATTGTTCTCTACACAAATGTTGTTTGTATCAAAAGCCTTTCACAAATGACTGACTTCACAGTACTCTTCTGTTGACATATTCATTCTAGCATCCCATGAGTGTTCATACAAACGCATTAGTATAAGGAACGTGAAAAGGTATTTTAATAAAGAAAATTCTGAATTGAACTTTGCACTGGATCTTGCATGTTCATATTAGTGACCACCTGCAAATGAATGCCTGTAAATTCTTTTATTAGCGTCGAACCATATAGAAACATTGTATAAATTTAGATATGGATGATGTCATCTCTGCAACAAGTGATTCCAAGCACATAGATTTGTTGTCATCAACCTGTTTAGCAGCAGGTAATTGCACTAAATTTGAGTTGAGCATGGGAGTGCTTGCCTTCACTGAGTCCTTTGCTAAATGACAAAGGTAAAAGTTCTTCCACAAACTTTTCCAGGGTCCCTGGCACAGCTCTGGAAAGCACTGGTTCCTGGGAGGTTTCAGAAAATCATCTGGGCAGGGTGGGGCAGCAGTGGGACAATTCACTGATGTATTTCAGCTCGTCTCTTGGCTGGAATAGTCATAAACTATTTTTGATTTAGTCTGCAATAAAAGTTGATTGCCCGACTGAAACATATCTGAACTGTCCACCTGAGCACTTCTGTTTTGTCTTACAGATACACCAAATGTATTTTAAAATACAGGACATTAGATCAGCAGCCATCTCCAGTGAAGACAAGGGTAATGGGCCCATGAAATAAACAGCTACACAAGGAGTCCAAATGTCCTGTTATGAGCACGTCTGCTAGATGCCAAACAAGTGTCATTATCCCAGTGGAAACATTTGGGGAAAAGGCTTGAATCTGTTACTGAAACAGATTAAAACTCAGATTAGAGCTCAAACAATATGTTATTCAAAAACAGCCAGAAAACATTTCAGATTTCTACATTGTCACCAAGTTGAACTCAGCAAATACAAAATGAGGTGTGTTGCTAAATATTTACTTTTTGAGAAGCCAAAAGGGATGGGACATCCCCAGCCCCTTCGTGGCATTCCTGGTCGGAGCAGTTCCACCGGCAGTGAGCCTGTTCAGAGGGAGGTTTGCCCATCCCACCCCCTTCCTTGGCTAACTTTATCATATGTTCACTGTGGCAGAGCAGAGGCTTTAGGGAGGAGATGCAGAAATGCTTTAAATCAACAGACTCTTTTTCATCACCGCTTAATTTTTTTTTATTTATTTTTTTTTTCATTTTCGGCAAAGTAGCAGCTGCTTATTGTCTTGTCTGATGTAATATACACCGGTGTGCCCTTTCCTGGAAGGATGAGTGATGATGTGCCGCCTGGTTCCTGCTGGAAGCTCCCCTGGCAGGGCCACAGAGCCATCACCCATCTCTTTGGTGTCGCCTCTTCCCAGGGCGAGAGGGGGACCCTGACCCCCCCCCCCCAGCTCCCTCCGGCGGCCCCCGGTGCCGATCCGCTGCTGCCCCCTGGTGGCAACCGACCCGCAGGGCCACCGGGGTGGCGACGGGTCCCTCCAGCCTCCGGGGGGGTCCCCGAGGTGCTGGGGGCTGCGGGGTT
>NW_015090778.1:1332464-1344820 GCF_001431845.1 Calidris pugnax | reverse complement strand
TGTTTTTTGGGTTTTTTTTTTTTTTTTTTTTGTGGTTGGACTCGATGATCTCAGAGGTCCCTTCCAACCACTAAGATTCTGTGATTCTGTGACTTCTGTCCCTGCAGTGGTACCATCTCTCCGGCTGGACCTCCCCAACTCTTAAAGAACAGTTTTCATCACGCGGTGTGAACCTCCCAAGCCACGGCTGCTTTCTCTCTCCTCATAGGTTAGTGAATTTACAAATGCTGGGGTGCTATTTCTGTGCAGAGTCAACATCCTGGTCGTCAGTGGGAGATAAACCCCAAAGTTTATTTACTTTCCTGGGGCGTTATGTGCTTGTTCTAACTGCTGCTTTGTGAGCTTTGGTTCAGTTCAAGTTCTTAATGTTGTAATTCATCACTAAGCTGCCTCGCATCGTAAGCCCCCCAGCTTTTGGGGGCAGGGAGAGTAATGCTGTCAGACTGGCTACAGCCCTTCTGCTTGTGAGGGAAAGGACAGGTACAGGGAGAGGAAACTAAGTTTTTGAGAAAAAAAACCCCCCCCCCCCCCAATTAAACTAGAAATCAAACTGAAAGTAATAAAGTATCAGTACAGATTTAAAACGCTAGCACATCTTGTTATGGAGAATTTCAAGGGCTTTCTGAATAGACTGGTGAAAGCAGAATAAATATCACTTTTACTGTTATTTGGGGAGGTAATAAGTGAGTTGTCATGTCTAAAGAATCACAAAGAATGGGGCTTATTGTCTTCGTGCTTTGAAATGCTCCACTCAAATCACAGGTGCTCCCATTAAAAAAAGCTTAGAGAGCCCAGCAATCAGGAGAACGTGGCCTGCATGGGAAGTGTCAATTAAATGCCAGCATTTATATTTATACAGGTAATTTGTTTTCTCACCAGCCACAGGCATGCTGAGTGGGAAGGCTGAAAAAAATCTCACCATTGCAGGAAATAATCACTGCACCTAAATTTTAAATGTAGTAGCAAAAGAAATCACCGTTTCCTTGGAGAGGGATGCAATGTCTGATGACAGACAAACAGAGTAACAACATGGAACTGAAATGAAAGATTTAGCCCAAATCAGCAAAGGTCTAGGCAGCTGCTGCAAAGGTGCTCAGAATATCCCTGATCAGCCTGGGATCTGGGATCTGGGATCAAGTAGCATTGAACAGTGTGTGGAGCTGATTGTCAGAAATGGAGCTGACATGGTATCCTGGGTCTGAGCACATTCCCAAAGGAATCCAGATCCAAAAGGTATTGTTTGAGAAGTAATTCCACAAATAAATTCTTGCTGTAAAGATAGAATCTGGCTCTGAAATTAATACATCAGTAATATATTTCTGTGCAATCTTAAATGTATGAGTGTTGGATGAAATCAGGGCCTCCTTTTGGTCAATGAAAATGTGACAATTTTTTCACTGAACAAAACCTAGAAGTGAGGACAGTGACAGTTCACTGTCCTCTGCTTACTGCCCTGATTTTGCTGTATTGTCTTCTTGTTTTAATGTTTTATTTGCGAGATAAAAGGAGATCTTGGAATGAAGGCTTGTTACAGGGAAGACAGTGAAAGGAAGGTAAAAGGAAAGTCAAAGGGGAGGGAGCGGGGCTGGGGGAGAGAACTCCCCTGGATTGTGGAAGGTTTGGGAAGAAACAACCCATCAGACCAGTCCCCTCCACCATTGGTCCAAGAAGACGGTTAGTTCTGCTGCTGGTGTGTTAGTCCTGTATGGGCACAAGTAGTCACGAGGCACTGAGGAGCCTCTCTGATAAATAGCTGCTCTAACAGATGATGATATTGACACTAGGAGTCTGTGTTTTCAAAAGGAAACATTATATTACACTTATTTAGCTGACATAATCCGAGCCCTGTTCAGTGCTCGCAGAGGACCTGTGATGCTGAAATAGCTTGTTTCCACAAAGCACTTACCAACACTTGCATAGGGAGAGCTTGGCTCTAAATCCTCAGCACTGGCTTTTTGTTTATTCGTTTTTTTAACTCCGGGCAGAGCCAAGTCTCTGCTGCAACCGACACAGTTTCACTTTGCAAATCAATGAGACAGTGCTACAAGGGCAGAAGAGTCTCGCCCGTGAAACTTCATACTGTTCAGAGCTGCCAAACTGACAGCCCTGACTGACTGCTGTCTTCATGGAACTAATCCACGCCAAATGTCTGAACTCCTCTGTGGCTCTCACCACCCTCCCAGGCTCCTCCTTAGTGAGACCTTTGGGGATTGTTCAGGCTCCAACCAGCAGTAAGTTGGGGAAATGTGTCCTCTCCCAAGTGCAATAACCACTTTCCAGCCCCAGCTTTCCCCCCTTGGCTTTGTTTGGGGGTAAGGGCTTCCAAGGCAATGAAAATGAGAGCTGCTGGTCTGTCCTCAGGAGAGCGGGGGGGGGACAGAGAGGTTGGCACCGATGGGACAAAGGTGAGGGCTTTGTCTGAAGTGGACTGAGTCATGGTATTACTGGAAGGGGTGAACTTGGCATCCCTGCTCAATAATAGGCTGTGAGAATCTAATGGAAGAAAAAATTGTCAAGTCTATTAAGATGCGGTCAGAGTGTAAGTCAATTAATGAAAATTACAGCTACCCAGGCTATTAAATTAACATGAGATTGTCAATAGGAAATATAGATCGCTTTTGAATAATTTTAAATTATTTAAAACAGGGTAATAATGAAAATCTCACAGTGTCCATGATGCAAGTTTAGTTTTGATTTTATTACTGTTTGAGTTGTGTTTTACATTTTCTTGTTTCACCTTCATGATTGTTAAAGGAACAGGAGCTTTAAAGAGCAAGACATTCCGAAGTAGGAATGCCAAAATCTGCTATGAGGCAAAAGCTTAGAGGTGGCTGGAAATGAGCTGTCGTTCTGCAGCGTGATCCACAGCAGAGCTGGAACCAGGTAAAGCCACATGTGTCTAAATGCAGCCCTTGCATGCAAAATGATAGATCAAGTTTTTTAGCCACTGATTGTGTCCATCTCACCCGTTCAGGTGATCAGGACTAGATGGCCTCTACTGCTTCAATTATGTTGGCCGTTAATGACAATACTTCTCACAAGCAAGCTGGGCTGCTGTGCCTGATACTCCTATAGCTCTCACCACGTGTGGCTGCTGCCACTTCAGCTGTGGCCTCCAGGTAAGAATTTAGCATTTTGCACAGCTCTGGACTCCTGGAAATGCCTGAATACAGAGAGACCAGGAGCGAGCTGCCTCTCCGGCTGATTTGCCTCTCCAGGCAAATTTGGTGAAGAGAGCTCAGCCCTGACTCAGGGTATTCCTCAGGGCTAAAAGAACAAATCTAAATGTACTTACAGCATGCTTTTCCACTCTCGAAAAACTGGTTCCACCTGTGGGTGCTGAGCCTGTAACAGCCTCCAGACAATCTGTCCCCCTTGGCTGGAAGTCAGGGACCTTAAGAGAGCAGAGAGGGGAAATCTGCAGACTTAGGAAGAGAGATCCGTGTTCTTCCCAAGGACCTCGGGGACTAGCTGATCCCTACAGAAGGATGGTATGTTCAGCATGACTGGAAGTATTAGCTGGCTCAGCCCTGAAACCTCAGAACACTGTGTACACTGCTTAAATCCAGTTTAGTCATTGCTGGAGGGAGGCAAGGCTGCCCGGTTAGAAAACAACCCTGACACACACCTGTGCTTTGTCAAACAAAAAATGCTGAAAGGGGTTTTTTTTTGCTATCTTTATTCCCTTTTCATTCATTTTTTTTTTTTTTTTTCTCTCTTTTTTTTTTTTTCCTCCTGAAGCTGATCTTTTCCCGCTGACTTGATTTCTTTCTGACTGTTCTGGGATGAATCACACAATCCTACACGTCTCTCTGTCTAACAAATGGGACTGTGGAAAGGGGACCTGACTAATGTCCCCTACAAGGAGAAAATGATAATTGATGCTTTTTAATTACAAGTTTCCTGCATTATGGTCTAGTTTTTCAGTTTTCTAGCTTATAATCATTAACAGTATAATAGAGATTTAAGTAAATTGCTGCCTTTGCCTCTTGTAGCATATATAGGTCAGATTTTTATGTTTAACGGTTATTATCTCTGACACTAATTAGTGCACTGACTGCCTGACAAAGGTCACATCTGTGTTTCCCGCGTTGCATACAAACATGTGCTCACACCAACTGATTATCCTAATTGCCGTGTCTTCTGGAGTCATTCCCACCAGGGCAAAAATCACTAGTTTCACTTGGTAACTTGCTTTACACCTACTTTGTACTTCTGTCAGTGAAAGACAAGTCTGAGGGCCAAGGGGTGTCAGCAGCCATCACATCCCCAGCACATGTCCCCTGTTCTGCACTTCTGAAGTCACAGCAATCATCACGCTTCACGCATCCTTGGCTTTCCAGGCTCTGTGCAGTTGCCGTCAAAGGGATGAAGTTGTTGCTTTTCCGCGAGGAAACGAATGGAGCTTTTATTCCCTCTCTTTGACCGAAGCACTTAGATGGTTTTAGGCCCGGTGGATTGTTTCTAATAGCAGGCAAAATTGATCACTCAGGTGCTTTGATGCAGCCCTTTTATTTACAAGGAAAGTACAAAATTCCATTTACTTGAGCAGAAGAGGAATCAGACAATAGGAGAGGCTTTGTCTGCGTGTGATGTCAATTCTTTCAACCAGCACTTTATCCAGAAGCACTCCACCCTCTTTTTTTTCCTCAAGGTCGTTCTTGCAGACTTTATCTGGCTTTACCTGGTTTTGATAGAAGGCTGCTCCTGTCAGCCCAGAGGAGCTCAGAGCTGCTCCAAGCACTGCCCCCTCCCCACGTCTTCAAAGCCCAAGGTTTCAGTCAGGAGAAACCCTGAATTCTTTAGCTTCTCCTCCAGGTTTGCCCTTTTGCCTTCTTTCTTAGGGTGGCTGTTCCTGTTTCAGCTGCCTGCTTCTGTGTGAGAGCTTGTTTGTTTCTTACACAAAAGAATACCCAGTGAAAGGCAACATTAAACCTGTTTGGGTCCTACGCTTTTGCTTGAACCCTGTGTCTGGCTGGCATTAGGGTTAGATACTCAGCATGTGGTTTTGTGCTGATAAAGGGTAAGAGCTTTGCACACTTATTGTCAGTGGTGAGGAACAGGAAGATGTGATTGGGGCGAGATGAGATTCTCACTGCTGAAGTTTTTCCTTTATGTGTTCCCCTTGCCACTAGAGAGAAATAACCTGTTGACTGGTAAGCTCTACGCATTGCTAATACTGGGTTGAATTTCTCTGCATTCCTTGCCCTACTCATCGTGTTTAACCTTGGATTTATTTGTAGACAACTGCACTGAAGATCCTGTTTAAGAAAGCGAGCAAGCCTGGACTTCGTGTGTTTTCTTGCAATATTGTCCTGGACAGTTTCCAATCTGTTAATGAAAGAACACCGACATCTAAGCCATCCCCAGGGGAGGTTAAAGATCCGTCTGAGTTCTGTAAGAGGTTCCTAAATAGCTGTAACAAGCCCATACTTCAAAAGAAATACATTTTGCTATTTTTAAAATATGTGAGTTTTGGAAGGCTTTGAATATCAAGATTAATTCTCTGTCTAAATGCAATAGAAAGCAGCACTGACTGGTGAGCCTCACTCAAATCTGGAAGGGTTTAATATTGTCTGGATTTGGTGTTCTAAAAGCTTAAGGTATGACAGTGTTTAGTTTACTTTTTTCCCCAGAGCACACTGTGCATGTACTTACGGATTCCTTGGTATATCTCACTGGATTAACGTGAAAAATATATTACATTATCTATCAGCACTTGAAATTTTGACTCGAGGATTCTGGTTGGATAGATTACTGAGCAGTGTTTAATTGAAAGATTTAATGATTCCCTGAACAAGACAACGACTCACTCTTGAACAAGAGGGAACAGCTCCTACAGAGGAGAGAACAGCCCCAAGGTGGTAAGGAGCCAGTTATTGCTGCCCAGCGTGGTGCTGTTTGCAGCAGGCAGCAATTTAAGCGGTCTGTGGAAGCTGAGCAGAAAGGTCCAGGGCAGCTGAGCAGGTTTGGACACTGGATGATGCACCAGGTCACTAAAATTACAAAGTGAAGCTGTGTATTCTCAGTGTCTTGCATTAGACACCTACCTGGGATGTCCGAGCTAAGAGGCTGCTCTGCTCTCCACTATGGTCACCCAGAGTCCTGTTCTGAACTGCCCTTTGGAGGTGCCTGTCCCTTGTCATTGCCTATAATGGGTAGTCTAAGGAGCCCAGACTCCCTATTTAGCCACCTGAGTGATTAGCACAGCAAGATGTAATTTAATAAGTCTCTGTGCTGAGGCCTTCATCCTAAAGTGCTGTACAGTTAATATTACCAGACAGAAGGAGAATGCAAAGTCCAGAACAAGAATCCAGCTGTGGAGACACTGAGAACATTTGGTTTCAGAGGCTGGGTCCAAATCAGCTAGAAAAATGGGCCAGGATGGAGCTGCCACTGGTGGTTTTTTGGTTGTAGGGAGAGAAGGGAAGGATTGACTCTTGGCTGCGATTATTTTGTGTGAATGGAATTATGGGGGGGTCAATCTCTTCTCCCAGGTCACAGGCGATGGGACAAGAGGAAATGGCCTGAAGTTGCATGAGGGGAGGTTCAGATTGGATATTAGGAAAAATTTTTACATTGAAAGGGCTATTAAGCATTGGAATGGGCTGCCCAGGGAAGTGGCTGAAACACCATCCCTGGAGGTGTTCAAAAGACGAGTTGACATAGTACTTATTGACATGATTTAGTGATGTTGTTTTTTTTTTTAATCAGAGTTAGATTGATGGTTGGACTTGATGATCTTAAAGGTCCCTTCCAACCTAGATGATTCTATGATTCTCATGCTCTGTCAGAGACAGTTCTTTAACACGTGAAAATACCAGTCCTGTGTTTGCTTTGAAAGCTGTGCTCTTGTTCCAGGGTGTAACTGCACCTTCATGTTCTCATTGTTTAAGCCCAGTGTCCTCAGCAAAGCTCAGTGTCTCACTTGCCTCATTTAAAAGAAGACCTTTCCCCTATTTCATTCCAAAATGCTGGACTGACTGGCATAGTCATTGGGCTTTATTCTGTGATACACTGATATGAGCCACAACGATGCTACTGCTCAGTTAAAGGTTACTAATTACTGCCACAGAGATTGCAGTATTGCAAATACTGCAAATTTGCAATATTCACATAAATAAAGGTATTTATTTACCGAGCAACATTCTAGCAACATTCAGGTTTGAAATGGCACTTCCTAGATATGCACAACAGCCTAAATGATTTCTGCCTTACAAAAACAATGCGTATTGTTTATACCCTCAGAACATGGGAAATGCCCTGCCCAGGGGTCCATCTCTGCCAGTTCTCCATCTCAGCTGCAGAAACCAACGTCTCTTCACTATTTTATCCCTCTTGGGTAACTAAGAATTCACTTCATGCTGCAATTTCTCATTCCATTTTACCAGATTTACATTCAGCTCCGGATCAGATGTTAATGCTCTCAGAACAAAGACATCTGAGCAAGATGATGCTGTTTTTATGATGGTATTGATGTTTTGACCTCATGCCAGCATGATCCAGGAACATTTCCCATTAAGGCTATTGATGTGAGTCTTTCCTCGAAGGGGACACTCAGGAAACCTTACCTGAATTATCTTTTAAAGTAGATTAGTTAAATTCTATTATGCCCTATGCAAATATTCATATTCAGAATTAAGTGGCACTAATCTGATTTAGTGTACTTCACTCTGAAACTGAAGAAAGCTAAATCACATGAAGGCCGCTTTAATTCTGAGTAACAGCACTCATGCAGGACTCCAGTGTTGTAACCACTTTCAAGTCACACTTGTCATTAATTCAGGTTAATTTTTCTGACTTCACCTGAGGACAATTCAATCATTATAGATGACCTGACCATACATTCTGCTTCCCCCCTACTCCCACCCCCTGAAATACTGTGGGCTTTTCTCCTCCTGAATATTGGACAGTTGGTTTGGAGTTCTGGGTCTGAGGGTTGCTGCTCATTTCTAGTCTATAGTCAATGCTCTTTTCTCTTTACTAACCATTTATGTTAAGCACATCAGTGCAGAACCTTAGCATCTGTTCAGGCAAGAGGGCAAAGGTACTGCTGGCTGGTGCTAATGTTCCCGTGGTAGAGCTGTGCATGTGGAAAAGTTGCAGTGTATGTGCCTGGTTTAAATATGTAGCTTCAGCTGTTCTGTATCACGAGTACTAAATTTCCTTGTAGATTTAAAATAGGCGAATGATTTGGCGGCTGAAAGGTCAGGGCACTTGCTCTTTTATGTTGTGCTTTGCTTTTCCCGATTCATAGAAAATTGGCTGTAGCACCTGATGTTAACATCAAGGTGCAATGCCTGCACCGATAAAATGTAGAATCGTGCCATTGTGTCCCCCATACCGTCCCCCAGCTTTGTTTTTTGTCACAGTTGCACTCTGAAGCAGTCCAGCACTCAGCCAGCGTATATTCTAACTCACAAAGGTCTCTGCGGAGGGAGGAGTATTGACTTCTCCATCGTGTGCAGATCAAATTTCAGGCTTTTAAAGTTTTGTGCGTTTGCCAGGTACACTGAAACACAGATACCAGCTCTTGCAACCTTCATCTGACTTTGGCTATTCTGCGTGGCACATGGGCTCACCTCCCCCCCGAGATGGACGGCGCCCCTGCCATAGGTGTGCACCAGCTGCTTTCCCTGTCTGCATTCTGTGTCGGGGTGAGATCAGCCTGTGTGAGAAGCATCGGGAAGGTTTTGTGGACCTGAGAGACACCAGTGCAAATTTCACAGCGTGCAAACTGTGAAACCTTCCCTGGGAACAGGTCTGCCTCTGGGGCTCACCTTGGCAGCACAGCTCCAGCTCTGCACACTCTGCTGACCTTGTTTTAAGCCTGTTTTGTGAATCCACCCGACCCCCTGGCAGAGGAGGTCATGCTGCTGCATCAGCCCACAGCTGCGGGGAGAGCGGTGGATGGTGGAACCTCCTCTGGCTCTGGAAATGTGTCTTGTCCGAGCGTGTGCAAGGACTTGATGTGAGCAGTAGTACAGACCTGTTCTCCACAGATACTTAGGATTCTAGAAACCTTTAGTAAATTTTGAAAAAAAGAAAGGGGAGGGAGGGAAAGAGAAAGATCACCAGCACAAATGAGGAAAAGAGGATCTATCCTCAGCTCAGTGTTAAAAATGAAGCAGCAATACAAAAAAAAAAAAACCCTGAAGAATCACAGAATCACAGAATGATATGGTGTTGGAAGGGACCTCTGGAGATCATTCAGTCCAACCCCCTGCCAAAGCAGTGTCACCCAGAGCAGGTTGCACAGGAATGTGTCCAGGTGGGTTTTGAATGACTCCAGAGATGGAGACTCCACCACCTACCTCTCTGGGCAGCCTGTGCTGTGCTTTAGCACAGGAAGCAACAAGATCTCAGAGCTTTTGTGGGTCCCAGGGGGAATTTTAGAAGCAGAGCTGGAGCTGGACTCAGAGAGCTGGGGGAGGCTCTCTGAGGATGGCTAGGATCAGCGGATGGGGAAAAGGCATGGGTTGGAGACCACAATGGGCAGATTTGCAACTTGAAGAATTCAGGTCCAAAGGGAAACTCATATTCCCCTCTGTACAATGAAGCCTTTGGGCAGGGAAAGAACTGGGAGGTGCTGAGGGTGCTCAGTGTTCAACAAGCAGAAAACAGGCACACCAGCAGAAGACAGGCACACAAGCACTGTGGAAGGAGTGTGTCATTCAGGAAGCTCCTGCTCTGCTCCATACCCACGGTTGGAACCAGCTGAAGCCCCCTGGGAAGCCTTGGCCTTTTGAGTGCTTGTTGGGTCGCTGTAGACATCGAGTGGGCTGGGGGGCTTGTTTGTTTGTTCCGTGCTGAGCCTCTTTCCCTTGCATTTAATATTGTACAAACAAACAAAATAACAGTAAAGCTGTTCTCACACACAAAGCTGTGTAATGCCAAGACTCACACATTCAGGCACAGCTGCTGTCTCAGTCGTTTTAAAGCTTCTCAGCATAAAACTGTGGGCAGGCCTGTCCTGCAGTTCTTGGGTCTTCCCCGGGAGATCTGAAGACAATGAGAGGTTTGTGAAAACCATGTGGAACCCCAAATCTCATGTAATGTTCTTTTCTCACAAAAGTACAAGCTTTAAACTGTCCTGAGCTGTGAAATTCTGATGGGGGTATTACAGAGAAATGAACTGAGCCTCACAGAAACTCTGGGGAAGAAATATTACTTCTTATTTTACAGCCTGCTCAAGAACTGCTTTTAAAAGGCATTTAAATGTCTCCCTCACATATTCCAAAAAAATTAAAGTAATTTTTTTCAAAAGCAGCTCCTGACTACAGATATCTATTTCTAGAACCTGCAGGCCTGTTGTTTCTCAGAATGACTGCATATTTATACAGAGGATACTGAAATATTAAAAATAAATAAGCACTACTTTATTCTCTTGTCTTTTTGTAGCATGGGTAGAAGATAAATTATCCAATAAAAGGATTTATTCTTACAGCACTGAAGGACTCAAAAATCCAGAGATTTGATTTTTTTTTCCCCTCTTCCACCTGACTGGAACTTGCTTTTAGAAGAGGATTCCCAAGAGGCCACACCACCACGGAGCTCAGAGGCAGGTAACCTGGTCAGACACAGCTCATGCTGTTTTTCCCTGTGGGTGGCTCCAGCCTTTGCTCAGCACGTGTCACCCTATGGAAGAAGGCTCTGCTGAGCACCTAACTTCAGGTGTGAAAATACTTCTCTTGAGGCCAGGCCTTTTAGGCCATATTGTTGCCTAAGTGAGGTGTGAATAGAGGGCACAAAAAGCTTCCGAAATTCTAGTGAATTGTTCATAGTTTCAGGCAGTGAAAAACAATCTATCAGTCACAGTTTTAGCCACATACTGCTCCTGTGGGGAAAACCTGTTGTTGAGAAAACAACCATTATCTTATCTTCAGACTTTGGAAACACTAACATCAGCTTCCTATAATGATTCAAAGGTCTGCCTATATATAGAATGACAGCTGTGAAAAGAAACCTGTCCTAAATGATTGAATACACTTGTATGTATATTTAAAATACAATGTTGTCTTTTTAGGGCACCCAACAGCTCGAAGGATCTGGCCCTTCATTTGGTGAGCTCAAGCCTTTCCTCGCTGAAGCAGGTTTTGCTGGGTGCTGACTACTCTCGGTACCTCTGGTTTTACAGTTACATGCAGGAATCCTGGTTTTAAAAACAGCTACTAAAAGCCTTGAAGAACACAAAGATACCTGGTGATAATTCATTTCCACAAGCCCTAAATTGTCCCTGAAATGTAGAGAGAAGCAGCATGACTGCTACCTGCATCTACTGTTGATTTAGACTGCAAAACTTACTGCCTACCATATATATAACGCCTAGTGTGACAGGACCCCAAACACTGACTGAGCTACAGCTGTAGATAGTAAACTATTCAAAAATTTATATTATATATTTAACTCTTCACATTAGCTAGTTCGGAGCAGTTTGAATTCTGCTCACATATCCCACTGCATGTTGGCGAGTAAATAAATTAACTTTTGCCTCATCACCTATTCAAGTACCATAAATCTGAACACTGGTATGAAATATAGTTCGGAAGATCTCGTAGGATTCTTCATGTTTTAATTCAAACTGAAGTTGTTAAAGAGAAGAGAGGAGAATTCACACAGCCAAATTAATCTGTGGGGTAGCTAAAGGAATCTGGGTAGCCAAGGCCAACATCAACCTGACCCGGCGTAGATGTTGTAATCTCATTATTAACTGTCTTCAGAAGCCAGAGCAATTAAAGGAAGGGTAAAAGCAGTGCTAAAGCTGTAATTTATTGCATGAGACCATTATTGGGAAAACAACCTTTTGACAGAGAGAATTAATTTATTTTTTTTTTCCTGTCTGCTTCAAATTAGGAAAATACGAAGAGTCAATTAAACGACCTCAGGCTCGGTGCGTTTCCTGGGATAACTGCCTGCTCTTCGGGCGACAGATAATTTTTGGCCACTTGTGTAACGGCCCCACACCGAACTGCTGGATTTTGTCTGCTCCTGTCTCCCGCGGCTCCCTCTGCCAGAGCGCCCCGCGGGGGTGACAGCAGCCGACATTCACCTTTAGAACCCACACACCGCCTTTATGTGGTGATCCCCTCGTCTCCCCGGTATCATTTTCACATTCCCTGCGCTGCCCGTTTACTATTTTCCCGGAATTCTAGGGAGGCGTTTCCTTGCGTCACCTCTCACCGCCCGCCTCAAACTTTGGCAGCGGGCCGCCCGCCTGAGGGAGAAGGGGCCGATTCCTCCCTCCTTCCCGCTCGCCCCCGTCCCCTCAGGCCCTCCATCCCCTCACGCCGGGCCAGGCCTCGGCCCGCCTCACGCCGCCCGCGGCGGGCCCCGGCGCCCCGCCCCGCCCCTCCGGC
>NW_015090778.1:1238394-1332366 GCF_001431845.1 Calidris pugnax | reverse complement strand
CCCCGCGTGTTTGTTGCAGGAGGGCGGCGAAGCCGATGCCCAGGTTGGAGAGCTGCGCCTGGAGCTGCTCCTGCGCCGCCCGGGAAAGGCACAAACCCCCGCCGGGGGAGGAGGAGGAGGAGGAGGCGGGCCAGGCCTCGGGCGGGCGGGGAGGTGGCTCCCGGGGCGGGCAGGGGCTGATGGCGGCCGTGAGGGGCCGGCGGGCGCTGCTGCCGGTGCCGGCCCGCGGGGAGCCCGGGGGGGTCCTGGGCGCTGCCTCAGGGTGAGCCGTGCCCGGGCCGGGGCGGGCCGGTCAGATGGGGCTGGGTGGGCAGTTTATTTTTACTGTTGGGTAGGGTTCGGTTACTTCCCCCTTCCATCAGCGTGACTGAGATAAAGGTTTGGCTGAGGCAGGGTACGCCGTTTGGCGGGGGCACCGCTGAAGTAGAAGCGATACCGTGAAAACAAGCAGCAGAGGAAACAGCGGTAACGTTTATTCTGGCTGGAACGGGGAGGGGGGAGGAGGAGGAGGATTTCTAATTTCTTCTAGTATCAAAGGAGAGAGTTCTTCCTTCTCCTGAAATTGTTTCCTTCTGTCTTGTCGTAGGTGTCGGCTCTTAAGTTTCTGCTTGTCTTTTAATTCTCCTTATCCTTTGTATTTTGCCTCTCTGTCGCAGTTCAGTGCTTAAATCTGTTTACTGTGTCTCTTCAGCCTGTGCTAAAGTTCCTTCTAAATGTCTATGCTGAACTTCTTGATGATTCCTATCTGTCAGCAAATGTCTTAAGGAACCCCTGTCTGTAATTTAGAGGAGTTAAGTGTACAGCCGAGTTTAATTTAAACTTTTGTATGTAACTTTCATATTGTAACTGTAAGATAAATTAGTGTAGGACTTCAGTGCTGTAAGATTATCTTCTGTTATGCTTTGTCATACTCCTCTGCCTTCACACAACTCCTCTTTTAAGATGATCTTGCCTGCATAACTCGGGGAAAAACAAGGCAGGCTCACAGTCTCAGGGGTATATTTTTTTTTTTCCCAGAAGATGTAGCTCACATTCCTAAACTCTGAATAAAATTCAGGCAGTGTGAGTGAGTACACTGTTTCAATTTTCTCTGAATTGAAAATGTTCTAAATTAGAGGTGAAAGCACTTTGACTTAAGCAAAAGAAAGTAAACTGATGTTTTGATGTTAGAATTGACTTTCAAAGACTCTGACTTTGCGTTCTTTTATGGTAGATGAGAGGTTACCGCTCTGATTGCGTTCTTTTATGGTAGATGAGAGGTTACCACTCTGACTTCAAAGCTGATCCACCAAGCTGCTCTGTTGTGGCTGACACCAAGTAGGTGCTGAGCTTTGAGGGAGTGTTTCTAAGGCAGGGTTGCGTAAGGTGCTCTCTCTCTTGAGCAAAGCAAGGACCAAGAAGGTAATTCTGTGCTCAAAGACTTCTTATACTGGACTCTCCTGGGGTATGATATCCCCTGTGAATTGTACTGGTAAGCCAAGTACTTGTCCCGTGAACTTCGCTTTTGGTCCACGCAAAGAACTTATTTAAATGACCTATATTGCTTTTATTTCAAAAAAGAAAGTCAGTTAATGAAATCCAAAGGGAAAACTTGAGGAAAGACACAGCCCAACAAAGTACATATATTAATTGCATACTTTTTTGCATGAAAACAACACTTAGTAGTTTCAAATATTAATCGCAAGCGCTCAGTTGTTTGTAACTAAAGAACATCTAAGGCAATTGTATGACAAAGTAAAGAATGTGGAGCAGGAAACTTAGGCAGAATGTATAATGCCAGTAATTTCTCCGTTGTGGTAAACAAAATAATGGGAGATTGGGAAATTTATCCAGTAAGTTAAAGGATAATATAACTGAAATAAGTTTAAAATCATGTAGCTAGAGGACTGAAGGTGCATTGTTGTGTTCAAATAGCTTTCTAGTTGATGGATTTGGAGACTGTACTGCTCTAACCTCCTCTTTCTGTGTGAACTCAACCGAGCCCATTAGATTAAATGAGAAGACATTTCTTCTAATGTGTGTGAATGGCCACCAACCTTATATTGTGAGCGTGCGGGTGATGAGACACAGGCATGGCAGTGAACATGTGTGAGGATGTGGTTCGTGTGCTGCTGTTCCCCTCTCCTCTTCTCTGCGTGGTACCAAGGGCTGAGCTGCAGCCAGTTCCAGCCGGTGAGATGAGTCAGTTGTGCTGAGTACGCAGGGTGTAGCTGATACCTGCCCAGGAGCTGGAGAAAAATAGAGCTTGTTTATTTGGATAAATGTTAGGTTTCAAAAGAAATAAGAGGTGGGTAAATAAATTCTGGTCTTAAACAGAGTCTTGGAGCTTGAGAAAGCCCCTCTAATCTCTGGATTTTTATTCTTTTCCATTGGCAAGCTAAAAATTGTGGTGTCATATGTCTACACTAAGTAGTAGTAATGTTAATTCAGTATGTTCTAAAATACTTTTCCTAGAATAAAGGCATCATGTTCTAGAAGCCCTTACTGCTCTAAATGAAATAATCAGATGCCAGTGTATGTTGGAAAATAAGACCGTGATGTAGGCTTAGAGATTAGAGAAATAAAGATAAGAGTTAATACTGCGAGCCTTCATGAGTGTGTACTTAGTATTAGAAAAGATGTAACGTATTCAGAGTAGAAATCAACTCTGGAAATGCATAAGGATGCCACGTGTGCCCAATAAAGGGGATGAACAATGACTTTTCTTACTCTAGGTAATGTAAAGTGGACACTAGAAAGGATGTGTTGTGATTTCAAGGGGGAGGATGGCAGAACAGCGAAATACTGAGAGAACAATACTGTATGTCAGGACTGCTGAAGAATGCAGCACTTAAGGGGCAAATGAGGCAGTTAAGTAAGGCAAGGTTGGCTTTGTGCCTGCTAGATAGTGAGAGACCTCTTCAAAGACAAGTCTTCATACAAAGTTTTCTAAACTTTGATATTCTGTCTCACGTTTATGGCCTGAGGTCTCTGACAACCAAACTGGCAAGAGGTCAGACCAGACTAGCTCCAGAGGTCTCTTCCAACATCAGTTCTGTTGTGATTCCTAACAGCAGTAGAGAGGAGAAATGACAAGTGTAGTGTAACTCCCAGGCTACTTGTAGGGCAACATCTTTGTCAGGTTTTAAAATTCCAGGAAATAAGCAAGTATTTATTGTATTTTAAACTTTTACTTATGTTTATGGAGAAAACATCAACTATTTGCACTGCTATGTGGCATCTTGGAATCCTATTAAGGAAAGCCTTTTCATTTACCGAGGTGCTGATTGGAAAAGATGCTCCCTTTTCTGTAAAACATATTCTTTAAGAGGCAACAGATGACTAAATGAAAGAAACAGTGAGACAATATGAACAGGCAGTGATTTCAGTGCATTAATAATATAATCATTAAGCTTTTTTAAGGCATCCTGACAAAAGAAGGACTTTAAAAGAGAATTTGATGGAGAGCAACTTAGTAGCTTTATTGATTATTAGACTTGGTTCCTGCAGTCTGATTCTCATGTCCACTACTTTTTGAGTGCAGAGAAAACTTTTATTCCACGTGGGTTTTTTTTATTACTATTGTTTTTCAGCTATTTTAACCTCTTCCTGGGTTTTACAAAGTTAAGTTAGTGTGAAGGCTCTCACTGCATAGTCTCTTCTTTCTTGCTCTGTGACAACATCTGCAACTAATGGCTGTAGCTCATAACTTTGTGTAGCTCACCAAAGTTTTGTTAAGTTATGAAAGCACAGTTTGCAGTTTTAAATGAAAATTGCCGCATTCACAATGTGATGTAGTGCAAAAAAAGTCTTCCTATGAAAAAAGTAATACTTGTGTGAAGTAATTCTGTGGATTTACAGAAACCATATTAATTGGCCATTCAAGAGGAATATGTATTCCATAAAAAAAGATTAGGCAGGAATATTTTTTAAATTTATTATCATTTTTTAAAGAGGTCATCTGGAGAACACTTCTGAGACTCAACTGGTGGGAAACAATGCACAAACTCTAGACTGCCAGGCTTCTTGCATCTTGGGATCTTTTAATTGATGTCTCCTCTTGTCTCAGATATGCTATTTCCTGTCTGGATGTTGTTTTTTGAGAAATTGTTGAGATATGTGACATGGAGACGGTTGTCTTAAGTGTTTTCCATTATTGCTTCATGCCTCTATTGCACAGGTCTGCAGGGGAGGCAGCATTTTCAGGAGGCTTACTGGAAAAGGACATGAAATACAGAAATGAGCTTGTATTTGCAAAATCTTTTTCTTATTGCAGACTGGAATGGAAACTGCAAATTTGAAGATATGTGCAATCTGGGAACAATTTTTCTAAATTCACCTGCATAACACAATCATGGACAGCTTGAGGAAAAGCAGTGTTTTGCGTTTAGGGAGAAAAGGCAAAACTGCAAAGAACGATGTTGTCTATCCCTCAGAAATCTCTAGTGTAAGAGCAAGATGTAGGGCCTTCAGAGGCACTATGGTAAATAACGAAAGCTTTAGGATTATCAGTATTCCCCATTCTGTGTTTATTTCTTCAGTGCACTGACGCATATTGTTACGGTATGTGTAAAGCTGTTGTTGATTGTTGATTTTTTTATTATTATTTTTTTAAGAGTCTACTGTTTGTCTCATTATCACATAGGCTTGTGGTAAATGGTTCAGATCTGCAAAGTAAAGATGTTGGTTTTTTACTACAAGTGGTTGAATTCAGCTTCTTTTCTGGATGTGTGGGACAGAATCCTAATTATTGCACCATAAAAATACATGACCCGCTGTTCTTGTCAGACTTGTGAATTACCTGTTCTTGGACAGTTTAACTTGTTTAAAATTTGTGTCAACATGGGAAGCCTAGAAGTTCTAAGGCAAAAAGTTAATAATTATTGATCAAGATCCCATTCCTGCCTAAGGCAACAAAACATGAAGATTACACCTTGACGAGGAACATTTAACTTCAGTCTCTGTGTGCCTGGTCACTCAGGAGGGTTGCGAGGACTGAGATTTAACCACCTGGTGAGTTAGCACTTAACTATTGCCACCTGTAGAAGAACAGGGGGTGAACAGAGTTGCTTGGATTTGGGCCAAGCTTTGCATGGTGTAGGCCTGAAAGTACCTTCTTACTTGGCAAATGAAATGTTAAGCCTTTTAAGGTGGTATTTAGCTTCTTTCACACAAGCCCCTTATGGGAGTGATTTTGCCCTGGAGGTTGCCATGTGCTAACTTAGTTTCATGAGTTTTGGTTGTGCTCACAGAGCAAAATCCCCTCTCCTTGGTAAGCATAGTGACAATATGCCCAATGTGGTGTAAGACTTCCCATCAGAGCAGTCTGTAATGCAGTGTTTGTTCCTGTGCTATCTGCCCTCTCTGTGGTTTCTTGCTGTGGAACAAGGCTGTTAAAGTAATAAATTCTTTTGGATCCTGTAAAAGGTATCCCTTTTACGACCTGATTAACAGATGCATCACCTTTTCCTTTAAAGGAGTCCTCGATCACCAGTATCTTTGGAAAATAAAAACCAAGTGCCTTAAGTTGAAATTGCTTAATGCATCTGAGAGGAATTGCTTCAAAAGGTCCTTTGTTAGCCAAGACCAATCCTGCCCCCATTGGAAGTCCTGGGAGTTGGGAAGCAGAGGAGTAAGTCTGGGCAGCAGAGTAGGTCAGAGTGGCTGAAATATCTGCAGTGTGCAGTAGTCTCTGTAAGATTTGCATGTTTTTTCTTCCTGCTTCACCCCCTGTGAGGAGAGGAGTTATAAGGTGTTGGGTTATTTACCAGTCATCCTTATTCTCTGGGTACTCAGAGCTATTGTCTCTGATGAAGTTGATTATTAATGTCTTTGGAGAGACACAAGAATATAATGGTAGAAGAGGGTATATTCCCTCATCTTGGATGTCTCGCCTTCCTGCTCCTCAAAATTCCTAGCTCTCTGTTTGTTGTCCTTCTCTCCTATTTATTTTAACTCTCTCCTTTCTGAACAGCAAGGTGTGTTATTCTGCTGTGCAAAGTCCAAATCACTGCTTAGCACAGCAGTGAAATTAGTGTTCTAAAAGAAAAGAGGGCTGATGGACAAAGAATAACAGAAGATCAATAAAACATAGTAAACAGTGGTGTTTTCCCATAAAGGCCAGGAGGGTAGCGTAAATGAATTGTTGTATAAACTGAACTTTAATATTAATTACCCAATGTCTCTGTGGTTTATAAACTGTTATGCTCTCTGACCCCGGTGGTGTTGGATGACAGGGCATTGCTGAACAATGTCTCTTAGTGAACGTATTGCATGTCCCAGACTGCTTGTCCTGTCAGTGCAGGATTGTGATACTGAAGTGGTGAGAAGATGGGATGGTCGAGCTTAAAAGAGAATCTCTTAAGAGTATGAAAATGTGTATTCAGGAATTGGGGTGCTCTTCTAAAGGAAGAGTTTGAGTCCTAAAAATTGCTATATTGGGTTTTAGTAGCTTATGAAGAGGACTGGGAGCTGTGAGACTCTAGATCTTACTCTGAACTTCATGTGTTTTGTTTAAATTATACTTCAGTTGTAAAATAGGACTGCAAAAATATAAGCACAAACCAAGCTACTATCCACTTTGATACTGGGAATTTCAAAGCAGATGACAGAGAACTGAAACGTAGATGCAACCTGTCATGATTGCAATGAAGTTCTGACCTGAAATTAAATAGAGAGCTGCAAAAATAATTTCTTTTCACTAGAAGTCAGGATTAAGACGGATGAAATAAAAATGCCTGTTTTAGAAGCCCAGACAGGCTCAAAGAATAAGGCTTCTTTGAGAGAAAGGGAGCTAGTCATGCTCACACACTTGTGATTGTGGTAGCTTGATTAGGAAATATTGCTTAACATGTGATACTAAAAGCAGACAGTGAAAGTTGTGGTCTAGGTTTGGTGATCTGTCTTTTAGCTTATAATTGCAGTATGTTGTGTTACCTTCTCTTCTGAAACTTCCGCGTATTGAGAACCTGCGTGCAGTGGCTCTCCCAGGTTTCCAAGAGCATCCTCTAGTTTAGTTTGGAAACTATAATCTCACAACTGAGTGGGAGAATTCCCATGGCATTCCCAGATCTCCTGCTCCCTGCTTGCCCCTCATCTCCCACCTCTTGTGCACCTCCCTGCCCCAAAGAGGCCGGTGCAAGGTGAAGATTTCGGCTCTGGATGCCTTCCAAGCTGGGTATTTCCATTCTGCTTACTTAATACATATTTTTCATTTCTGTTGCCTAGAGGGGCTTCACTTTCTTTCGTAATGTTCTTGTGTAATGTTTGAGGTTCAACGCATAAATAAATCTATTTTGGTGGTAAACGAAAGTGATCCCTAGGTTCCTTTTCTTGTTTGTAACTGCTGTGAAGTTTGATAAGACTTATCTTTGTAAGACCTTCTCAGTAGCAGTTCTTTTTGTCTAATCACTTTCACACTTCTTCCTTTTCAACTTGACTGGAAGTGTTAAACAAATGAATTGAGAGAAGGGGGAAGGAACTATAGGGGAGATAATTCTAAATGTCAGTTAACTCAAAAATGTGCTGGTTAATAAAGGCTTTGCCAGGTCTTTAATCTAAGCAAATATGTGACAACTTTATAAAAGTATTTTTATGAAAAAAACAATTAACTCAAAAATGTGCTGGTTAATAAAGGCTTTGCCAGGTCTTTAAGCAAATATGTGACAACTTTACAAAAGTATTTTTATGAAAAAAACACCAAAACATTGCTACTATTCTATTTATCTCTTATTATAGTGAATAACAAGAGATGTGGATGGAGAAAGGACCAGCTGTGCATGCAAACTGTCTCCTGTTTTGTAATTCCAGTTAGGATTCCCTTCATGGTAACAGGACAAGTTTTCTAAGATCCCATAACACTGTCTAGAGGTTACAGGTGAGCTGAGGACCATGTCTCACACTTGTAGAAAACTACGAGCTCCTGGAAAGATTAATTTAGAAATGTGTTGTATTTAAGAGCATAAATATCTGGTTGTATGGATCTCCATTTCTTTAGTCCTGCAGCTTTGAGATGTGCATTGGCAATTGTTTTTGAGTATTGAGCAGATTTTATGAACCCTTGCTTTTCTGATGAGTTGGAGACAACTTTTCAGTTTCATTTTTACTGTCCAGATTTAAAAAATTCCAACTAGATATTTATTATTCTTTATTTATCAAGCTAAAACTTACAACAATTAAAATAATAAAAAATACTAAATTTCTGTGCTGTACCATGTTGTTTTAGTACTTTACTTTCTCAGGATATATATTTTTTTTTTAAATCTGCTTCTTGTATCCGGATGCCCCAAGCAGTGTATTTGCCAATGAAAACTGCTGTTAGTTGACCTGCAAATTTCTTCCTAGTCACAAAATGGGTATCTTGTGAACAGTGGCTTTTCAGGCTTCCTCTTCCAGTCCCCCAAGGCAAATAAATGCTGATTTGTGGGATCCATTCAGATCTCACACTATTAAAGGAGGCATTGTCTGTTATGATCACACTTCTGACTCCTCTTTGGAGTTCAGGAGAACTTTTGAGGGGGTGCGGAGGCTCTTCCATGGTTTAACAGAAGGGAGCTTGTCTCGAAGAGGTGAAAAGATTTCCAACCCATGCCTAGATTTCCACTTGTATTGTTTTTTCAGTTTCCTCAAAAGAGCAACCGATCTTGTCTCTAAAGCCTTCATTATATTTAGCATGGCACAGGCAGCTCCTTGGGGATGGGTGCAGTTTCCTCACGCTTCAGTCATCACTGTTTTGTCACCTTATCCTGGAAGACAACTGTAGCTGCCACCCAGGCTTGGCATCTCTGACTTGACCTCTCAGCAATTAAAAGCCTCGCTTAAACAGCCACACCCCTGCTGTATGGGGATGTGTGAGGAAGTGAGTATGTGTGTACTCACTAACTCACTAACACTGGATGTCATTCAGAGCTTGTAGAGCTGCTGGACTCTGAGAAACAAATGTATGGTGGATTTATTAAGTATGTATATAAGAGCATTGCCGTATGCCTGAAATGAGAATTGCCTGCATGATAATGTAATTGAACAAGGCAGGATATGGCTCAAAGACACTTATTTCCCTTTGCCCTTTTGAATCCATCTGGTGGCTTTTGCTGTTCTTTTATCTCCCAGCAAATCAAGACCTTAAAATTGATGACCTAAAATTCATTTCCTTGAAGCTACTTTAATGACACTTCTCTTTCTGTGCCTGTGCATGCTCAAAATGTAACCCACATACAGTGGAGTGCCTCTGTTCTTACCTGTTTTATCAAGTAGTTGAGACTATAGACATTATTTCTGTCTGCAACAGTAGAAACTTTTACAGTGCTCAGAGCATTTGCTGGACAAACATAATGCTGATAATACCTGGGGTTTGAATAGCAAATATCATAGGATGAAAAAGGGGAGGGTTTAGCCCTTTGTTACAGGGAACTAACTGTGAAGAGGAATGACAGTAGAGAGCTTGCATGAATATACTTAAATTTGAAGTAGGACTGGGGTTCTTAAAAATGTATTAAACATTTTTTTTAGCTTGTTTCTTCATACTGTGCTATGAATTCGGCAGGTAACTGGGGTATGTATTGCCACAAGACACCCACCTTCTGACCTTTCCATTTTCAGCCTGTGGGGTTGTCAGATGAAATTCCTGGAGACAATACGTTGATTAACGTTTGCAAAAGTGAGATCCGGGTGCATGTTTTACAGCTCATTATGTAGCCGATCAGAATTTAGTATGTGCATCTCTGAAATAAAGAGGCCTGGGAGAATCATTTCATTTGCAGATGTTGTCCTGTCTTACTAGTCTACCTGAGGTCCTGCTTTCCACTAAGATAAGGACCTATGTCTGTGTCTCCCTCTATAAGAGTGAATTATATAGTACACAAAATAATTGCTTTCTGAACTGACAGAGAAAGAGTTATGGCTGTGCTGCTTTCTGCATTGTTGACCTTCGGAAACTCTTTCACCAGAGGCAGTGAGAACACTTTTCAAGGAATGCTGAAAACTTGAGAAAACTGTTGATTAACTTAAACCCTTTAGAGACATATTTTTTATTTTGTTTGTGGCCTGATTCACGCAGTGAAAGACCACGTTGGGACAGATCCATGCTGCTGGGGAAAAAAAAAAAAAGGTAGAGCACTTTGTGTTCTTTCCAATCTTATTTTGTTTACTTTTTTTTGAGAGTATTCATGTGACAAATTATCTTTCTGGATGCGTTAATGGTGCTCACATTTTGAGAGAGAAAAGCAGAGCAGGAAGGATCCGCTCATATTCTTGTTGCTTAGGGGTGTGAACAAAAGGGCTTTAAGGTGCATAATTACCTCACTTGGTCATCACAGTGTACTGACTCTTTTTTTCTTGTGAGAAATACAGGGCTTTGTATCTACTTTTATGTAAAATGATCCTGTTAATTCAGATTGCTGGCGAAGTTGTTTTTCTTTCATGTATCTACCTGCCGTAGTTTCTTAGCAATTGGGATTAAAAAAATATGTTGTGGGAGGTACTCATCATTTTCTGACTCAGTTGATTTCAGGAAGAGTCAAGCCTGTAAAGCAGCTGTTAAGGTCAGGCAATCTGTAATTCATCTAGCATATGTTGCAATTAAAATGTATTGCAGCTTTTAGAAATAGGAGTTACCTCAATCACTCTTTGGGAAAAAAAAATAAAAGAAAAAACAACAACACAGAAACCACCAGAAAGCTTTAATGCATTAAACTGATCCATTAACTATTGCTCTCTTCTGTGCTTCGTGCAAGAAATGGAAGGGAATGCAAATCAGGCTAGTGGCTTTGATTTTAGTAGCCTGGTTTTGGCAGGGACCTCTTTTAGTCCAGTATCTTGGAGGTTCTCCTGTCCTCATTGCTCTGCACTGCATCCTCCAGTCGGAAGGCTGCAAGGCTGCTGAACTTTTGCATTTTAGTTTCTAGGGTTTTGAGTTGAACATAAATCTGAATGAAATGAGATGCACGTTGCCTTAAGCAGAGAGAGATGCCTGGTATTCGCCAATTCTGAGTTTGACGTTTTGTTTTCCTGCTATTCTTAGGACAAGGTTTCCTCAGAGCTGACTTTACGTTTTGCTAACCTTCTATGGATCCTTCTATGAATAAGACGTTAAAGGAATTTAAAGCAGAGAAGCTGTTATTAGTGGTTTATGATCTCTGCAGGCTTGTTGCTAGAATAAGATGGGTTGTGTGATTCTTCAGCTGCTTTAACTTGGTTCTTAGTCTTTGCTATTGCTGTTTTAAGAAGTTAGTGATTCTGTATGATCTTACTTGTTCAAAGTGCTGTGTGAACACTACTCCGTAGTGAGGTAAGTTAAAGCAAAATTTTTCTCACCCTCCTAATAATGTTGAGACGCAAAATAACATGATTACCGGCTCAGGGCTTTCAGAAAAATCTGAAAATCTAGTCCATAAGCCATTTCCTTCCAAAATCAGATCACAAAGAGCTTTTTTGTTTGTGTCGTGCTGGTTTATGTTTCTTGCCTTTGCAGTTTCCAGGTAGCCTGAAATGCTGGTAATGCTTTTCTCCATTAATTTTTCATGGAATCCAGCGACAGGCAAAGCTACTCAATGACTGGCATAGAGCTATTGGCAAGACTTGCCTCTCTAAGTGTTCGGAACATATATTTTTTTTTAAGAAACCTTGTGGAACAGTCTGGCTTCTGGGTTGAATTACTTTAGAATTACTTCTGTCCCACCACTTCTCAAACTCGATTGCAACTCTGGAAAGACTTACATGTTATGAAGTCCTGTTTATTGACCTTTACCTAAGCTTTTTCTATCCTTTGGACCCTCTAGGGATTGTGCTTGCAAAAACTTTTGAGAAATCCTGTTCTGTTCTATTTGCAATGCATTTTCTGCATTTATTAAGGACGCTTTTTGCTTTCTTTAGGTAGATGAGATGCAAGGAATTTAACAAATGTAACCAACATGCCCTCTAACAGTAGTTCCCTATGTTAATAGCTGTAGCTTGCTATGTATTTTTAGGTACCTTAGGTCAATTAATTTTCATGTGTTAAGTACAACTATACTTCTAGTTAGGTATGGACACGTTTTTATTTGTATTAAATGCAGATGTAGCCCTCCTTCCCATAGACAATTTAAGCTTTCTGAAAGTAGCTTTGCTGTGATTAGTTGTTCTTGTTTTGTTGCCAACTGCCTGGGGATCCAAAAGTTGAAAAAGTACCACCAGAGCTGGAGGATGAGAAAGATCAGAAACCAGATAATCCTCGGATAATGACTGCATTGTGCCTGGGGCGTGCCAAGGTCCCAGGCATGTGAAGTCATCCACATTTCTACAGGGAGTTCTATGTTTCTTGCACTTCTGACAGGGTCTAGAGTGGTTGCAAAGGCAACAGCAATGACCTGGCTGCATTGGAAGAGCTGGAGATAATGTGCTTGCTTCTGGCTGAAGTTACCTTGGTAAAATAACCCAACAGATGTCAGTGTATGTGGGTAACCTTCTGTAGGCAACAACACAGACATTTTCTTTTAGCGGAGACATTGACCCATCCATTCCCAACACACGTGCAAAGACACATTCACAGGTGTGTGGCAATGCAGGGTGGCAAAGAGTCCTGCTGACACTTGTGACCGTGAAGTTGTGAGGGCTTTGCTGGTAGAGAATAGGGATCATTCAATGTGTGCAGTATTGCAAAGATCCTATTCCTTTTTTTTTTTTTATAATGATCTTTCATAACTACATTTTACTTGGGGCCCTAGTTTGAGTTATTAAGTGGTGCTGCTCATTTGTGTGTCTGTGTTTAGCTTCATGTAGACAAGCATATTTATTTTTAATATCTTTTCTGCTGTTCTCATGTGAAGGTGTTTTGATGGTTGTTTTCACCTTGCAGTTGCTCTGAATATTGACTGAATTTTTTTGTTAGTGAAATGAATGTAAATGTAAAAAAAGTCCCTGAACACTCACATGGTACCTGTAGGCAGTTTTACCTATTGATGTGCATTGGAATTGTTGGGAAAAATAAGCCTGTAATAGAATTCTACTAAGTCCTTTTTAATTTAGGATTCAAGGCAGCTTGTTTTACTTCATTTTGGAAACATGCTTTTCTATAAGTCACTCAGTCAAAATTTCCCCTAAAGATTTTATAGTGACCTTTAATTTAATCGGTGATGCGGACAGCATTTTCAACTGTGGACTAATCTGCAGAGGTTTTAGATAATCTTTCAGCAGATTAATGAGGAGTTGATTTTTTTTCTTTCTTTCCACCGAGAGAAGAGGGAGTTACAATGTTGCATAGTTTTATTTTCTACCTTACCATTTACCGTCTCGATAGGATGTAATTTTATGTGTAAGCTTTTGATGGTTTGTAATAATAAAACATTTTCTGTCAAGTTGCAGAACTTCTGCAGCACCAACAAATTCTGATTTAGTCTCTCCTCCTGTTTAAAAGAGAACAAACCCAGCAGTTTTATATTTATTGCTTAGGATTGCTAACAGGCCAGTGGTTTTTTTCACTCCCCTTTGGCTTGTCAGGGTGACTCTGAAGAGGATGCTTCAGGCAGGTAGTACAGCGTTATTAGAAAAGCAGAAAAAGCTGGCTTTAGACTGTGACAAAAGTTTGCCCCTTTCTCTGTGAGTATGCTCTGGTTTTAATGCGTTTATTTCTAAATCCCTTACTGCAGGAGTTTCAGATCTAGGTCTGTAAACCTTTGTTTTTCTGGGGCATTTATCTTCTCACTCATGACCAAATTAGGTCATTTGGCTAATTTTGATGCCAGCAACTAGTTAACGGGAAAAATAAGTATTTGAATGTACTTCTTAAAGACAGCAGTATATGATATAGGAAATGACAAAATCTCCAAAATCTGGGCCGGGGTGTATGTGTGTGTGGTTGGTTGTGGTTGTGTTATTATTTTGTTTTGTTCTCTTGTGGGAATTAGGGAACTAGTAAAAGGTCCCTTTGAACTGTTCAATGCTGAGTGCTTTGGAAGGAAAAGATGCTACTTGTTGCTTGCAATTATGAATGATAAAGAAACAAGAATAAAGTCTTCATAGGAGGAGAATGCATGAATGGAGAAAGTATAATGTGGAGGAGTTTTCGTTTGTTCTCATTGTGCCAACTGGGAGTAAACCTCCTTTAATGAAATTACACTCTGGGGCAGTTTGTGTCTACTGCAAAGAGCAGAGGAACACAACATTGAAAGTGTGTGAGCAATCTGGAAAAAAAATAATAGGTTATGAGTTGGCTATATGGTAAAAGTGACTTCTTGTTATTACAACAGCTCCTTTCACAGTGCTTTACTAACATGTGTAATAGAGTGTTGAGGAGCTTCCCCAGTGGTATTGCCATTGGTTGGGGAGCAAACATTAGTAGAGGTTGTGTTGAAATTGAACTCTTGAAGAGCTGCACATGAAGAACCAGTTTCTGGGCTCAACTTGCAGCTAACGTTACCGATACTCACTCCATACCTTTTCTGGCATTGCCTTTGAAATTCAGAGAAGCAGTTCTGTTGCAAAATAAAATTTGACCTATAGCGATTGACAAGTGCTACGCTGGTAGGATGGGAAAGTGGGAGCCTCTCTCGGCGTGTCATCAGGTCGGTTGAACTGCAGAAGTCCTTCCTGCCTCAGCGTTGACAGGCTTCAGCTCCCAGCTCTGCCAGCTTGGAAGCAATGTGCTAACTCTCTGCTTTGCCAGCTAGGTTTCTGTCTCACACTCTAGCAGATCTACTGCTGCCCTGTTCTTAATCGAGTGAGGATGCGTCTTGCTTTGGTGGAGTCGAGTCCTTCTGGGACCGTGCCATCCTTCTGAAGTCCAGCGGAGCACAGGCATCCTTCTGTGAACGTGGCCTTCGGTTAAGGGCCAGAAGGACAAGGAGCCTGTCCTGCAACTGTGATTTGCTCTCTTTGCAGAAAGCTGCTAGTGTTTCTGTGTTTCTGTATGGTCTTGATTTTAAAAGAATAAATGTCACAATATGTAGCAAAATAAAGTGACTCTTCACTACCCACTGCTTACTCTTCTTCTGTGAGTTACTGTGTATTTGGTTTCAAGCTTTGATGTAACTTCTTTTCTTCTGTTAGGGTAAGTGCTTAATTTCTTATAAATATCACTTTAGTCTTAGGAAAAGCATTAAATAGGAAAAAGTTAATTTTTTCTGAGTTTCTGGGCAACATTTGACTACTTACCTTAGTATTTGTCAAAATGAAACTGTAGGGCAGCTTTATGAAGTTTTTGATGTGATATGTCACTGATGGAGAATAGGAAAAAATAATTAATCTTTTATCGGTGAAGGCAGAGAAACTAATAGGGTAGCTGACCTTTCTTAGGTCTTTGGGGAAAATGTTAATGTAGAATAGACTTGCTTAGCTAACATTAAACAATTTTTTATTTGATTATTTTTGAAGCATTGTAAATACAAGCTTGTATTAAGGGCCTTATTACCAGTGCCTGTCTTCAAAAATAATTCCAGTAATTTTGAAGATTCCTTATTTGCCATTGCAATTTTACTTGATCTTTCTGTCCCAGACTTCAGTAAACACCTGCTCTTATTTCTCTCTTTGGGTTTATAGTTTTCATTAAAAGTATCATCTTATTGACAATACTTTAAAATCTTCCTTAGGATCTTTCATTTAAGTATCCCTAAGTGTACTTAAATGTAGGTTATTTTACTTGGATTTTTCTTACCTTAAAGGCATTTGCATAAAAATATAATCTTTTTTTTTTTTTGAACGAGGCTCACAGAACTCCTGATGGAGGTATTTTAGCTGTTAACCAGCTTAGTTGTGGTAACCTGGTTGACCTCTGTCAGAGGTACGTGCTGTGGAAGGTGTATGTGTGTATACTATAGTACATAGTGAGTGGCATGAGCTATTTTGGCTGGAATCCTAGATTTGACTTCAGTTGAACACATTCTTTTTGTAGTACTTGATACTGATATAAAATTTTTCATTTCTGCTTAGATTTGAAATGTGTTTTATTGGATTTTTGTTCCTCTTTCCCCCGCCCCGTATCTGAAATCTGGTTGTCTGAGCTTGAAAGGTGAAGCAAAACTTCCTTCTTATCCTGTTGGAAAGTGAGCTGTAAGGTATTACCTTTAGGCTGGGTAACTGGAGCCCTGACACAAAGATTTCACAGGGTGATTGTGTGATGGTAATTACCGGTCCTTTCT
Organism: Calidris pugnax; assembly: GCF_001431845.1. Lineage (NCBI taxonomy): Eukaryota > Metazoa > Chordata > Aves > Charadriiformes > Scolopacidae > Calidris > Calidris pugnax. Next base: position 1,316,281 of record NW_015090778.1, on the reverse strand, counting down.
GTGTAGTTCATTTAAAAGTAATGACTAGTGGATGTCAAAGGAATAATAGGTGTTAACCATGGAATACATTAACTTGTGAAGATGCCAGGGGAATTTAATTTGTCATAATAAGAAATTTGCATGGGGATAGGAAAGGATGTTGAAGTTTGGTTTTTTTGTACCCTCTTTTGTATGGTGTAAATCTGCTGAATGAGATGAAATTTACATGACAGATAATGTCCCAGTAGCTGCCATCTCTGCTTCAGTGAGATCATTCTGGGCTAAATACGGGGGAATTGGCTTTCTAGGCCACCACTGGGGGAAAGCGGTAACAGATTATTGGAGATGTAAACTTCTGATGATTTAAAACATTGCTTAAATAAGACTGTAACTGATAAGGATAATATTGTGCTTTGTTTTGAAGGGCCTGAAATGAAGACTTCTAGCTTTTAACAGAAGGAATTTTGTCTGATGCTGATAGCTCTGTTATTTATTTTAAATAATTATAAAGAATAGCAATGGTCCTCCCATAACCCTTGGTGTTAGAAGGAAGATACTGGCTAAGTCTCTAGTGAGTCAACTGAAAACTATAATTTCAGAGAGCAAGTATGAATTTCGCATCGGCTTGTGCAGATATTCCCAAACTGGGGAAGATTTAGCGTGCTTCTATCCTCATTTGGGAACAGTGGCTTAATGCACTAAGGTGGTTCTATCTATGTTAATGTAAGATCTTCTGTAGCTCTTCTGTTATACCACATAGATGTTGTAAAGATAGGCTTAAATAAATACACTACTACTTCTACCAAATGGAGGATAGATTTGAAGTATGAATCATATATCTGTCTTCAGTCTGACACTTGGAAATGACGATCGAGTAACTCAAAATAATAATAAGTCCCATTAGTCCTAAAGAAGCACTATTTCCCCCAGTCTCGGTGATGGCAATTTGCCAAAGCAGGGGGTGCCTGTTGGAACTGGTGGCACAGAAGAATTATTGGGAAAGCAGGGACGTGACCAGTCTGAAACATCTTTGCCTTTGAACAGCGATGGCAATCTGCATGAAGTCAAATTGTGGCATTATCAATAATCAAATTAGTGGCTTCCTGAATAGTATTTAGGGCTTGTTCTTCTGACCCAACTGACAGATACAGGGGAAAGTATTACAATGCTTTTTAATAATCTGTAAGACTTTTTCTCACTTAGCAGGAATGGAATTTCTGTTCTGTGGAAAACAGTCTGTGTTTATTAGCAACAAGAAGGGAAAATACCCTGACAAGTTTTGAACCTTGCTGCAGATTTTTATGAAAGCATTGTACTAAATACAGCATACCCTTTCCCCCTGGTGTAGATGTTGCATTAAGTAATAGCAATGTGATTGGAATGGTTGGCTGTTGCAATATATATGAATTGAGTTACCCAATCAGTCCTGTTTCTCCAACTGCATGATTACAAAAAATATTGAATTGCTCTACTGGGTATCCCTTACTTTTAATTAGTAAATCTGGCTAAATTGAACTGGGTATGGGTGAATAAAATAAGTGTGGTATATGCAACTTTGACCTGTTCTTTTAACTTAGTTCCCGGTTTGCTGCTTTGTGGATTGGTTGAATCACTTTCTAAATTGTTAGTGTGAAAATAATTGCTTTGCTTTATAGATAAAGTTGATAGTAGAATTGTCTAAGGCAGGCACTATGTATTTTCTCAGTGCTGTGAAGTAGGTGGTTTCTGAGGCTGAGTAGAAGGAGTGGGGGGCATGTTTGTCTGCTGCAGGGACAAGAAGGAGGGTTTGCCAAGTCTGGAGGGGTCTGTATACACTGTTGGGGAGGAGATGGATTGCTTGGGTGCCTGGAGTGTCTAGAAACACTCCCAATTAGTCATTCCTGGTGTAGGTAAGAGCACGTGTCGCTGTAGTGGCACTTACAAAAGGTGTTGTGCCCGAGCTTGACCCAGCGCTGCCCAACAGCTGGTCTCTCCCTGGGTGTCCCTGTTCATCAGCTGGTACATCACGGTGTGGTGGAGACGTGTTGTCACCTGGGTAAAACACATCCTCAGCTCCCATGCAGTGCCACCTTGTAGCTCGGTAGGAAAGGAGGCATGTTTTCTCTTCCCAGGCAGTGTGCAGTGTTGGCCTGGCTTGCTCTTTCCTGTTGTTGTTGTTGCACTTTTTAAAGTGCACTTTTTAAAGCAATACCTGTGGGTAAGGATTATAAACTGCTGTTTTGTGGGCGATGGGGGTGCAGTGCTTTAACAGAAGAAGGGGAAGTGGCAGACTTAGTTGGCAAAAGCATCCAAAGTCAAACCTTTGGGGGAAAGGAGTTCTTTTCCGAGCAGCCTCCTTCCCTTCCAGGTTTGTTTGAACCATTTGAAGCCTGAGGATGTAAGATCGTGGCTCAGGCCACAATAAATAGAGCTTCAAAATCAACAACACAAAAACCTAGAGGCATCCAGGGAAGATGGGGGACAGTGTGGCTTTCAAAAGAAGGATCAATAAAACATGTCTCTGCAGGTATTGATGTAATCTGCAAACGGTTAAGTGTGGCTTTCAAAAGAAGGATCAATAAAAACATGTCTCTGCAGGTGTTGATGTAATCTGCAACCAGTTGTTGCTCTTTCCTGTTGTTGTTGTTGCACTTTTTAAAGTGCACTTTTTAAAGCAATACCTGTGGGTAAGGATTATAAACTGCTGTTTTGTGGGCGATGGGGGTGCAGTGCTTTAACAGAAGAAGGGGAAGTGGCAGACTTAGTTGGCAAAAGCATCCAAAGTCAAACCTTTGGGGGAAAGGAGTTCTTTTCCGAGCAGCCTCCTTCCCTTCCAGGTTTGTTTGAACCATTTGAAGCCTGAGGATGTAAGATCGTGGCTCAGGCCACAATAAATAGAGCTTCAAAATCAACAACACAAAAACCTAGAGGCATCCAGGGAAGATGGGGGACAGTGTGGCTTTCAAAAGAAGGATCAATAAAACATGTCTCTGCAGGTATTGATGTAATCTGCAAACGGTTAGTTTGGAATTGTGCTCCTTCAAACGGGGAGGCCGGGAACACCGGGTCTTCCAACAGGTGGGAGAGGAGACGAGGAGTAGGAAAATAGGAAGCAATGAGGGAGGAAAGCATAGCTGGAAAGCTGTAAGAAATGGATCTGTTAGAATGATTTAAGGGGTAAAAACATGTGGTTCAAGAACCTGATGAAGTATCTTTGTGGTCCAAACGGAACATGTAGTGGAAGAGCTGTCAGTAGTGGTAGCAGTGGAAGAAGTCAGGGATGTTGGTGTTGTATTTGCTGTGGAAAAGCTTCTCAACATCTATTTTGAAAAAAAAAAAAAAGAGAAAAGCTGAAATGCTTCACAGTAAAAAAGTGAAATTGTGCTCAGGAATGTATTGGAAACATGGGCCTGCCCTGAGCAGGGGAAAATCTCCCCTCTCTGGTGTTTGTGCAGGAGGAATGACTCGCAGTGGGATATCTGGTGTGTTGAGAGGGGTCAGAGCGGCCAAAAGCTTGGAATAACGTAGAGAGAGCGCTACTATTGCCATCAGAATTGGTATTCAGAATGCCTGTAATGAAATATCTGCTGTTGACCTAAGCTTATGTGCTCTCTTAAGTAAATAACATTACAGCATTTCTTCTGTATGGTACGCTGGTTTTTTTTTTTTTTTAATGTAACAATTGTTTGGAAATTTAATACAAGACACAGCGTTGAACAGCTGTGCTTGGGAAAACCATGGAAAAACTGTAGCAAAACTGGCCTATTAAGAGGGTTGATTAGAAAGTGCCCGCAAGATAAAGGAAAGCTAAAAATGTTTATTTGCCCAAATAGAAATGCTTGGTTCTGGCAACCAGTCCCCCCAGCTGAGATATTGCTTGGGCCAGATGTTGAGGGCATTGGATACTACAGAGTTATCTTGTAGGTCGTGGGCTGAGGATGCCAAAGTGCAAGCAGTTGGACTGCGTTGATGTTCTACTGCTGCCCCGTTGATAGTGCTGATTTAAGAATGTGCTTTTATAAGACATAATTCATGGTATAGTAACATGTTTAAGGGTAGGCAAATATTGGCTAATCAAGAATTTCCTTCCTTTCTGTGTGAACTAGTTAATCGTGCTGTAAAAAAAAGTCCTGCTTGTTCAGTATGCAGTAAAATCTTTTATCAGTACATTTGGTGTGTGCAAGTAAACTTCATCTGTTTCAGGTAATTAGCACTGCATTAGCACAACATGGCAACTGGTGTTTAAACACAAGGTAATTAACTGTACAGTGTAAACATAGTGTGCTAAAGAGCTAACCAAACCCATGAATTCCCAGCTGATCGAAGATAACACACGAGAAATGTTATTTGGGGCTGAGGGGAGTAGTTAATATTTTTCTGCTGTGTTGTTAAATTATTGATGCACGGTTGGTGCCGAATGGGGAGAAGAGAGAGGGTCAGATGTTTCAAGCTGATGCTAACAGACTGTGTGCAAGTGCAGCTCTTGGGTGTGGGATTTTTGTTGTGTGGTTTTTGGTTGGGTTTTTTTCCCTTTGTATAGTGTTGTAATAGCTTAATGTCCTGGAAGATGTGTAGGGGATTTTTATACTTTCAAATTTTGGTTTGCTAGTCTTGCAATTTCACAACTGGCACAAAATGTGAGAGATGTGTGATAGCTGGTGGTCCAGCACTAGGGAAATAGAAATAGGGTTGGATGCATATTTTGTCTGGTAGGAGATTGTTCCCTCTTCAAAAGCAATTTGGGTGCATTTATCTAAAAAAAAAATTGAGAAATTTGCAGTTTGAACTACATGAAGTGGAACTGTATCCGTGGGAAGCATGGATTCTGTGTACTGGTGCTTCTCAAGTGTGCTAATCCAACAGGGGCATGAAAGACCAAGTTTCTTACCAACTCTAACGCTCAACAAGTTGTATATACTTATGACTGATAAGTGCGTATCTAAACTTTGGAATATCTGAGAGTTCTTACTACTGGGGTAAATAACTAGTTGACCCACCGATATGGCAGGAAAGTTAACAATCTGCTGAGTCCTAAGTGGGCTGGAGGTACACATCTATCACTGAAAGTAGGTTCTCCATTTAACACTGCTACTTTGATTTGTCGGATGGATTTTGGGGAGGCCAGAAGAAAACAGTTCAGTGATAAAAGCTGAAGCCAGAACCCGATCATGAGGCAGAATTTGTTCTCTTAAGCAGTTTGTCTGAAAAATGGTTAGGTGTCGAGTGAAAGCATGACTAGGGTTGAAAGCTGCTTTTGGTTCTTTGGACCCAAAATGGCTTCATGATGTACGCAGTAGAACTGGGACTGAAAATTGAAATTAAAATTTCTGGAAGCTTTGAATGAAGCAGGATAGAGTCCAGCTCCTTCTGTACAACCTGATTGGGCAGGCTGCAAATGCTAGAAGAAGCAAGGAATAAACCAGTCAACAATTTAGGAGCCGTAAAATGGACAACTATAGTGAGTAGAAAGTTGTGGACAGATACTAATTTCTGTTCCAACATTACTGGATAAGCAGGATAGCAAAGATCTGCTATTTTAAAAAGTTTAACCCAGCTCACTTTACTGACAGGTTAAAAAATGTTTACGTGAACAGCCCCATTAGTGAAGTATAAAGGGCTACAGCCTTTAGCAGGAAGATGATGGCGACCAGGTGGCACCAGCTTGGTGGATGATACAATCTGATATCACAACTGTGAAGTGCACATTTCTTCACCACCCCATAATCATTCTTCTGAACGGCTCTTTAAACGTCAGCAAAGGCCTCTCATTAATTCAGCTTGACAGTTTGATTACAGCATTTTAACAGCTTCTGAAAAATAATTCAGTTACTGAAGTGGTAAACTTGCTGCCTTGACAATGAAGATAAAGTGCTGCCTCACAGCCGGAAGGACAGACCTAATCTTGTAATTCCTGATCCATCTTTGTGTCTTGGTTTAAATGTGTGATATTTCCCCTCCATGTAAAGATATGCTAAGTTTGCTTTCATGGGTCAATACAACGCATGAGGTGATGTGTAGATAAAACTGGTGTAACGGGCAGGTGTGTTAGTGTGTCTGTTACATGAGCAGCCAATATGCACGGATCTGATGAGAGATCAGTATTTTCAAAAAGTACTATTGCTATATCAGTGAGAAGAACAGTTGCCTCCTCAAAAAGTACTATTGCTATATCAGTGAGAACAGTTGCCTCTACTGAAGTGTCCTTACACATTCTTACAGCAAAACTGCTAGCAGTTATAAATTATTTGGGTATATACGTTATCTGAGGTGGATCTTGAACATGCTGTATCTGCAGAAGTCTGACTCCTGTCTTTTTGACAACAGGTAGTTTGATACTATCCGTTACTGAAATGTTTGAAACAACTTCATCTTGCTGTGGGATTCTGCTAAAACACATTTGTAAAGGGTGTCTAGTCCTGGAATTCAGGAGGGTAACCTTTAAATTTAAGTTCTGTCCATTTATGTTTTGTTTTGCCTGCAATTATTGGAGTATTGTCTATCCTGATCATTTGTCCATAGCTTGCAAAACGTGGAAGGACAAAGATTACATAGAATTGTTTAGACTGGAAAAGACCCTTAAGAGTCCAACCGTAAACCATGGTAACACACATGATAAAATACAATTTAAATCTCTACTTCCTCTAGACCAGTTCAAACAGGCATACAAGAGAGAAGGTGCTGTCCCACATATGAAGACATTTACATATTTCTGACCCTGCTTTGAGTTTCAAATTTACTTTATTTGAAAGAAATAGAAACCATTAGTTATTATACGTAGAAGGAATTGAGAGTTAGGAGTGAAGAATTTCAATGTGCTGGGGTGGGATGGGGCTTCTGGAACTCAGAAGTGCATCTAGTGAGGAAAATAGGAAGGTGGTGCATCAGAGATGAACTATCATTTCAGAACACTTGAAGGTAATTTTAACAGCTCAGCACTTCTTAATATTGTCATTTTGTGCTATGTAGAAGTATATTAACGAGCAAACAGTAACCTAGATCTGTAATTTTGAGCGTAAGTATCTTCTGCTTGTTTTTTCTTGTGTGAGTAGAAACCTAAAATTGTGTCAGAATCTTCCTTCAAGATCATCTAAGAGGATGTGGTAATGCTCTCCATGCCTATCCACAATTGCCAACTGTCCTAAAGCATGTTTTTCTCCTTGTCTGTTCTTGCATTTAATGATACTAAGAATGAGGTGGTTAAGTAGATGTGAAAGGGGTATTAATTAAAAAATGGTATGTTTTATGCTGTGAAATAAATCTACAGTCAATTTCTTTAGTAACAGTCTGTAATTTGAGTAGATAGCTTTAAATCAAGTGAGATGAGGAGCATCCAGAGTGCTTTAATTTCCAACTGACTGACCTGTTGCGTATTACTGGTCTCTTGTGTTTGGCTTAATGCTTGAAAATAAGGGTGTTTGACTGGGGAAAGAATGCATTTAACATAGTATTACGTTTTCTTCACAGACTCTGACACATCTCTGGGACCTGCAATGACAAGTCAGAACAGTAGCCATGCAGAGAAAACTGGTGAAATGTCCTCAAAGCAGTCAGCACCAAAAGTGCAGGTCCAACGATCTGTCTCCCGAGAAACCATCACTATTCATTTCTCTGCATTTGGGAAGGAGGAAGAAGAGGAGGAAGAGGAGTTTAAGGAATTTCTTGATGAGGAACTAGATGACCAAAGCATTGTAACAGCACTTGAAGCCAAGGAAGACCTCTGCTTTGAGCATACTGGCCATGATTTTTCTGGTCCGGCTACCTCGCTTAACATGGCCAACTCTGCATCACTACTGTCCTCATCGCCTGCAGTTCTGCCAACTGCAGAGACTGTAAAGCTGTTGGATCCTCCTTCCGCATCCCAAATATTCAGTGCAGTGCCACTAGTCCTGTCTCCATCATCACACTCATGCCATACAGTTAGCTTATCAGATGCACCACCACCAGTGGAACAGAAATCCAGCCTGTCGTCTTCCCCATCCTCATCCCCTTCCAGGTCAGTTGTCTGCTCTAGTGGATCATCCACAGTTTCTAGTTCAAAGCCTTTTAAGGGTTTAGTCAAGTCCCTTTCAACAGATGTGGAACCAAAAGAACCCACCCCTCCGATGCGACATAGACAGTTAATGAAAACCTTAGTGAAATCTCTGTCTACAGATACTTCTAAACAAGAATCTGAAGCTGTGTCTTACAGACCACCCGACTCGAAACTGAACTTGCATCTGTTCAAACAGTTCACTCAACCTCGAGCTACAGGTGGTGATTCTAAAACTGCCCCCTCATCTCCATTAACATCTCCCTCTGACACTCGTTCCTTTTTTAAAGTACCTGAAATGGAGGCTAAAATTGAAGATACTAAAAGACGCCTTTCTGAAGTAATCTATGAGCCTTTTCAGCTGCTCAGTAAAATAATGGGTGATGAAAGTAGTAGCCACAGGCCCAAAGCCTTATCTTCAAGTGCTTCAGAACTCTCAAACCTTTCCAGTTTGAATGGCCATTTGGAAAGCAATAACAACTACAGCATTAAGGAAGAAGAATGTGACTCTGAAGGGGACTTCTATGGAAGTGACTCTAACCTGAATAAGAACGATCAGTCAAAGGTGGCTGAGGAACATGCAAAAGAGGCAGAGACCAAAAGCTCTCAGTCTGCAAGCACAAAGGACGTGAGTTCGAAAACTTCACTCGTACTTGAAAAATGTTCGTTGTCTGCACTGGCAAGCAGAGAGGATGAGGAGTTTTGTGAATTGTATTCTGAAGACTTTTCCTTGCTAGATGATGAAAGCAAAACTGATAAACCTACCGAAACTTTACTCGATCCTGAGACGACTGAGGAAAATGGTACTATGCTTGGTAGTGAAGATGAAAATAATCTGTATGTGCAACAGCCTGAAATACCAGTGAAAACTTTATACTTCTTAACACTGTTAGTCTATGCTTACTTTATTACCCCTCTCCCTGGCTACTTAAGTGGACTCTTATTTGGAATGGCCCTTGGATTTATGATAGCTGTCTGTGTGATTTGGCTTCTTACTCCACGTACTCGTGAATATCTCACATGGCATAAAAGTATGAAAAAGCAATGGAATACAGGAGCTCTAGACATCAAAGAACCTGAAATACTGAAGGTGAGGTCATGGTGTTTTGTGTGTGTGTGTTTGTGTGCGTTATTTTGGGTAGGAGTAGTAAACTAGATTTGTTGTGAAGGCGTAAACAAGCTGTATTGTACCCATTTGTAAATAGAATATTGTTTTAGGGTCAGGAGGCTTTGAGAGGGGCATAAATGGTTTAGTATCCAAGAATGTGTAGGACTTCTGTGTCCTTACGGATTAATAGAAAACCAGAATTGCTTCAAAAGTAAAAGGGCAAGTGGTTTTGCTGATGGATTTGAAATGATCCAGCTGAACTACTGAGAGCAAGTAGTGTCAGAGTTTAGCGTGTAAAATAACATTTGTGCTTGAAGCTGCATTTTGTGAGATGTATTTTGTTTCTGGGGTATTTTGCTGTCGAGGCAGTAATTTGTCTGTCTTGTCTGTTCAGTCTAAGCAGACTCAAAAGCGTTGTGTTCTAGTAAAGAACAGAGAGCATATGGATTCTCCTCAAACACAAGCTAATTAGAACGGGAAGAGGAATGAGTGATGAAAGCGACGTACTCATGGGTTATGATGTCTGAGGTTCTGTGTGCTGATAGCTTGAATATTGTACTGTATACTGTGAATTACAGTTCAGTAAAACATGTGTCTGAGAGCTGTGTTTTAAATCAGGCTCTTAGAAAATTTATCCTTCCTCCTATTTGCCCTTCCCCATCTCCACTCCGGGTTTACAACTGCAAATGGCCATTACTTCATACATCTGGCAGGTTGTTGTCTGTCTACCAACCACTCAGTTACTTTAGTGGCTTTGTGCTGCTCTTCATCCCTGTTTTGCCTCTCCAAATCTCCGTCTCTGATGAATTAAAAGAATATTTCCTGAATTGCCGAATTCAGAACAATAAAGCATCTACTCGTTTCTGATATGCCACGGAAGAATAATAGTGGTGCAACCTTTATTTGGTATCACTTGCTTATCAGAGTATTTGTGAATGCTTTCTTGTATTTCTGTAAATATTATATCCATCCTGAGCTTTCTGAAGGTGCATCTCTAGTTGTGTAACAACACAAAGGTTGCATGAATTTAAGACGGTACTGGTTACGTGCTGCAGCATCTATTGTGTATCGATCGCTAACCCCGTGTATCTGTGGGTAACTCAAAAGTTAGAAAAAAGGGATGTAAAAGCCAACTTCTGCTGAATACAGGCAGCAATTGTATGCCCAGCCCTAATACTATCTTGATTTTCCTTTTTATTTATTTATTTTTTTTTTATTTCCCTTGAATGGTATGAGTTGTGGTCTCTATTTGCTGTTGTGAATGCAGACTGAGCACTCCTGCCTGCCCAGCTGAGTTACCCACAGCTTACAAGTACAAATCTTGACAAGCTTTCAGTTCTGTCCTTGTTAATTGGGAGCTGAGACCCCACATATGTGTTTGCCTTGATACTTGAAAGCTGGTAAAGATCCTGATATTCTTTGTTGGCTGGTGTTAAAGCGGGCTCTTTGAGATGTTAGCTGTTATTCAGGAACCTTTAAACTAGATTTTGGTGCTTTTATCCAGGAGATACGTTTTATGAGACTGGCTGTAGGCAAGAAATGAACTGTGCAGAGAAGTCTGTATGAATGTAGATTAATGTTTTGTATGACTTGGTAAGTATTTCTTGTGCTCATTAACACACAAAGTAATTGTCCTTAATATGTAAAACCCTGTAAGAGGGCTTTTTAATGTTTCAGGAATTTGAAAACCAGTTCAGTGCCCATATTGTAGCGCAGCATAACGCAGTATGATTTAGCAGATTGCAAATTATTATTCCCACCTCATACAACAGTTTTCTGTTTGTCTCTGTCAAAATGATTGCTGGACAGTTTAGATCCTCAGAAAAATGAGACTTAATCTGTAACAAAATTCACATTAATGTAGGAAAATCAAACTTGATGCTTTTGCATAAAGATGCTCTCTTCAGGACTTGTTGGTCTTTTATTCTGGCCTGAACTGCTTTCGTGCCATTATGATAAATATTGTGAGTAAGATCTCTTTATGGAGCTCTAGGATTTGGGGTTCTGCCAAACCGCTGTCAGGCTATTTTTATACAAGTGCGTGTGCATTCTCCTCCATGGGAATATTGTTTGAGAAGTTCATATTTCCCTGGTTTAAACAATTTGTAGCAAATTCCCCTCAGCGATCGCAAAAATACCTGAACATTAATATAATTTCCCCCACAACTGTTTATTTGCAGTGTGAAAGAATTTTGTGCTGGTTAGTGTGTGCGTCAGTAGATTTGAATCAAACTACTGTTTTTCAATTTCTGTTATTTTTACACTTGCTTATTCCACTCAAGTCTTTGGTATTGGAGGGAGAACACCCCCTACTCCCCAACCAGAAAATGCACACAAACCCCCTGCATCTTCAGTGTGTGTTTTCATATCCTCTTACTCCCTTAGTCTTCAGTTCTCTACTTTCCTTTTCCTTTTTTTTCCCTCTGCCCACAGGTGGTTGTTGTTTTTTCTTCTTTAATGCATTAGGTTTTTCTGACTTCCTTACTGGCCTTCTCAAATGTGCATTCCCTTGTGTTGTGCTGGCTGATACAAAAGGGTTTAAGTAACAGCTAAAATGGAAACGATAAATTTACCCTTTCCATTAGAAAGAAATTTTTATGAGAAGACCGTTTTGGCAGTGCCTGCTAGAGAAATGAAGCTTTTTGAGTCACAGCTGTACAGAAGGAGGAGGCTTTTTACCGGCATGCTGTTCCTGAATATCTCTCAGGGGATTTTATGTTTGATAGTGGCCTCTGGCAGACAAATGTATTTTCCAGTCAAGGTGACGGTAACTTCTGCCCAGCTTAGGCCTTTTTTGTGTCTTTAAATTCCCTGTCAATACAATCTCAAAAAACTGCATTACATTTTTTTTCCCCATTTAACAAACAAAATACTGTTAAATTATTATAAAATACTGGTAATGAGAGGGATACGAATACAATTAGTCTGATTTGAGTATCAACAAACTTTCGAGAATTTTGGTACTGGGGTATTTGATGATATCATTTAATGGTAATTGACACTAATCAATCTGTTAGTACCACTAAGAAACTCTGGCTGCAGTTGTAATCCAGATTTGGGTTTGTATTATGAAGTTGACTTGCTGATTGTTTTGTTTATGTATTTTAAAATATAGATGAAATTATTTTTATTTATTTTTACTTGCAAACCTGGTCTGTGCCCCCCCAGCCCTCTGGGCCCTTTGTTAGGCATCTTTTTGCAGTTCCCCACAACCTCCCCTCTCAGGTTAAGGTATAGAACACCTGAGATCTTAAACTAAGTCATATTAAAAAGGTGATGCTTCAGGGGGCTTGACTCTGCAGTTCTTATTTGCTTGAATTATTCTGTTGAAGTGCAGTCGGAATAAAAAATTTGTAGCCCAGAGTCATGAAAGAGGAAAAGTAAAGCAGGGTGGGACTTTTAAAACCGTTTGATGCCAGTGCCTGTGTTCCCCAGGGCTGGTTTATCAGAGGGGCTGGATCCTGTTAGTGCATGTGTGGAGTTTTGAATAGAAACTGTGGCCTTTGCCAGAAAAGCTGATATTCTAACCCGATAGTTTTACAGGTTAGTTACCAGTCTGACGGTGAGGCACTCGGAAGAATAATAGTGGTGCAACCTTTATTTGATATCACTTGCTTATCAGAGTATTTGTGAATGCTTTCTTGTATTTCTGTAAATATTATATCCATCCTGAGCTTTCTGAAGGTGCATCTCTAGTTGTGTAACAACACAAAGGTTGCATGAATTTAAGACGGTACTGGTTACGTGCTGCAGCATCTATTGTGTATCGATCGCTAACCCCGTGTATCTGTGGGTAACTCAAAAGTTAGAAAAAAGGGATGTAAAAGCCAACTTCTGCTGAATACAGGCAGCAATTGTATGCCCAGCCCTAATACTATCTTGATTTTCCTTTTTATTTATTTATTTTTTTTTTATTTCCCTTGAATGGTATGAGTTGTGGTCTCTATTTGCTGTTGTGAATGCAGACTGAGCACTCCTGCCTGCCCAGCTGAGTTACCCACAGCTTACAAGTACAAATCTTGACAAGCTTTCAGTTCTGTCCTTGTTAATTGGGAGCTGAGACCCCACATATGTGTTTGCCTTGATACTTGAAAGCTGGTAAAGATCCTGATATTCTTTGTTGGCTGGTGTTAAAGCGGGCTCTTTGAGATGTTAGCTGTTATTCAGGAACCTTTAAACTAGATTTTGGTGCTTTTATCCAGGAGATACGTTTTATGAGACTGGCTGTAGGCAAGAAATGAACTGTGCAGAGAAGTCTGTATGAATGTAGATTAATGTTTTGTATGACTTGGTAAGTATTTCTTGTGCTCATTAACACACAAAGTAATTGTCCTTAATATGTAAAACCCTGTAAGAGGGCTTTTTAATGTTTCAGGAATTTGAAAACCAGTTCAGTGCCCATATTGTAGCGCAGCATAACGCAGTATGATTTAGCAGATTGCAAATTATTATTCCCACCTCATACAACAGTTTTCTGTTTGTCTCTGTCAAAATGATTGCTGGACAGTTTAGATCCTCAGAAAAATGAGACTTAATCTGTAACAAAATTCACATTAATGTAGGAAAATCAAACTTGATGCTTTTGCATAAAGATGCTCTCTTCAGGACTTGTTGGTCTTTTATTCTGGCCTGAACTGCTTTCGTGCCATTATGATAAATATTGTGAGTAAGATCTCTTTATGGAGCTCTAGGATTTGGGGTTCTGCCAAACCGCTGTCAGGCTATTTTTATACAAGTGCGTGTGCATTCTCCTCCATGGGAATATTGTTTGAGAAGTTCATATTTCCCTGGTTTAAACAATTTGTAGCAAATTCCCCTCAGCGATCGCAAAAATACCTGAACATTAATATAATTTCCCCCACAACTGTTTATTTGCAGTGTGAAAGAATTTTGTGCTGGTTAGTGTGTGCGTCAGTAGATTTGAATCAAACTACTGTTTTTCAATTTCTGTTATTTTTACACTTGCTTATTCCACTCAAGTCTTTGGTATCGGAGGGAGAACACTCCCCCACTCCCCAACCAGAAAATGCACACAAACCCCCTGCATCTTCAGTGTGTGTTTTCATATCCTCTTACTCCCTTAGTCTTCAGTTCTCTACTTTCCTTTTCCTTTTTTTTCCCTCTGCCCACAGGTGGTTGTTGTTTTTTCTTCTTTAATGCATTAGGTTTTTCTGACTTCCTTACTGGCCTTCTCAAATGTGCATTCCCTTGTGTTGTGCTGGCTGATACAAAAGGGTTTAAGTAACAGCTAAAATGGAAACGATAAATTTACCCTTTCCATTAGAAAGAAATTTTTATGAGAAGACCGTTTTGGCAGTGCCTGCTAGAGAAATGAAGCTTTTTGAGTCACAGCTGTACAGAAGGAGGAGGCTTTTTACCGGCATGCTGTTCCTGAATATCTCTCAGGGGATTTTATGTTTGATAGTGGCCTCTGGCAGACAAATGTATTTTCCAGTCAAGGTGACGGTAACTTCTGCCCAGCTTAGGCCTTTTTTGTGTCTTTAAATTCCCTGTCAATACAATCTCAAAAAACTGCATTACATTTTTTTTCCCCATTTAACAAACAAAATACTGTTAAATTATTATAAAATACTGGTAATGAGAGGGATACGAATACAATTAGTCTGATTTGAGTATCAACAAACTTTCGAGAATTTTGGTACTGGGGTATTTGATGATATCATTTAATGGTAATTGACACTAATCAATCTGTTAGTACCACTAAGAAACTCTGGCTGCAGTTGTAATCCAGATTTGGGTTTGTATTATGAAGTTGACTTGCTGATTGTTTTGTTTATGTATTTTAAAATATAGATGAAATTATTTTTATTTATTTTTACTTGCAAACCTGGTCTGTGCCCCCCCAGCCCTCTGGGCCCTTTGTTAGGCATCTTTTTGCAGTTCCCCACAACCTCCCCTCTCAGGTTAAGGTATAGAACACCTGAGATCTTAAACTAAGTCATATTAAAAAGGTGATGCTTCAGGGGGCTTGACTCTGCAGTTCTTATTTGCTTGAATTATTCTGTTGAAGTGCAGTCGGAATAAAAAATTTGTAGCCCAGAGTCATGAAAGAGGAAAAGTAAAGCAGGGTGGGACTTTTAAAACCGTTTGATGCCAGTGCCTGTGTTCCCCAGGGCTGGTTTATCAGAGGGGCTGGATCCTGTTAGTGCATGTGTGGAGTTTTGAATTGAAACTGTGGCCTTTGCCAGAAAAGCTGATATTCTAACCCGATAGTTTTACAGGTTAGTTACCGGTCTGATGGTGAGGCACTTTCTCCTAATTTCAGCTGTGAATTCAGAGTGACTGCTGACCTTTAGAGGCGGAGATCACAGGATCAGTGTAAATGGCAAGCAGCTGCACAGTAGCATATGACTATGGTCATTGTCCTCCCTGAATTACTAAATTTCTTATTTTAACAACTCCGCTAGTACAAAACAGACCCATCATACAGTCACTCCTCTCCTACACAAGGAAATCCATTGTTATTTCAGTCGTTTGGGAAAATTCATCTGTTGCTAGCACGTTATGGTAACATAACTTCTCTGTTTAGATGCATTGCAAAATGGTTTCCGTGGGCTGTGAATCTTTTGTTCCAGTTTGGTTTTTGCAAAGAGAGGGGCAGAGGTATTTCTGCTAAAATTGTTCTTAAAATGCAGGAACTTTGGGATGAATTTTGGGTTCTTTTGGATAACCTTCTCAAAAATGGTTTTTATGCTGGATGAAATGGTTTACAAAAATGAAGATTGCTGAAGTGAGCAGGCAGATGGTGTCATTTCCCCTTTTAACACTGATGTGTATATTGAGAGGGGGAAAATTCCTGCAACTGGCACGTATTTTCAGATTCATTAGTAGCGAAGAGTCATCATTTGGGGAAGTATTAACGTTTCACTCTCAGCCATGCAATGTTTCTCTGCGTTACAAAGTATCTTCAAAGTTGAGTGCAAAAGGAAACAGTGTGTCCTTAGAAATCAGGAAACTAAAAATTTACGTAGGAGGAGGGTTTGTAGTAACCTGGTACTTTCATCCTGACTGTTGGCTAAATATTGTCTGAAAATAAAACCCTAAGTATTTGAATTTAAATTTGTGTACCTTTTGGATTTTGGGCTATGCCCCAAATAGATGAAACAACAAATCTCTTCCTTGTATCGAAATCACAGTGTAGGCTGCTACTTTGGGTGGTAAATGTATTTATCTTTTGTCAGTTCTAGATTTTGAATGTTCAGTACTTTAGGCAGCTAGAAATCATCACAAGTTCTGGATAGTTCTGGACGTTGAATGTTCAGTACTTTAGGCAGCTAGAAATCATCACAAGTTCTGGACAGGTTCTTCAGTCGCCGATAACCTGATGTCTGTGCTGGGAGAAGCAGCGTTTGGGCTTCCCTTGGGTTTGTTCCGTGCAGGGAGCAGGGGAGGAGGCAGTGGGGGTTTGAGAACCGTGCATTTGGAGATTATACAGCTAATCCATTTGTTGGAAGTGGGAAGCATGTGGTAGGGATCAGAAAAGCAGGTGGGACTTTCCAAGCCTCTGGAATGCTGAAAGAGAAAGAGGGCTATACAAACTGAGGAAGCAGAGATTCTGTTTTAGGTTATTTTGCCTTTTAAATTCAGAGTGTCTTGCTGCCGCTGGGAAGAAGGCGATGATCTTCAAAAGGGCCTCTCCTCTGCTGTTTAGTTGTGTGGGGTCAGGAAATCTTCTGGCAGAAAGGCTACTACTACTGGCACCTTTATAATAAAAATGGGATAGAAAAGGTGCTAGTGTTGTGGATGACATACTGGATGGATTCAGACCCCTGCACTACCAGAGATTCACTGGACTTGGTTAAGTCTGTTAATGTAGGCTGGGCCTCATGCCTTTTTATCACAGATGTGGCTGTGGCATCTCAGCATGTGCTGGAGAAATACAATTAAGCATGACTATGTGTTGGATAACAGTCACACAGCTGCTGAGAAGGTATAGCAAAGCTTGCACATCTGCTGTGTGTCCCAAGGTGTTCATGTCATCTCAACTCTCAGCTTTTCCATCTCTGTTCATGGATTTTTACTTCTCTTGACTGCCGTGTACCGTAATGAGAATGTTGTGTAAATCACACCTTGCTTTTGTTGCTACACATCCTTTGTTCAGCTCAAGTGCTGGTGTCAGAAAACTCCATCTGGTTCCACCTCGAGCAGGATGTTAAGGAAACTTCAGATGTGCTCTCACCTTCCTTCTTGGGTACCACACATACCTGGAGGTTTCCAGCCCTCCTACTGAAAATAACATCATAGCTTATTTCGATTATAAAAAGGGCTCCTGTGGCTAAGCTTCAGATAAAGATCCACTTTCTAAGTATCCCTTTCTCTCAGCTTGTGTGGCCTTCAGCTCAACGGCCTTGCAGGAGAAGGCAGCAAACTTTCAAGGCAGCAAGTTTTCGTCTGTAGGTTTGCCTGGCTGCAGGCTCCAGACTTCGGTGTCCGAGCTAGAAATAGCTCAGAGATCTGATCAAGGGGGGGAGGCAGGTGGGAGTCTCTCCAGAGATCTGTGGGCCATATGGATATTCCAGCTTTACACGGAGTGGATGGCTCACCATGGCTTTAGGCAACGCACGTGGTGTCCTTGTGCTTCAGTAAGTCCAGCTGGAGTTCCTGGCTGAAAATTAATTGCTGTCTGCTCAAAGATGTCTTGGTTTAATAATTTCTAGGAAGGAAATGGGATGTGCTCAAACATACATCAGCCCTGCTGTGCAGAACCTTGATGGTTTATAGAAAACTCTTCTTTGTGCATTGCATTTGTATATAACCCAGTGTAAACAAAAAACCCAAACACAAAACTTCTACAGAGACCATGTGCTGGTATAGGTATTTCTGTTAATAAAAGGTAGTCTGGTTTGGAGGTGAGCAAGGATGAATGACTTAATCTTTCCTGAACATAGAAGAAATGCTAATTTATGTAGGTTTTTCAGGTTTTATAGTGAAAATGGAGCTAGATGTTGAACGAAGCAGAACATAGATATCGCTGTTACTATGGCATCAGAGAACGTGTGTGCTGTCTACTTTGAGAAATTATATGGCACTGAAGTAAATGAGTGTTAAAATAAATTTTACATTTCTATGTGTGGGTGGAAACTTCTTTAATAAATTCAAATGTTGCAGTGATTTCTGGGATGTTTTGCATAAGGTAGTTACAACTTTTTTGTTTTGAAGAATACTCGTTCAGCTCTCCCCGCTTCCCAGCAGCAGATGCTCTCCCCTCTACCATACTCACCTGGGTATTTATAAAGATACCATTTTACTTTATGCTGTAGGGTACATCTGTTTATCTGCTTCGCTTTCTTTTGACATTAATGGATATTGAATACGCCGAATTAAGGTTTTCATGTGCAGGTAGAAGTAATTACCAAAATATGTTGTAGGGCAGGTTAAGAGAAGGAAAACTTGTCCTCCTTGAATGACTATTCTGGCTTGTCTTCTGCCCCATTTATCATCTTTCATTTTCTGTAAGCAGATGTTAGAGGAGTAGCATCACCCCCATGCTTAGAGTCAGCACTTACAGGCTTGTTACAGCAGGGCTGGTTTGTTTGTTTTCTGTTTCTTTCACTGCACAGAAACAAATGGAATTTAATGCCCACGCGTAGGACTCCTGTGTTGTAACTGGGCAGTTACACAACATGTTAAATGATGTCAAGTGGTGATGGTGCGTTAAAACAAGCTCCATTGTGGTCTTCCACTCAGTCCTTAATTGTTGGTGATTAAAATGTCAGTGCTGTCTATAAGCAGACAGACTGTTTGCTCTGCCTTGACTGTTGGTGATTAAAATGTGGGTGATTGCAGTACCAGAGGGGCTGCTCGGCAGCGTGCCCTTGCTGGCTGCCTTCTGCTTCTTCCCAGCAAGCCCACATCTGCAGATTGCACAGCATTTCATGGAGATGAGGTAGAAGAGCACTGCACTACACACACAAAATGATTTACTCAGGAAAAGAAATAATTATGTGCTTGGGATAGAGCCCTCATCTCATGTTCTGTCAGTTTGGTGCTGTCTCGTTTAGGGTATTTACTGCTTTGCTCTGTTTGTACAGTAAGTGACATAACTTTGGGAAAAGCTTGGATAATTATTTAAAACTTTGCTGTATGTGCTGTACTTGGTTTTCCTGCAGCTTAAAAGCCTGTTAACAAGTGTTTTCTTCTCTAGGGATGGATGAATGAAATTTATAATTATGATCCAGAAACATACCACGCTACGTTGACTCACTCTGTCTATGTGCGACTCGAAGGAAGCACCTTAAGACTTTCAAAACCCAATAAAAATATTTCTAGAAGGGCTGTGTACAATGAGCCAAAGCCTGAAGTCACGTATGTCAGCCAGAAAATTTATGAACTTACAGAGAGCAAGGTGAGTGTGCCTTACTTCTGATTTTAACAAAGAATACTTTGAAACTTCCTTTGAAATCTTGAAATCTTTTTCATTCCTCTAGTTTCATGTTCTGTCATTATGTAAACAAAATTGTTGTCGTGACTAACTTGCAAAAGATTGTGCTGGGGAGGAAGATTAGGCAGGATTTAGAAAAAAATTACATATTTACACAGTAAAGGAAAAGCATGATTTTCTCCCGTCGGTTCAAAGCAGAAGTTAACACATGGAAGTTTAGAGAATTATTCCCCGTACATTAAATTACTGCACGACTGTTCTGAAGCTTATACCAAAATGCATAATCTTTGGTGGTTGCCTCTATCCCAAGGCAGTTCAGATGACGTTTGCATTTCACTTGAAGGGGGAACCTTCATTGTATGTGGATGTAAAAGAGGAGAGCAACAGATGGCTGGAACACACACAAGTTGCTTGTGGTGCCCACTGTCTGGGGAAGGAGACTGGGATTTTTGCAGTGGGAAGAGTGCATCAAGAGTAATGCTGGGAGTGTTTTCCTACGTGTTATTTGCCTCCCTCAAATCTTTGAAGAGTTGCCATGTGAAGTTGATTCCGTTGGCAGTGTATTAAGTAATACATCAATACCCCATTATTAAAAGAATGGATTTTTTTAATGTGCTGCCTCAATAGAAGGCTTTGGCAGTACAAATGTAGGAGGGAACTATGCTTCAGTTGACTATGGGTGTTAGAGGGAGATGGACCAAGGTGACAGTGAGGAAAACCTACCTTCGTTTCCCTGAATCAGTAAGGAAAAGGAGCTTGCTGTCAGCTCTTGCTTTCCATTAAAGGAAGACAGTGAAAAAGATAAAGCAAAAACTTGGTTTCCTGCCTATTGCAGATTTGTTTTCCATAATGAAAAGAAGCAAAGCTATCACATGCTGCAAGAGCACTAGGCTGATAATTGTTCTCCACGGTATCTTAGAAAAATTTCCAGTACTTCCCCCTTCTCTCACCTTCAACTGGTTGCAAAAGTGCTGGGTGCCCTGTATATAAAAAGCAAATTATGGCTATTCTCCAAGGTATTTTTGGAGAAGGCAGGTAAGTTCAGCCCCTTGATTAGAATTTTTAACTCTTACTGCTCTTCTCATCACTTGTGTTGTCTCAATTCTCCCTGAAGATACTGAATTTAGAATATAATTTATAATAAAGAAATAAAATTGCTTTTATTCCTTGATTCTTACATACTCAGTGTGACTATTGCCAACTTCAAATACTCAAGGGCCTGAAAAGTTGAGTTTTAAAACTCAGTTTAGATTCTCACTACCTAACCTGTGGTTGCAGAAATAAGGTTCTTGTTTTTTCTATTTTTTTCTATTTTTATTGTATAACTATGAGAATAAGATCTTTTAAATTAAAACTGAGTTTCTCCACATGATTGTAGAAGTCTGATCTACTTGAATGGTCGTTGTTTTAATTCCAAGGCTCGCCAAGACCTAGTGACAGCAGTGGATTGGACATCAACCAGCTCTAAGTGAAGTCAGTTAAACCCAGCAGATCCAATGTAGGATCTGTATCTCTTGTGGTTCTGTTCTTATGTGACTACAGGAACGGAGAAGATACAATTTAAAAATTAGTTAATTTAACCCTTTCATTTATCCTTCAGATTTCCCTGGTTCCTAAAAGTCTGGCACGAAAACGGATTTGGAATAAGAAGTATCCTATTTGCATTGAACTTGCTAAGCAAGATGACTTTATGGCTAAGGCCCAGACTGATAAAGAGAATCCAGAGGAAAAGTTATCTGCTGAAAAAGTGGACTCGAACAATGAAGAATCCAAGAAACCTCAGGATGGAGCAAAGTACACTAGCCAAAAGGATCAAGTGCTTTATCTCTTTGGAAGGACAGGCAGGGAGAAGGAGGAATGGTTCAGAAGGTTCCTTCTTGCATCCAAGCTGAAGTCTGAAGCAAAGAAGCCATCCAGTTTATCTGGGAGCAAGCCAGGTATTCAAATTTTGTATTCTAGTAAAAGCATCTGCTAAAAGAAAAAACAAAGTTGTGTTTTCACAACAGTAGTTACAGCAACTGTGGAGCCTTAGGGATCTTTACAGAAAAATAATACTGAAGACACTCTTCTGTTCCTTATCTCGGCCTCTCATTCCCACCTGCCCACCCTGCCTTTTCCTCTCTTGGCTGTATACTCGGATGTATGGCCTCAACTATTCTTACTATTTTTAGATTGTTTTATGTGAACACGCTATTTTTCAGTGTCTGTAACAACTCCTGTAATTTTTGTCAGGATTAATTGTTCAGTCCTTTTTTCCCCTCTCTGTACTGTTGGAGTTGATGACAATATTTGCAGTATTAGACTCAGTCCTCTTATTACCCGTTCTTCCTCCATCCTTCCTTCCACTCCAGTCTCCTGTAAAGACTAAAGAGCTTTCTTGTGGGTTAACATCACAAGCAAACACTTTTTTGTGTGTAAATAAAGTCCCGTGCTAATATATATATCTGAACCAACAAACGTATTATTCTACAGTATTGATCAAATGTTTGAAATATTAATTTAAAACCACCTTCTGATATAATTTTAAATCTGCATGACTCATGCTTTTCTGTCTTTATTCTCTGAGAAGCTTTTTAAAAATTGGTTAACATCATTATTTCTGGCACATAACTTCTTGAAATGCATATGCAAAATTAATGGCTAATTAAAATTCTAATACTTACATGCTTTTGACAGTCCTTTTAATTGTAACAGCCTATAATTAAATTTTAAAAAAAGTGTGGTTATAGGTATATTTTAATCACTTGACTTTTATTTTTGGCATTCCCCAGCAGGGCTGTTGGTAATTCTGCCATATGTTATACATATGTGAGTGTCCATATTTAAATATGCTATTGATCAGCTGAGTTTTCCAGCCCCACACCCTGCTGAGTGCTGAATCATACCAAATATTGACTAATTTGGGTTTAGGACCACCTAAGCACACAGTAGTAGAATTTACTTTTACCCTTCAAAATGAGAAAGTACTACTCTGGTTGTTTTTCAGAATGAATTATATCTCCAAGCTAATTTTTTTTTCCTTTAAGTGTTTGGTCGTACACTCTGCTATTTGACTGTCAGGTTCCTTTTTTATTAAGCAGGTATTATTCCTTTTAATGTAGGCATCTTGCCAACACACAGTAGAACCGACAGCCAATCTGGAGCTCTCACACACAGCCGAAGCAGCAGCAAGGGAAGTGCAGAAGAAATTGCATCCCAGCCAAAGCACAAGGATCTGGCTGGCAACGTGCGGCAGAAAATGCTTCTGGACTACAATATTTATATGGCAAAGTGTGTTCCTCATGAAAAGAAAAGCCCTTCGGGTAGTCCAGTCCTCAGTGCAGACAGCAGCCCTACAGCTGTGAAAAAGGTAACACTTTTGCCCTAGAAGATGCGTCAGAGATAGTGATATATTTTATCTTGCCAACTACTACTTGAAAAATTAGTTATGTAGAAAGAAAAAGTAATTTCTTTAACTACAGATTGGGTCTAAACACTTCATAAAGTCAGTGTAAATTTTCACACTTGCCAGCTCCCTGTTGACCACAGTTTCTTCTTAACGTAACATAAGTTTTTTTTAATTGGTTTAGTTTGGTTTCTTTTTATCTCCCAAGAAGAGATGTCTGTGGTTTTTCTGGCTTTTGCAGTGTCTTGTACCTAAAAGATCGTACAGCTGAAGGCAATATGGCTGTAGATTTTCATCATTAGGAATGCACAGGTGTGTCCTAAAAACCATTGGTCCCAAAAGAGCTTCTGTCTTATGCTTAGGATTAAAACAAGTAAACAAAAAAATCAAACAAAATTCCACAAACGTCACTTCCCAATGGTAGTAAAAAGTTAGACTTTTCTGTGTATATTCTAAAGTAGATTGAACTAAAAGCGTATTTTTGAGGTCCTGGCTTGTTGAAATAATTTAAGTAACGTTTTTAGTACTTGATGGTAAAACTGATCATAATTTTCTGCTGATTTTGGGAAGCTAAAGGTCTTCTACCATTCCGAAGTGCAACCAAGCACCTGATTGGGACAGAATTGTCATATAACACAAGTGTAAGTTGGATGCTGTTCGTGGCAGGTTTTCAGATACTACACTGAGAACTGCTTTTTTTGTTGCATATTCCAGAAAGTGCTTAATCTCTTCAGTTCTTATCACTGAAGATGATGTCCTGGCCCTGTTGCCATGAATAGGGTTAGGAATTTGCCTTTTGTGATGGTCCTCTGGCTAATGTGTTAGTATTGTGTAGTACACAGCAGCATAATAGTGAACAATGTCTATAGCTTTGACTAATCATTTGGCCTCCTGGACTGCATTTGAATCACTCTTAATAAAAAGAAGCTTAAAATTAAGTATGACACACTTAACAAATGGATCCTTAATGTTAAGTACAATTGCCGTTTATTTGAAAGATGTAACTCATGTCATGCATCTTTGTTGCCAGACTGTCATACAATGTCCAGAAAGGAGTAGGAGACCATGGTATAGCATATGAATAAACACATCTTGTGTTCCCCCAGGAAAAAAGATGTTCTAGCCCCCGACAACCCCTGAAGCAGTGATGAATTCGCTGCTGAATCTGGCACGTGTCAGAAATCATTCTATAAATAGATCAGCAGTGCTGGCAGGAAACCTGCGTCACGGCAGAAGCTACGAACCCAGCAATTCTGCCTGCGTGAGGCTGCAGCCATTGGGAGCAGCCCTTGCCAAGAAATGATGTTCAGAACTGTAGCATCTACCTGACTCCTCTTAGAAAGCACTGCTTTTCTGCTGGCTTCAGGATTTCTGCCTGTGATAATGAAAGGCAGATTCTCCTTCCATTGCAGACAGCTGGGAGACATTAAATATGTTGTTTTTTCCTTCATGGAAACCTTCTGGTTTTAATGAAATGCATGATAGCATGTACGCACCCAGAATTATTTCAGCTGCCTTTGCTTTTGTGTCTGTAGTCAGTGATGCAACATCTGAACATATATCTCCAAGTGTTGTGAGATTCAGACATAATCCTCTTGGACTGTAAACAAAACCTTTAACACAGCAGAAGGAACAATATTGTTTCCTGAATCCTGTATATAGACACTGGAAGGAAGAATTTGTTTCCTTGTACTGCATTTGTTTATCATCTATTTGTGATGCTTCTGAACTGGATTTAAGGATGCAAGATTGGGTCTCGCTTTCCTATTTTTTGATAAAATAAAAGGAGGGTAGAGTAGCTGTTCTAGATCCTGTTGGGAAGAGAGAGTGTCTCTACTACAGACACATTTCTAAGTCTGGGTTTATCTGCTTTTTCTGCCAGAGGCTAAATTACATACGACTTTCTCATTTCATTGCCAGAGGTCAATCTATATCTATATGGTCTTGTTCACTCTGTTGCATGTCAGGATGATGACAAGCTCATGTCAGGCCAGTTGATGTGGCTGTAAAGCTGCATCTGTGCTGAGCATCCAGTGTACTTAGATAACCCGGGCAGTAACACTGAACTTCCCAGCGTAAATGGGACCTTTTCTGACCTTAGTTTATGGAATTTATAGACCTGAATATCCTGCTCTGTGTTTTCAGTTACCAGATGCCCATGTGGAAGCTGAAGAAGAAGAACAGGAGGCCTGGGTGAATGCTTTGCTTGGAAGAATATTTTGGGATTTTTTAGGAGAAAAGTATTGGTCTGATCTAGTGTCAAAGAAGATCCAAATGAAACTTAGCAAAATCAAGGTAACTAATCTGGAGACTTGCACTACACATTCCTTATGGAGGGAAAACAAACATATAGTCTTTGAGTTTCAAAAGAGTAGGAGAAACACTTATTTCACACTTGTATGCAAAAGACATAAAGTAAATAAATGTGATGCAGAGTTCCAGTTCAGCTTTGCTGCTGATCTCAATATGTTAACTTTGCTGCTTCTATTTAAATTAACTAGCTGGGTTAACTATTTCTGTCTGTGAAGCTTTTATATAAAAAGTAGAAGTATTGCTATATTTACTTTAGGGGTAAATAGAACTGCTTCTAAGTTATGAAATCTGCTTTGGGAAATACTGCCTTGAAGGTGGAGGAGATCAGGGAACCACAATTCTAATGTGCTTCTATGAACTTCAGACACAGACCGCTTGCAGGAGAGGTCAGTGGGAGTAAGGGAGAGAGAAAGAGCTGTCTGTGGGGTGATGGGATATAATTGTGCATCAACTGCCTGAGCTCAAAAGGCAAAGGGAAGAGTGATGCTTTTGAATGACTTCTGGGTCTTCCCTCTGCATTCTGTAACTTCTGAAGAGCAGCAGTTAATCACAGGGCTGTTTAGCTCCTGATGTTCGGGGAGGAGTTTGCCTGTTCCTAAAGGCAAAGGAAGATGTAGTCTTGCTGAAAAAGATCTGAAATTTAGCTGCCAGTACCAGCTGTGAGATAGTGTTGCTTGTGCTTTGGGAAATAAGCAGTAACCTAATTCTGCCCTGGCTGCTTCCACAATTGTGACAGCAGGGTACCCAAACATCTCATTGGAAACAGTTTAAGTGGAAAGACTGAGAATGGGGGCAGATGTATTTTTGATAGGTTAAAGCACTGTCTGTTCACAGGAGATAGAAATTCTATTAATTAGAAATACTTACAGTAAGTAGATACCCAAATCATTGTGATTCTGTGCTTCTGTTATACTAAAATTATGATACAGAATGAAAAGCTAATGTGCTATGAAAGAGTTTGCTGAAGATAAAAATAGCTGAGATGTTGACATAACTGCAACTATAAAATACGTGACTGAATTTAAAATCCAAAGAAGTCTTTGATTTGTATTCACAGTAAAATAGGATTTACGCTTCATTCTTGAGCTTTTTGCAAGCTTTGACTAAAAAGGCATGGTGGAGGTTTAAGGTCAGCGTCTGAACTTCAACATAGTTTTTAAAACATTCCAAGTTCAGATGCTGAATTTCTCCCTAAAGTATTAGTTTGAAACTGATAACTGTGAAATCCTAAAATTGGAAGAATTTTGTGTAATCCTATTTGTGTTCTTTCACTGGTGGCTTTTCAGCTTAATCCATTCTTTCAGTTTAATGACCTTTCTTCTCTCAGGAAACAATAATGTTTGGTTCCATAACAAGAATTGGATTTTTACATTCTATTCTTTTAGCTGCCGTACTTCATGAATGAACTAACTCTAACTGAGCTTGACATGGGGATAGCAGTGCCCAAGATCCTTCAAGCCTTCAAACCTTACGTTGATCACAGAGGTAAAATACCTGCTTCCTCTTCTGGTTTTGTCAGGTTCATGCCTTTGTACCTGTGGAGAACAGAATTTTGATCTGTTTGTCTTGTGGGTGTTTTAATCCGAGGAAGATAATGAGTGGTCTGTATCTCCAGTAGTAGTAACATCAGGCTTAGTATAAACATAATTCTATAGATACAAAAGTATGATCGTGTCTTTCCACTGGAAATAATTACTGAACTAAACTAAGCTTTGCATGCAACAGAGATGCAGACCCGTATCTGCTACTCTGTCATGGACTACAGAGAGCAATGCACATCTCTTTGAGACGGATCTGGTTCTGTACCATAGCAGAAACCAGATTTGACTCTCTTCAAGAGAAGTTGCCATGTTCTGAAAACAGTGATTCAGAAATTGCAATTGAAATAAGTCAGAAAACAGGAATATAGTGCTTTGAAAAGAAACTTCAAAATACAGCATCATTTTATGTTCTTTATGTTAAATATGGGGATTTTTTAAGCTGAATGACTTTCACACGGCTGCTTTATGAATCAAAACTGTTTTATTTATTTTGAGGTACAGAAAACAAAGTATACATGTATGATGTTTGCCAAGTGGTTTTGTGGTTTCTTTTTTAAACGAGCTTTTGCTTTGGGGTTCTTGTCAGACGGCTTCCCTTTGCCTAGATTTAAACACTTTTTGAATTCTTTTCTCTGTTCTCATAACTGTAGTTGTAACCAAAGGCTGTAGTTCTAAGTCATGGGATGAGATTTAGGAGATTGCTGAACACTTGGCTTCAATTAATTGCTGACAACAGCAATGAGAAAAATTAACTCCTTCAGTTTCTTCTTCAGTTAAACTGCGACAAGCAAAATTTATGATAGAATTTATAACCCTTGTAACTTCTTTCATATTGTTAAATGACGTGAGCTCTTAGTATGTGAGGTTTTAAGAGCTTGCAGTGACTAATTACTCAAATAACATGTTTTGCTATTGTACTTAAAGCATAAATCAGGGGATGAGAATCAGAAACACTTGTTTTTGTAAGGATAAGTGTATTTGTTGGTAAGTTGACCTATGAATAAAGCACATACAGTGAAAAAAAAAAATCCTAAAACTTCAGGCCAGTATCCAGAACGAACACTTTGAAGAATATTTTTTTTAAGTGTTTGAGACAATCGGTCATTTGAGGTAACCTTTTGTGAGGCTTTAGAAGGCAGTTACAAATTGCGATGTGGTTTTGTTTCATCCATGTTTTTTTACCAGTGCTTGATTACAAGGAAAATATATTTTTTTTTTGTTATGTGGCTCCTCCAAGTAACTAAATTTGGTAAGAGACAACATGAGGGAAAAAAAATCTTGTTTCTGTTAATACAGTCCTAGTTGGGTGACAACATATGCTGTATTATTTACTGTACTTCTGTCAAGGCTAGGGAACCAGATAACTCCGAATAAATTGTACCATCTGCCCAATTCCTCACCCCTCCCCTTCCTCCTCTGCCTCCCTTTTTCCCCTCCGGAAAATGTGTATGAACATTTTCTGGCCAGAAGGAATTTTCGCCTCTCAGTAGTGGCATCCTTTGCTTAATTTGATCCCCTGTTACAAGAACATTGACTTTTGAAGCACTCTGACTCATTGGTTATCCAAAAGGTCTGTTTAGCTCTTTTCTTGTTTCCTATGATCTTACTGCTACTTTGTTACTGTAAAGAGGAAAAATCTGTATAAGCTTGTGTTTGGGTTCTGGTGGTTTGTTTTAGAACAGCAATAGAAAAACAGTATGATGGAAAAGAACTTGGCTTAGTTAAGAAGTAGCTTGCCTTGAGTACTGCTCCTAACATGGAATCTCATCGTGTATCCATGTCCTGGTTTTTGGGAGCCATGTGTTTCTGTTAATATAAATGGGTAGGACTGGGGACAATGCCATTCTTCTGATATGTTTGTTGGGAGTTTTTTGCAGAAAAGCAAAACAGTTGGTCTGTAACTGAAAAAAGTGTGTCTTTTCTAGATCAATTAGACCCATAGAGTGGTTACCATTAATTGCTTCTGAATAAGTAAATAACAGTAGACTGCATTAGTGATTGATGTGACAGATACTGGTAGGGCATATTGTGTGCAGCTGCGATGTCTGGAAAAGGAAGATGCATAATCTGTGCTTAGTAGCATCTGATTTCTAATCTCTGGATCACAAATACCCTCCAGCTTTTTTTAATCAGTGGGACTGCAGGGTGTCACTCAAGAGGCAGCACCTAATCTTGCAATTATTCCCCAGACAATTCTTTTGGTGATTGCAATAAGCGAATAGGCTGCCCAGACAATAGGATTTAACTTAACACTGCACATGTAGAATTGTTCTAAGTAATGACCCTGTTTGCTGTGAGTCATAGGCAGAATGTCTATAGCTGAGTTACTGAGCGAACCTTTTCATACTTCTTTAATACACCGTTGTTGAAAGCAGAAGAGGCAGCAGGTTGTGATATGTGACAAGCAATATTGCTCTGGGATTTCAAGTATTGCTTCATTTGGATAGTCTAAGTAATATAGAGGAGTGTCCCTGTTACTGTTTGGCTTGGAGCAGTACTGTAAATAGTTTTGAAGTGAATCCCTAAGTGTATTCTGTTTTCCTTATCTTGATTCAGATCTCTTAAGCAGTTTAGGTGTGCATAAATCACGCTCCTTTTTTAGATCATTAGCTGTACTCACTGATCTGCCTTTCAGTGTGGCTTTGATTCATATCTGAACATTCAACTTTGTTCCATGTGCTTAATGTAAGCAGAAAACTCGCTTTGATAAGCTTTTAATTATTTGTGAATTAATGATATGATCAGTTGGTGAGAGAGTATGATGTATAGACTTTTTAAAAATGAGTTTGGGTTTCACATAAAGTAAATGATTGTGACGATTCTTAAAGCGACATTTTTGTTGTTAATTTTAGGGCTTTGGATTGATTTGGAAATGTCCTACAATGGATCTTTTCTGATGACCCTAGAGACCAAGATGAACTTGACCAAACTTGGTAAAGAGCCACTTGGTGAAGCACTTAAAGTTGGAGAGATCGGCAAAGAAGGGTAAGGTATTACAGTCATGGAATCCAGCGAGAGCTTTCATGGTGAAAAAGTGACATTTTCCTTGCATATATGCAGCATGAACTAATTAGGAAACACACATACTGTAACTTACCTAACTTGGCATTTGTGCTTTTCCTCTCATTTTTATGATGATGTTTGAATTTCATCAGTCTGTCCGTTTGTATTAACCTGGTGAGTGACACCTGTCAAATATCCGTCCCTCAGCTGTGGAGTGTTGATTT
Source organism: Calidris pugnax (assembly GCF_001431845.1). Classification (NCBI taxonomy): domain Eukaryota; kingdom Metazoa; phylum Chordata; class Aves; order Charadriiformes; family Scolopacidae; genus Calidris; species Calidris pugnax. The sequence continues at coordinate 1,286,318 of NW_015090778.1, read as the reverse complement.
TCTTTGTGCTGTATTCTCTTTGTACTTCAGAAACCTGCAGTTGTTGAGCAGTAGGTGGTCTCTGACTTAGTGTACAAGCACTGCCAACAAAACAAGAAAATATTCTCTGAATCTGGCCATTTGTTTAGAAAAGAATAAAATGTTGTGCTCCTTCAGAATTAAAGTACTAGATGCTTTGTATACTCGTGTCGTAGCTCTGACCATTTATTCTGAGATATCTTGAAGTAATACGTACAGCAGCACTATATTACAGTGCAGTCCTGACAAGAAAATAGATGTGGAAAAACTAATGGCTGAATGATCTCATACACTGGTAGAAATTCAGAGGATTTAAAATCGACCTAGATTCTCATTGTCACTGCTTGAAATAAATATTTCTGAATTTACATCAGTATAATTGGTAGGTGTGATTATTTTTTTTTAAATACCTTTAATCTTGTCCACCCAAACAATGGGGAATAGAGAAGGAAATGTTGGTACAAATTGAATTCTTGCTTTCCTTCCCCATCCCTTCAGGGTTTTCTTTGTGTATTTTTATATCTGTCCAGTGCAAGAATGGCCTCAGAAATAATTAGTTAACGCATCGATTTCATATTTAAAAATCAGCTTGATTCTAGCTGAGCAATAGGCCCCCAGCAACGTAAATGTAAATGTCTGTAGCTAAGCAACCAATTACTTGAAGGTATAAGCATTAACTGTATTGCTCCCTGCACATGGCTGTGTTTCAAGTGCTCAGGGCCAGGTACCACGTCAGCCTTGCATAAAGAGCAGTCTGATGGAGTCTAGTCTGAATGAGGGGGTTTTGGCTGCTTGGTTGTTTTTTCTCCCTTAAATACAATTGGATGTTGTAAACAAACAAACAAACAAAATAATCTGAGTAATAAATACAATTGGATGTTGTAAACAAACAAAAAAAACAAACTAAATAATCTGAGTAGTATAGAACAGTTTGATTCTCATCTATGCTTCCCATGGCGTTAGTTAGTTTTACTGGGTTTTTTTAATTATCAGTTGGCAATTTCTGTGACAAATCAAACTATTGTGCACGTGCCTGCAGCCAGCACATATTGTCTGTAAGTGATGCGTGTTGGTTGCTTATGTTCATTTCCATCCCTCATGAGCCTGGGACAAACTGCCTCTTGAGATGCAGTGACCACAAACTCATGTCAGAAAGGCATCTGCTCATCCAGAGGAGGGGAGGGAACAGCACTGAGTTTTAACTGTCCTTGCATATTATCAGTGTAAAGTGAGACAAATGGTTTGATGTTTCAGTCCATTCTGTCGTCGCTGCTGCGTTAGTGTTTGAAACACAAGTGAAATGTGCTGTTGCACAGTTTGATTATGCTGTCTGGCACGCACTCTCAGGAAAACGCAGCTCTCAAAAAGGGTGGAAAAATATTTAATTGCCAATTTCATAGAATTAATACAGTAACAGGCTCTACAATACGGTAAACTAGGCAAATGCAGGCAGGCTATCCCAAAATTTCTGCATTTTCTTACCCCATCAATCCTTTCTGCTGCATTGAACCATGTGAAAACAAACCAACAAATAGCAATTCATAAAATACTGTGCAATCTGCTCAGGAACAATACTGTAGTTCCAAAGTGTTTTTCTGCCAATGTTTGTCTCTCCTAAATGGTCCATTGTATGCAGAGATCCCCTGAAATCGCACTCAAGCTTATTTATTGTTGCTTTGTTTAATGCGGGGAAATCTTGTGGTCTCAGCCAGTTCGTGTGCTTGCGGAGGCACTTCAGAGCAAATAAAACACCTTCTTGTAAGAAGGTGATGCTTTTGAGGGCCTTGAAAATAGGCTGGGAATGCTTTGAACTGAGTGGTGTGACGTGCACCGGGAAGTGAAGTGAGGTCACACCCAGGTAGAAAATAATGTAGTTTAAATCTGACCTGAAAACATAGGCTTCTCTCTGAGAAACAGCTCCAGCATCACTATTTAGGCCATGAACCACCCACTAAGCCCTCAGGGAGGTGGCTCACTTTGGTGTGCCGTTTCATTCTTCCACAGGTACAGAACCCATCTCTGGGTCAGAAGAGGTTTACGATTCTGATTCTGTAGCCTGGGTAGCAAATTCTTCAGCGTAAAGAGGTTATTTGATTAATGCTCCGGTTCTTAAACGGAGTATTGAGCACTGTGAGCTGTACTTGAACTGTCCTTTTCTGTTAGGACTCCGTGCAGCAGCTAACAGCTTGTTCTTTGTACAGGACAGCAGACTGTAGCCTCAGTCCTTGCCCTGTGTGAGGTTATTAAATGCTTCAAATAAATTTCCAAGAATACACACAAAAAGAAAGAAGGAGCAGCTATAAACTGTATTCTGAACAAGCTGTAGGATATTATAGTCCTGGGTATAGTCCCTAGGACTAAAACCACATGCTAAACCCAAGAAGCATGTGTTGTGTAACTATTTCAAGCTGTTGCATTCAGTAGAGATCAGTTAATACTGAAGTGTTGTACTGTATCCTTCCCTAATTTTAATCCGTTTTAAAGATTTGAATTTCTTTTTGGGATTGTGTACATAAATTCTTCCACAGTTGGAGTCTAGGAATTAGTTACTACTGTGTGCTCTTTTGTATCCTAGGAGCAGCACTTGTTTGATTTTGTTATTACTTTACTTTTTCCCCCCCTCCTCTTCCCGTGATGTTTTTTTGCCTTATTCCATCTTGGACTGTTTTCAGAAAAAAACAAAACAAAGCCTGTAATCCTGTAAACATCATTCATTGTGAGGAGCTTAAAAACTCACAAGCTCAAAGATCAATTTCTCTGCACGTATAGTAGGGAAAGGAATATTTCTAGCAAAGATACTAAAGGGAGATTCTAGCTTGAATTTCTATGGGACAGAAATGTCTTTACAAAACAAACATCTAAGAAATATTACTTCCCAGGGTTATGTTAGACTTTGGTTAATAGAATTGTATTTTTTCCACATGAAATTGGTAAGTGATGGCTTACACTGCAGCTACAGCAAGTTGAATTGCTAATTAGAGACAACTTTGCTGGCTTGAGGTTGGCTTCAGTGGTTTTGGTTTTGTTCTTTTAGACAGAATTTATAAAAAGAGGGGAGGACATTTTATAGATTCTGATGGAAATACATGTAAAGTCAGCCAAAGCTGTACATGATGAATATCTATTTAAGAATGTTACATTTGACTTGGAAATTGCATTGTTTCAGTTTCAGGCCAAGGGCGTATTGTCTTGCAGACAGTGATGAGGAATCCTCCAGCGCTGGGTCTTCAGAGGAGGACGATGCTCCTGAATTGGCAGGAGAGAAGCAGGTGACTCCAGGAGCAGAAGGGTGAGCTGCCTCCATTGTGTCTGTGTGTGTTACTCCATTGTGTGTGTGTGTTACTCCTTCCCTCCCCTGCGCGTGCCCAGACTTGGTGTAACTAGAGAGTGTGTGTGTGTGTGTGTGTGTGTTACTCTTTCCTCCCCTGCGTGTGCCCAGACTTGGTGTAATTGGTGTCTTGGTCCAGTCCTGCAATGCTTGTTGTCAGGCAGGATGTCAGAGTGTGAGTTTATCCAAGCAATTAAGCAAACACAACTCACCCATTTCTAGAGCAAAGAGCAGCAATAAAGAGTGTTCTGCAGATTGAAAGGCAGCCGCTCTGCAGAGGGTTTTCCCGTGCTGGTCTATTTCTAGAGCAAAGAGCAGCAATAAAGAGTGTTCTGCAGATTGAAAGGCAGCCGCTCTGCAGAGGGTTTTCCCGTGCTGGGGGCAGTGTTCACCACACAGCACTCCTGCAGAGTGACCTGCACAGCGCTCCTTTGATGCCTTGGCCATTAGATTACAGAGAGAGCCAAGTTTTTGGGCCAGGGGACCATCCCCAGCATGTTTTGCCTGGTGGTAGAGCCAAGAACAGGATTTTGTGTGTGAACTAGAAATACTTTGTTTGTATAAAGTATTATACCCATATTGATCCTGCTGATCCCTTATTTCCAGTGTGTTCTTTTCTTTAAGAAAACAACTGTTGTTCAAGCCCAGCTTTCTTGCTCAGGGTTGTGTTTTCTTCTGTTTTTTTTTTTTTTTTTTTTTTTTTTTTTTTTTTCCTTGAAGGGCTTTGAGTGTCTGGGCTGTGCAATACTGCCCTCTGATGCTCTGCAAGAATTTAAAAAAAAATTTCCTAACCGTCAGTTTTGCCACGTCACTCCTTCGTTTGGCTGCTGTTCTGATTTATTTTTTTTTCTTTTTTCATCTGATTGAAATTATGCCATGCAATGAGAACTCTATAGTAACACTGAAATATGTCAATCACAATGTTTCCTATGTCTGAACACTGTGATTTTTACAGTGAATGTAAACCACGGACCAAAAGAAGGGTCCGTGATATATTTCCTTGGAGTTTTACTTCTAAAACCTTCTGAAAACTGTGATGAATTGTTGGAATTATTTCAATAGATTAACTTCATATATTTAAAAAATATATAGATCATATAAAGAACTCTTTCAGAACAAAGAGGCAGAATGAAGAATTTTAAAGTAAAATACTGAAAGAATTTCCTTACACCTTTCAAAAATCTGCATTACTATCACTATAGAATCTGATTAGAGATTAACTACTTTATCTGGGTGAAGTTACAGCTAGTAGAAATTATTTCACCCCTTTGATATCAGCCAATGAGTTTCTTATTTCGTGCTAAGGAGAAAGTTCTGTAAAAGGCTGGATAAATTTTTTGCCGGACAGGAAACAGGTTATCTCTGCTACATAACATAAAGAGCCACAATTTAGTATAATATAGTATGTGAAAATACACACACTAAGAATAGCATGTTTGATATTTCAGAAATGAGAAAAGACACATTCAATCCTTAAAGCATCTTTTTTAAAAGCTTTGACACTATTGCCAGGACAAGTGGCCTCCTCTTGCAAGCACGGTTAACCATTCTTGGAATATCATTCCACCTGCTGCCAAAATCACCTTCCTCTTCTTTTTCACTACCTTTATACTCGTTGTAAATGCTACAATACCTTAAATGAAAACCTTCTTGTTGGGCACACACTGTTAAATAGATTAGACGTGACGGTTGGGCCTTCTATGCTGATACATGCGTATGTCTCGGTGCATCTGTGTGTCCTCAGTTTTGTTAGAATGGTAATAGACAGGTTGTCACTTCTCACACCAGCTTGCTGTCATAAATGATGCAAGTATATTTGCAATTTTAAAAAATGTTGCATTTCCAATGCCATCTGGGAAGGAGGATTGTTCAGACTGGACAGAATTTCTGCCAGACACTTGTAGCTGGTATGTACGGCTGCTGCGTGGGGGCTCTGCTTGGACATGTACATATGTATCTGCTCAGAATTTTTATATCGAAAAATCTAATGATTTAATAGGAATTCCATGGGCGTCTTAGCAAACAATAGGTTTAAGAAAATCACCTTGATGTACTCTTTTTCTATGCTCTGTATAAAGGTATGTCGGAGGACATCGGACAAGTAAGATCATGAGAATTGTGGATAAAATTACTAAGTCAAAATACTTTCAGAAGGCAACAGAGACTGAGTTTATTAAGAAGAAAATTGAAGAGGTCTCCAATACTCCATTGCTGCTAACAGTTGAAGTACAAGAGTGCAGAGGAACACTAGTAATTAACATTCCACCTCCACCTACCGACAGGATATGGTAAGAGGAATTTACTGCGGAACTGGGCAGTGTTTCAGGTGTGTGCCTCCTCAGGGATTGCAGCTAAGAAAAAAGATAAAAGTAGCTGAAGTGGGTTCTGGAAGAGGTGCAATACAAACTAGTTCTCAATGAGGTAGAAACTGCTATTAGGAGAATGTTGACAGTTAACACATTTAAGGATGTGCTTTGTTGGAGAGATTATCATAAAACCTGTTGTGTCCCCTCTCCTAAGGTATGGCTTTCGAAGACCTCCCTACCTGGAGTTAAAAGCTCGGCCAAAACTTGGTGAGAGAGAAGTGACTTTGGTTCATGTAACTGACTGGATAGAGAGGAAACTAGAACAAGAGTTTCAGGTATGTTTCCCTTACTGAAAACATAAAGGAAATTTCATTAATGATAGTTTTGGTCTATTAGAGGGGTGGGGTTTTTAATTTTTGTGTGTCTCCTATTTCATTCAATGCTAGTCAGTATCCTCTGCTGCCCTCTGTTAAGAGTTCAGCTGAAACTCACTTCTGAGGTGATCTCAAGACCTCAAGATGTGTGGACCTGGACAGAATCTGGTTTAGCACTTGTCACAATGATTTTAGAGCCAAAAATGCCTTTTTTTTTTTTTTTTTTTTTTTTTTAAAAAATAGGTACCATGTCAGAATTTGTAGTACTTAAAAGCACCCAGGATCTTATTTTTATTTAGATGATAGAGGTCAAACTACCATCTGGAATTAAGAACACATAAAGCAGTAAGGTGTCCTGTTACTACTTCCTATAAAATAAAATTACTTTTAAAAATCACATTGACTGTAGTGCAAAATAGGAAAAAACCTCCAAATTTACAAATACTTGTAGGATAGGAAAAGAGTTTACTGGCCAGATACCTTCCGGATCTCAACCTGTACAATCAACCAGAAATCAAACCCGCTTATTTCTTTAAAAGTACAGTTTGAAAGTATAAGGGTAAGAGCTGAGAAAGACACAAAGTTAAGAAATGTTGGTACGTTTCTTGTGGTGCTATTTCAATTTAATGGAAAGTGCAGAGATCTTTGTATTTCTGAGCTTCATCTACAGCTGCAACACAACTAAATGACTTGAGCCAAATAATGCTGAACTCAAGAATGTGGAAATTTTTTGCATTTTTTTAACTTAACAATCAGTAAACTAAGGTTTCAAGTGGCATATGTAATGTAACTTGATTTAATTGCATCCTTTTCACAGAAAATCTTTGTCATGCCAAACATGGATGATGTTTATATTCCTTTAATGCACTCAGCCATGGATCCCCGCTCCTCTACGTGCCCTCCTCAAGACCTGATCACGGAGGCCCCCGATCAACCATGACATGTGAAGACTCTTGCAGTTTACAGTATTATAAAAGTTATTCTCATGGTTTTATAAACTGTGCTGTAGTTCTCATCCTTAACTTGTGCCACTTCCCCCCCCCACCAAGGACTGCCTATAACCATACCTTTGTGCTCACTTGCCTGGTTATTGTTCCTGTGTACTTCAGCGACATGAAGTTTCATTCCATTAAGCAGTTGATTTATTTTCGTACTGGCTGCCGTCAGGATTTTAACTCAGAGGCTGAGATGACCTGTTCTTTGGGGGAGGGAGGAGGAACCTAATTGTAATAGATCAAGGAGCTCGTTGACACACCTTTTGTTCAGCTTATGTTTTCATGCTGTGTTAACCTGCATTAAAGCATTGAAAAGGTTGTTTGGCAGCAAAGGAACTGCGTGCCAAATGAAAAAAATCCTAAATAAGGAATGAATTTATAAAACTGGAAGAATATTTTTCTTTCTCAGGCAGTTGGAGGTGTAGAATGAACTGTTTTATGTTCTTTCACTTCTGCAGTCAATAGCTTGTGTCAAGCAATCGAAATATGAAATGCTTTCAGGATAAAAGAATGTAAATTGGATGTATAGGTAATATTGTGATTCAATGTGGTATATACATATTACTTTTTTCATACAGAACTTGTGCTTTTTTTGGGAAGCAAGTAGCCATAAAACACACACAGCTATCAGTGAAAGTGGGACTGTCAGATTTTTGTAAATGAGGAGGAAAAAGTTGGTAAAGCCATGAGACCAAACCATAGCAAGCCGCCTTATAGTGAGGTACAATCACCTTGGTTCATAATTAATTCTGAATGTTTATAAAGACATGAGCACACACATAAAATGTCAATACTGCACATGACCAGAAGTACTTAGTGACCCTTCTGTGCATAGAGCCTCTCGCCGCAGTGAAACACAAACCTAGTTTTTTTTTTTCCTAGAGGAGAGTTTGTTGCTGTGATTCTTTTCCATTGCACTGTGTTTACACGCGAAGCGTGGGACCCGATTCTCACGTTACAGCCCTGAAACTCCAGGCATCAAATCCCTTGATGTTTGTGCAAACAGCTGTGACTGAAAGATTTGGACCCCACGTGTGGTTTCTTGGACTTTGTGGAATAGGAATTCAAGCATTGCAGTTATTCAAGCTGATCGCGATGTAATTAAAGACTGTTTCTGCTAATTAACGGCCAAAACTATGGGGGGAGGGAGAACTGCCTTTTATTTCTATCCGGTATGATGATTCAAGACTCAATGTATGCAGTAAATTCAATTTTTGAACACTACATATCCACTGTTTAACACATGTAATATTTTTCTGATACTCAGTGTTGCCAACTGTTCATGGATGTCAGAAAACCTTTTAGTTTACAAAGAAGGTGAGTTTTGGCTCTCCTTTTGTAACATGATTTGCTTTTTTTTTTTTTAGAAGTAATTTTTTAAGAACTTTTTTGTACGTTGTGTTGTCACATATGATGTAAATCAAAATTTCCATGTGTAACTTGATGATTTACCATCTCTAAATGAAGCTATTATATTGAAGGTTTTTTAAACAGCACCTTGCCTGAAACATAAAAGAAAACTAGCATTTAATATATTTAAAATTAATTCTATATTTGAACACCTATTTTGGTTACCTTTAATTGAAATATGAGTAGGTTATATTTGTTACCTGAACTCCTCCTTGACCATTCCAGGCTGTGTATATTCTGGGGTTTGCTCTGATTATGTAGGCATTATTTGCCTTTCATGAAGTCTGCATGTCTTGTACGCAGGTCTTTTATATGATTTAATTTCTATGTGCAATAACTAAAGTCAAAGGACTAGATGCACTAATGTGTAAACAGATTTAGACTTATTACACAAGATTGTCATATTGCACTTCATAAACTGTGGGTAACTACAATCTGCTTGCTTTGTTTTATTAAATAAATTTATCCCATGTCAAACAATTACTCAGAATTGCCACTGTCTTCAAGTAATTTTCTATGTGCTTTTCAGGTTGGTTTTTTTATATACCTAAGTTGTTCTTGGTGGTTATGGCATGTGATGATTCTAGATTTAACAAACACTGAGACTGTTCTAGCTCTAATAAGTAAAAGCTTAAATACTTTTACTATAGTGAAAAGAAACTAAATTTCACTGTACCAGTTATGAACATGCTTTAAAAATGTGGGGTTTTCACTTTACACCTGTGAAAACCCTGAAATGACTCCCAGAACTAGAGAACAGAGGTACCTCCCCCCATAGTAGGTTTGGTGAAAGCCTCTCTGATCTTAAGTATCTTCTGTTACTGTCTTCCTAGACTCGGGTACTGCTCCTGCGTGTCCAGTCCTGTCATCAATGGGAGTACAGAGATAAGCACAGTTATTCCTGTATATAGAAAAGTTAACTCCGGCCTCCCTGCCAGCAGGGCAAAGTGAGTGAAGATGGGAAAGGTGAGGGAAGCTTAAATTAGTGGAGTTATTTCCCACTTGGTTTCTAGATCTCTCTTGTGGTGTGCATGAAGGATGACCAACGCTAGTCACCACAGGTGGATGCATTTCTCCTGCTTTGTAGTCAGCTCACCTTCACCCAGGTGCTTTACTCCTGCAACACCTGGGCAGTGATCTTTTGCTACTTACCGGTTTTAAATTCCCTTTACCCATATCTACTTCCGCAACTCCTCTGCCCCCACACCCGGTGCCTCCCCCTCAGGCCGCGGCGCCATTTTGGGCGGCAGGGTCGGCCCCGCGCCGGGGCTGGCGGACACGGCTCGCCCAGACGAGCTGTCACTTGCTTTTAAAAGCACCACCCGGGTCGGGCCGGGCAGCACCAGTTATGAACAAGCGCTTCGCTCTAGCACTACAGCTTGGCCGGCGGCGCCGCGGGCAGGGCACCCCGCCGGGTCAAAGGCAGTGCGGGCAAGGGACGGACGCGCGCGCAAAGAACCAGCCGGAGACGTTCGCGGGGTGGACACAGCTTTATTTTCTAGGCCGCTCCCCTCCAAGGCACGGAGGGAAAAGGGCAGTAGGCTTGCTTCATGCACAACCGCAGTCCCATGCGCGGAGAGACCCCAGCCCTCCCGCACTTGCGCTCACCTTTCCCCGCCGCGCTGAGAGAAAGACCGGACTTCCGCCTCGCTGCCCTTTATAGAGCGGGGGGGGTGGCACCCCGCCCCTCCTTGTCTCGCCCAATAGGATTCAAGTCCGGGTGACACGTGCTGATCCGGGTGCGGCTGCGCGCGGGGGTGGGCGGGGCTGTCGCGCGCAGCGGCTGAGGCGGGGGAGCGCTGAGATGGCGGCGGGACGGGGAGGCCGGGTCTGAGGAGACCGGTCAGTCCGCGCTTGGGACTTAAATAGTTTGTTTTCACAAACAATAGTGCGCTTTATCTTTATTAGCTTGCACTAGCACTTTGTTGCTGTTAAGAAATAGGGCTTGGTGTTATAAACGTAAAAGCTTAGGCCCGGGTGGGGCCTGAGGGCAGCCCACCTCAGAGATGGCTCCTCTCTGAGGAGAGGTGTCGGGAGGGCGTGGGGGCAGAGCTCCTTTTCCCGGCCCGGGGGGCCTCCTGCCGCCTCAGCCCCGCCTGGAATGTCGGCCCTACCTCCTGAGAGGCCCTTTGAGTAAAATAACTGCAGTTTGATGGTGGCACACGCAGTGTTGGCACAACTGTTGCCATAGCGCAGGCACAGCCATGCAGTAGGTGGCCTGCCCCTTCTCAGATCCAAGGCCACCACCAAGAAACACGTCAGTCAGTAGCGGAGAACTAGAATCTTGGTGTGGTTTGTAGCTCCGGGATATTTTTTATGTATTCAGACTTGGGGGGGTCAGATCATAATTGTGTCTCATGCCCGTATAATCAAAGGCACCCTCATTAAAGGAGGGAGCTGCTGGAGCCGATCTGTTCCGTGCCTTTTGCACGCTTGGTACGCGGTGTGCTCTGCGGCTCCATTAATGATAGCACTATTTGAAAGCAAACAATATGTAGCAAGGACAAAGTGGCTTTGTTATATAAATAGGCGCCTGAGAGTGAGGCCTTTGCCAAGCAGTGTAAATTCCCTCTCTTCTTTTTAAAGCTTCCTCCATTTCATTCGGTGTTTTTTTGTGTTTATCTGTTCAGAGGAGCTTGGCCTCGATTTATGGTTCAGAGAGGCACGTTCTTTTGGTTGGTTTTTTTTTTTTTTTTTGGCGCTTATTTAAGGCATTGCGAGGCACACCAGGGTCAACAGTGACTTTGTCAGAAAGAGGAGCGATGCCAAATAAATTTGGCTGGCTTGGCTTGGAAAATGAAAAGTCAATAGGGAAATTGTCCCAGGGCAGGGCAGTGCCGGAGGAGAGAGGCCATTTGTTAAGCCTGAATTTACCCACGAGGTTATTTAAAAAATAACAAAAACCAAACCACCCCCAGCAGCCGCCAGCGAGGGGGCTAAAATGTCCAGGGCTCTTGGTTGACCCCCTCCCCGGGCTCAAGCTGTAGTTCCGTCGGGGCTGGGCACAAACCGGGGGGGGGCTCCGGTAGCAGAACGAAGCCGCGGGGCCTCTGAGCCGGGCGCCTCCCCCGCTGCCGGCCCGAGGTGTCCCGGGCAGCCCCGGCGGCGGAGGGCGGCCCAGTCAGCGCTTCCCGTCCTCGGCGGCCGAAGCCAGTCCAAGTCAGCGCCTCCCGCCCCGGCGAACCGGGGGCGGTGCAGTCAGCGCCTCCCGCCCTCACCGGCGGCGGCTCCGCCCCGCCGGGCGGGGATCGCCGGACACGCCGCGGCCGGCAGCCAGCGCCACGCGTGGGGGGGGGACAGGGGAGAGCCGGCCGGGCCCCCCGCGGGTGGCAGCCATGGAAGCGAACCGCCGCTGCCTTCTCCTCCTCAGCCTGGGCGCGTTGCTGCTGTCACCGAGGCCCGGGGTAAGCTGAGCCGGCCGGCCGGGCCTAGGGGGGCGGTGGGGAGGGCAGGGACAGCGGCGGGGGAGGGTGGGTACGGGGCGACCGAGCCGGTGAGCGCCGGGGGAGGCCTCGCTCGGTGTAGGCCGGGCGTTCGTGGGGCCGTGTCACCCCCCGGCAGAGCGGGGGGACACGACACGGAGTCTGCTCCGCCCGCAGAGAGGGGAGCCGGGGGGGGACACGGAGCCACGGTAGGTGGGCTCCTACCAGGGCTTTGCCAAAAGTTTGCCCTGTGTCTGTGTATGCGCAGGGGTGAGAGGCTGCGGTGTATCAGCCTGACCCAGCTCAACAGCTGTGAAGTGTTGCACCTAACACCGTACCTGAACGTGTAGCATGTATAATAATCCCTGAAATACAAAACTGCAGTTAATTTCCCGTAAAGTAATCCCGTGAAAGTAGGACAAAGAAACTTTTGGGAGCTGAAACTGTGTAGGTGGATATAGGAACTAGTGACACATCCTGGATCTTTGCTCTCTCCCTTCATAACCAGGAAAGGGCCTTGTTTTCTTTCTGGAAAAAACCGCCACATTTGGATATTTGTTGATATCCAAATAAAAATGATTAGTTATGTACACTGTATATACTATCTTACAGCATTTTGATCATGCTGTTTCCAGAGCAAAGATAGCAACATGCACTAAATGTATGTGTGGTTGGTAGGTATCCAAAAAAGACTACAGTCTAAATTCAAAGGTGAAATACAAAGTGCACAAGTCACCGCCCTACAGAACCTCTTAAGAAATAACTAGGTTGGTATATAAAGTATTGCATGGAGCAATAAAAGCACAGTGAATAGTGAAACTGGTGTAAAGCAGATGGAATGTGGAGCAGATTATTTGTATGGAGGTAATAATTTTGAACAGTGTACTTTAAAACGGGTGCTGTCTGTTGTGTGTGTACTGAGATGGAAAACAGTCTTCAAAAATTCAGTTATGAAAGGTGCTTTTCTTTGTAAATTCTCAGGATTAGGGGACGATGAAAAAGCCAGCTGGCATGTACTGTTTCCATTATACTGAATGGAGGAGGAAAGTTTTAGTTTATGTTCTTTGATGGATTGTTCATTGTTACCTGAAAGTGCTGGTGTAATACGTGGGGTTATAGTTCAGGTTAAGCAAAGCTGAAGGCTTTGGTTTTTGCCTGGAATACGATAGCTCCGCTCCCCTTCTTTAAATGTAAACACATTTAGTAGTGAAGCTGTGTAACATACCAAGTGTTGTCATTTCATCAGGAAACTGGAAAAAGTTAAATGCAGTCTGTCAACAAATCTTATGTTAAAATCTTTATTGTAGAGGGCTAATGTCTCTGTCTTAGACTAACTATAAGGTTGGACTGATATCTTCAGGGTCCTGTAAGGTTTGAGATTCAGATTTTGCAAGGAAAACACTGATTTGCAGCTCATGAAGTTTTAAAAATAGTACTCAATAAGAATACTAAAAGTACTTTTGAATCAACAGATTATTACTAAGCTGTGTATAATTTTACTTGCATAGTCACAAAAACCTAGATTTAGGGCTCTGGTAGAATTCAGCCCTTTTTTTTCTCTAGATTAGTCTTGGTCTCCCTGCCCTGCCATCTTACCTCAGATCAGTATCTGATCTCAGGTTCTCAATTTCTGTTTCTTTTCTTGGCTCCTACTGTAGTCCTTTTGCTCTGCCAGTGGCTGTCCTCACTGTGACTTCCACGTTGAAATCTATTCCATCCTTCAGTGCCTTTTCAGAACTAGCTTTAATTTCTGTGAACTCAGTCCCAGTCATCTCACCTGTGATTAATTCATTTAAATGGGAAAGGCTTATTTGGAATTACTGATGTCACTTGAGTAATAAATTCCCATGAAAAATACTGGCATACAATTCTTGGTATTGCAGTAACATGCAAAACATGACGTTGCTTCCAGATTTTGCAGATTGGGTTTTCTGTAGATTTCTAAGAGTACTGGTGATGATCCTGGATTTTCTTTGATAAATGTACTTTTGTTACTTTATATCCCAGCTTGAATATAGTTTTCCCATAGTTTATATTAGATGCTCATACAAGAGCTACCTTTCCTGTCTTTTCTTTGTAAGACAAAATGTTGTTTCTTACTACTTAGGTGACACAGCACATAGCTCTTGGAATTGCCCTGGTGATGTATGGGGACACTTTATAAAAGGGTGACATCTCAGATACAGCAACAAGAAATGCAGTAGAGCTGTCAGTAAATAAGCAGTCACTGTAAATATTACACAGCACTGATCTACAGCTCTCTCTAGTTTTCGTGAGCCATGGATGGTCCAAACTGTGCCTGTTTCTCTTTTAACCTGGAGTCAGTGCAAGTCAAAAATAACGACCTCTCAGGGATTAAACTGGCATTTAGAGCATGGATCTGTTCCCTCTGCAGGCTGTGGGACTGGTGTCAGTGCTCTGTTACAGGTGCACAGGCAGCACATGTGGCTGTTCTTGACATGGGAAACCCCCAGCATTAGCCAGGTGGCTTTTCTTCTAATGTGTGCTTTATCTCAGCCTGAGGTGTTTGGCCAGTTAACTGATAGGCATGAAACCCTGTGCCAGACAGCAGAAGATTTTAAAGAGGATGTTTTCAATCACTATGTTAATTAACATGTATGTGTTTTATTTGAGTTGCAGATCTCCTCGGTCACTTAAAAAAATAGAATATTAGGGTTTAGGGTTTTTTTCTGGGGGGAATGCAAACTCATCTTGCACACCTAAAGTTATCACAGACAGCTCTGTCCTGGAGTATAAATTCATTGTTTATAACTCTGTCATTCTACTAATTTTGTTTGCTGGTGTTCTTGTGAATATTGTAACAAGTTTTGGGTTTACAGAGAGAAAGAAGTCTGAAAAGTTACCTGAGGTTTTATGATGTAGAGCACCACTCACAGTTCAGTCAAGTTGGAGGACAGCTGGAGCAGACTGGATCTCCCGTAGTTCTCAGTTTTTCCTATCGTAATATGAGTGAGCATATGAATGAAAAGTTGCTGGAACTGGGTTACAGTGTTGATGAGAAATAGCTGACAAAGACACGTTGGAATTTAGTTTAAGTTGAAAATTTCTGCGGATTTCATTTTGCTTTCTAAATAAGCTATGATTTATTTTTTGTCAGCTCTCTTTCATACATTAACTTTCCTGAACACTATATATTTAACTATACTGAACACACAGCACCCCCACCCCCAATAGTTTACTTTATTTTGCGAAGAGTTTCTTCGTGGTATAGTTTTATCATGCATGGTGAGTTTACCCTCTAGCCTGGCAGTGTGATCAGAGAAGAGCTGTCAAAACCAGGGCAATGAATCATATGCTGTCTGTGATGAATATGCCAATTGCTTGCAGTGTGCTCTAATGTTTAAAGATATTTTGCCTTGCATCCTTATTGGTTGTGGTTGCAGGATTGTAAATTATGGTATAGACCTTTTCTTACTGAGAGGAAAGCATCTGGTGCTGTTAATGCTGAGGTTGTTTTTTAATAGTTTTTTCGTAAAATGCAAAGGTACAGTGTGATATATGTTAAGCTGATTATGGAGTGAGGATTGTAGAACATTTTTCCTCGAGTGATTATATATCTTGTCAACTTTTTTTGTTTGGTAAGCTAGGCATTACTAAAGAAATCATGAGGATATAAATTATAGTTGGCAAACCATCCATCCTTTATCATCTATCAGACCTTACAAATTAAGTTTGGTGCATATGTATTCCTACTTAAGACTCAGAAAAGAGACCATTATTACCTGGTAACACGCAACAATCTGATTTACTTACCAGTGGGCACTCAATTATTTCTATGAAACCAGTAGCAATTCTCAGAGACAGCATCCAGTGTCACTATGAAGTGTTTTCCTGTGCTTTATTCATACCTGAAGAACCTCTTGTGGTATTACCCCCACAGCAAAACATATTTCTAGGTTACAGAACGATAACCTGAAGAAACTGAGTGGCCTGGTTTTCTTTCTGTCTGCTGTTTCCACTGACTTCAGTGGGATTTGTACATACTTGGTGACCTGCATTTCAAAAGCACTGTTTTTAAGCAGATAAATTAATGGAAAAAATTCTTCCTGTGGGGATCTGTTTTCTTGTAACACAATAAACCAAAATAGGGCATTGCTCTGCTAACTCTTAAACTAATTTGAAATGTTGCGGTGAGTGAAGATAATATCGTCTTTGACACTGAACTGTACCATAGACATAGACAAACACCCCAGAACTTGTTCTACAGCTTTCGCTGACCTTCGTTTGACTCCATGGGTCCTTCAGAATTGTTTTGAGTCATTTTGTTACTTTGATTTCTAAAACCGTTCTATCTAAAGATGTGGTAGATCTGGACCGTGGAGGAGATTCTTATGCGAGGGTTAACTAGTATTTATAAAGTCCGTTTCTATTTCTATTTATAAAATGCTCTTTGTAGTAGATAGTATATTTCTATTCTAGCTTAAAAATACTATTTTTATTTAGTGCCAAATTTTAGGCTGTTATGAATTATTAGCAGTGAGCACTTCAGAGCACTTGTCAAAGTTGAACTAAATGAGAGCTTGAAAATTTATGTTTTGAATCAAATTATTAAAAATTAATTCTAAAGAAGTCCCCAAGTAATTTCAAAATACTGTAAATCCTTGACTTAACATCACTGTTGATGTGGAAGATTATTATGAGTACAGACTGTCAAGGCAGTAGAAACTTTCACTGAATTCCAAAGAGGGTAATTGTTAAAATAGACATTATTGCAAATAAAATAAGAGAAGACCCAAGCCAGGTTTTCCGTCTCATTTT
The DNA here is from genome assembly GCF_001431845.1 of Calidris pugnax. Lineage (NCBI taxonomy): Eukaryota > Metazoa > Chordata > Aves > Charadriiformes > Scolopacidae > Calidris > Calidris pugnax. The sequence continues at coordinate 1,269,686 of NW_015090778.1, read as the reverse complement.
CTTAAAATAAGAGAAGACCCAAGCCAGGTTTTCCTTCTGTCTCATTTTCTCTGTTCACTAAGTTCAGTTCTTTTTGTGTAGCTGTTTCATGTCCTGACATATCTTTCTTGTGGTCAGTTGTTGTATCTCTTCAAAAATAAAATTGCAATATGAAATAAAAATCTATTTCAAGAATTTCCATTGCATCACAGCAGTTGAGACCCACCCCTGCAGGGAGGACAGTATCTGTGTCTATGCCAGTATTTATAGAGTTTATCTCAGGACTGAGATAATTATGTTTTTGTGTTGGAGAATGCTCTTACATACTTCACACAAAAATGAAAACAAGTTTGGCTTGTACATACAGGTTTTTATAATTTTCATAACTTTTCATAACAGTGCTAATTCCAGGCTTTAATTAATCCATTAATCAATTAATTATAAAGCTTTGTGTTCAAAATAAAGTCTATTGAGTACTTGAAACCTTGATACTGCAGTCTCTAACCACTGATAAAAGTCACTAATAAAATCAGGAAAAGGTGTTTTTTATTTCTGAGTCTAGGTGAAACACAGGTAATTATTTAAATAATCTGTTCATTTTTATGATTATTGTTTTATGCAATTTGAAATAATAAAACCTTGTATCGATACTGTTACACTAACTTCCTAGCCGTTTCTCCAAGAGACTTCTGTAGGTGTTGGTCAAAATAAATTAGCAATATTGCATTGCAGTATTGCATACATTGCAAAGTATGAGTGAATGGAAGATTTTTAACATATGGTATTTTATGTAGTTTATCTGTGTGCAAATGCAGCTTTAGAAAGGAAGAAGTAATGAAACGTTTCTTATATTCAGTCGTTCACCCAAAGAAGATGGTATCTCTGACATGTAGGGTTGCAATGACCACATCAATGTGACTTTGATGGCTGAATGTAATAAACCCCTTCAAAAGCAGTGAAACTTAAACACAGGCTTATGGAGAAGATGAAGGAAGGCATTAGAAAAAAGTGGTATTAAGACAAAGCCAGTTAGAATGGAGAGCATGAGCTTGGCAGGAGCAGGGATGCTGCCCAACTGAAGGGGAAGGGTCCATGCCCAAAGTGCTGGTAGGCACCATAAAAATAGTAGATGGGAGTGTCACTTTTTCCCCCAAACCAAGGATGCTACACTGAAAAGCTTAAAAAAAAAAACTACTCAAGGATGCTACACTGAAAAGCTTAAAAAAAACTACTGTAATTTCATGATCTTAGTCATATCTGAAAAGTTTCTTGGTCACTCTGCCTGTGGGCAAGATTCAGGTGTTCACCTGGTATATACTTGTGTGAATAGCTTCTTCAGCTTTGGTTTTCTTTATCGTTCTGCCTATAATCTGGAAGGTAGATGTTCAGAAAATTTTTCATACTCCCATGACAGCAGAACATGTGGAGGAAATCTGCACTTTAGTACTTTCTGATTGGTCCCAAGCACTAGCAAACTTCTAAAACGTCAGTAATCTGGAGGACAGCACTGATTACTGATGTTTTGATAAGAGTTTCAGAGCTCATATTTAATTCCATCATTTCTTTAGTCTTGGTGCCACAACAAACAGATATTCAAATGTTAAATATGAAAATGTTAAATCTGCAGATCTACAACAAGTGGTGTTCTATATACTATATATTACTAATATTTGATAGCCAGCCATAGTGTTGGTGGTTACTTACAGGCACATTTTCTGTGAAAATGATACACGCTTTATTCACATCTCAACAAGAAGACAGGAAGACAACATGCTTTGTGGAGAATATACTGATTCTGTGAGATAAGAAGATAAAAGATAAGAAAAACTTGTGCAGAGAGCAAAGTTAGCCTAGAAAAACAGTCTTGGTTTGGAAGCTGTGGTGGATTTGCTGTATGTTGTGTTTTATTTGCAAATAACCTTTAACACTAGTCATTGCGTTCTGGATGTCAAATTCCCACCTGCAATGTAAAGGAGCTTGAATAATTTTCACTTCCTGCCTTTAACAGTTGTGTGTTCTTGCTCAACTTACCATGTTTCACTCTGGATGTCCTGCCTTTAACAGTTGTGTGTTCTTGCTCCACTTACCGTGTTTCACTCTGGATGCAGTTTCACTGTATTTGTTATCTAAAATGATCAATTTGGAGAATGGATGGTTTTGGTGTATCTTTTTGCATAAGAGTAGCAAACAGAGTCATTCCAGTCTTTTAAATTAAATTATTTTGTTCATGGAGCAGGTTTAGGGTAGATAGATCTTCATGAAGAAGCAGGTATTTCTTGTGTTCCCTGTGGTGTATAACGTACAGGATTTATACCATATAGATTGTTGTATTGAAATATTTTCTAAAAATGTTTTCTACCTTACCCATGAGTCTGATAGGAGACTAATTATATTCTCTGAAATAGGGATGACTTTTTTTGTGAGTACAGCTGCAGTGAAAATACACATTTGTTTGGTATGAGAAAGCTGAAATGTGCTTGTCAAAAGTCTGAGTAAAAGGCAGTTTATAAGGAGCTGTTGAAATGTTGCAGTTCATTGTGATTTCTTCTTTGAACTCACAGATGTGTAACACGCACTTTAAATGGCTACCTGTGCTCTGATGTTGGGCAACAACTGGCAGTTGAGAATGATGGTTAATTAAATGCAGTTAATCCGACAAGAACAATTTGTTTGTGCAATTAGTTGAAATTCAGAATCGGATTATTCATTCAGTGTCTTCAGTTTGTGGAGGTTTTTTGTTTTGTTTCTATTTTGTAAGCCCTGAGCCCTTGTATGCAACTGAGGCTTTCAAGTGATTTCATTTATCTCAGGTAATATTTAAATAAATTAAGTAACCTTTACATCTTATCTAAAATGAAAGCATGGAAATACATATACTTTTGTGCGTGTGCATTAAGTATATATATTACTTTAAATGCAAATTGACATTTCAACATTTTTGTGTACAGCAGGAAGAAATTCCTTACCTATCATGAATCTGTGTTGACCAGAATTGTTTGAATTTTTGATTTGGTTTTGTGGTTTTTTGTGGTTTGTTTTTGTTATTTTTGTAAAATATGTTGAGAGCTTCAAGTGAAAATTAATATATGAGTGCAAAATGTTGCTGCCCAAAGGAGTAACTTTTGACCACTGTCCATTGCTTCTTGTTTCCATCACAACACTGTTGGAAGACTTTTATTAATAGCTTGAAAGCAGAATGATTAATAATGGCTGCATGAGTGTCTTTGGACTCGTGTGTGGCTCTACATGTGTACACAGGTTTTTGAGGATGGCTGCTGTCAGTTATGGCTCAAGATCTAACCCCTGTATAAAAGGAGTATGAGAAGTTACCTGGCATTTTGTGTGGTGTCAGGGTGTTCCCTCCCTATTACCTGGGTGGGGGAGAGCTGAATTCACTTCCATGGGAAAGAAAATCAAATAGACAGTTCCCTATTCTGTTAATCCCAATTGTTAGTTAAATATTACAGCAAACCGGAAAGCTGGGATGACTGTGGTGAAATTTAATGACCTTAATTTGCGAGTGGCAGACACTGAGAGCCAGAGGAAGAAGTCAGAATTGAGCTCCACTGCAGCAGTAGTGCCTTAAAAGGAATTAAGAAAGACTGAAAATAAAATCATAAACAGTATATATCACTGGTGTCACCCAAAGAAGTAACTCCATGGAGAAAATGTTCTAAGATACGGAGAATTTCCTAATAGTTGCTCCTACTGCTGGTACCTTATTGAAATGTCTTTTCATGCTCAAATAGCTTACACGTGGTGAGACCGGTTCAATCTGCAAATCTTCTAATTTTTCTGAGCTTTAAAGCAGTTTGGCCTGCAAAGAGAAAGAAACATGTTCAAATGCAGCTTTTTCCAGCCTCCAGGTATTCCTTGAACTGGTATCTTTTTGGGGCCACATCCCAGCCCACTCGCAGAGCACTCTGGAGTCCACACTCGCACTGCTGCGGTTCATTGCCTGGCACCAGTGATCAGTGAGGGAATTTGACAGTCTGATGCAAGTCAACGTTTCAGAAGCGAGGAGCACTGACATTGCTCAGTTAGTGTCTAGGCATATTAGTTACTGTAATTTTTAATTATTGCAATATTATACAGGAAGCAGCTCTTTGCAAAGAAACCATGTCTTTTGCATAAAAGCAGTTATAAAGATGTCTAGAATGCGACTCAAAGTGTCCCTTATTGGCTTTGTTCAAGGATAGTTTTATGCAGGCAGCTAGGCAATGACAGATTTTTTAAAAAGTAAATGTTGATGGGGAGGCAGATTGAGCCTCACAACTAGATGGCTTTCAGCCCCAAATGGATGTGGTGATGGAATGTGGGTTGTGTCTTCCCATTCTGGTTGCAGAATCAGTGTGTCCGGCTTGTTGAATGCTTATTTAAGGAAGATAAGAAGGCTGGACTAGTTGATTATAAATCAGCTACACCATCTTGAGTTGTTTTGGGAGCTCATGTACAAAAAGACCTACAGGGCAAAATTTTCATTAATTACTTTGATACAGTGGCTGCAGTAGTTTGCTTCAACAAAAGTAATATTTTTTACAGAAGAATGAGAACTCGTAATTCTACGATACTGCTTCTCTTTGCTCTTACATACAAATCAGGTCATTAGGCTAGAAAGATACTCTTAAGTTCAGTTCTGATTAGTAACATCTCGAGCTGCATGTTTTGTATGCCAGCATGAGAGAAATTGTTATTCAGTGTCCCTGTTTGAACAAACACTGCAAAGTTTGGTTCCAGATGCAGCTGTAAATATTTTATTTAAGTGCAGATGTCTGTGCAGCCTGCATAATTTAAGTGCAGCAGATAATGAAAATTGTATTTGTGTTAAGATACATCTTTTTTTCTGGACCTCTAGCAGTTATTTCTGATCTGTGGTTTGTGTATTGTTGATTTGTACTTTCATTTTTTCTGCACTGTGTGTTTTACAATTGTCTGTTCCAGCTGTATTCATTATGGCTGGAAAGAAGCGTGTATAATATTTATAGGTGAGACCTGAAAGTTATTTCTTTTTTATATTATTCTTTTAGCTTTATGCTTTACCTGAAAGTTTAATGCTTTAGTTGAGTTGCACTAAAAATGCATAGTTTTCCAAAGAAACAGTTACTCCTAGACCCATGCATTTTATATTTGGCAAATGTGTATTTTGCTTTGCAGTAATTCTAACACGACTGATCATTATTTTTTACAATTGAAGTAATTGAAGACATTATTTATTATGCAAAATGCACACACTTTCATTTCATGAACTGTGGTAGGTTAAGAACTATATTTAACTGTGACACTTCCTAAACATAGCAGGTGGCACGCAGATGAGCAGGGCAGATCCAGCCTACGAGGGACAAATTACTTCAGTGATAACTTGAGAAATGGGTCGGTCTTATGGTGTGTGGGATCATCTTTAGGCAGGAAGAGAAAAGTAGGCATTAATTGAACATGTCTTTTCTGCTTTGTTCAATGAAACACCTTAGACGTCGCCTCCCTGTTCCTGTGATAGTTACCCAGTTCTGAGTCCTTGGTGTTTGTGTGATGCCATTTTAATAAAATGACATGCTCTGCAATAGCCAGGCTCAAAAGCCTCTTGGGCTGTAAAAATAACAGCAGGCATCAAACAGATCTGTACCCACACACATAAATACAGAGTGATGTAAATACAGAATAATTTGAATGTCAAATTGAGGTTTGAATCCTGCAGCTGACTGCTTTCTAGGAGATACCTATGGATATGTTAATACATATGGGCTTTTTAGACAGTGTTATTTACTATCTACTACAGAAATACAGTACTGGGAGACGTGAGGTACGCAAATACAATTAAGAGGCTTAACAGTGTGGATCTCCTCCAGAGTTTAAGCTGCATCTATCCTAAATATTTTGTCCTTGCTCAAAGACAGCTTTCATGCTTGCAACTGCAGCCTGTCTCTCAGCTGCAGTCAGCCATGTAGAATATTGATCACCTTTCAGTTGTATTTATCTGTGTTATACCCACCCAATGTCTTTTCATCTCTGGGGGACTCAACCTTGGGAAAAGTATGTTTTATTTACTTGGTAGTAGCATGGTATTGACATCAACACTGAGATTCTCTGAACGGCTTTGAAGGTCCTTACCCAAGCTATCCTACCACATAGTCTTTGTATCAATTCTTTCCCAGATCAGGCCTATCTCTGGTTTCTCCTAACTCTAGCACAAGAAGACTTTAATATAAAATTCAAGACAGAGGTTGATTTGTAGATAGATTCTTCATTTAAAACATCTCCTAGTTTGTCTCTAGGGGAGCTTAGTACAGTAAGCAGTTCCATAACAGTGACAGAAAAAAAAAAAAACCAATGCAAAAGAACAAACCAGAAAAAACCCCAAACCTACCACAGAACTACCCTAAAACTACCAAAGAGAAAACCCCAAAACCAAAAAAATTCACTGAATTCAATGGGACAAGAAAGCTGTCCAATCTGTACGATTAAAAAGAAGGATGATGTTCTAGGCAATGTAATGTATGACAGTTATGAGTAAGCTCTGTAGTAATTACATGAAGTTTATGGGTTTTGTTTTTCAGAACACCAGCTCAGTAACTGTGCCAGAAACACTGTTGTTTGTTTCAACTCTTGATGGAAGTCTGCATGCTGTCAGCAAGAGGACGGGAGCAATCAAGTGGACTTTAAAAGAAGGTGAGGAGGAGGTTTCCAGATGCCCTCTACTCAGGAATGGTAGTAACAGTCAAATCAACTGATAATTCAAATGTTGTAGGGCCTGGTAAATAATTTGCTTATTTTTCTCTTGCTTCTGAGTTAAGCTACAGTATTTCCCAGGTTTATGTTGGGGTTTTTTTTTGCCAGAATGTTTAAGCTGGGGTGGTATAATTGGTAGGTAACATGTTTTATGGGAATGAGCACAATGTAAGGAAGTGTAGAACAGAATAGATGTCAAATAGGAGTGTCAACTGGTGGAACAAGTAGCAAAGAGTTTGCCCAGTCTGTCTCTGGAATACCCTACATCCACTGGTGCAGTGAATCGTGCAAACCTCGGGTCTTTTTTTCCTATAATAGATGTTTAGGAACAGCACAGTTTTTTAAATAAAAGAACTACACTTGTGTTAAGAAATTTAACATTGTTCAGTGACTGGAAGTGATTTTGTAATCTTAATTACTGAGCAGAGCTCTCTCTGTCTTCATGAAAAATTCAATATTTAATACAAATTTGTTTTAGTGGGACTGGTTATATGTGGTAGAAATGATAGCTGCACTTTCTCTTCACTTCAGGAAATAAATCAGAAAGCAGGTCAAATGGAAAGGAATCACAGTGATTGCATCATTCTGTCCTCTATTTTTAAATCTGATGTCGGTTTAGTAGGTGAGCTGAAATGGTAGGAAATGGATTGTGCATGTCTGATGTCTGCAGTACGACCAGTTGTTCTTATTTGTGAAGCCATTCATATATGAGTGCGAATCTACCAGACAAAAAGTTCACTTCATAAATGAGCAAAATGCTTTTGGAGCATCTTGTGGAGTAAAATGGAGTGAGCAAGTATTTTCTTGAAGGATCTTTGTTGATAAGTGTGATTATATTTTCTCCCCTCTCCTCTTGAAATTTAGACCCCTACTTTCCCTGAACAGGTTTGAATAAAAGAAAAAATATCAGCCTCTTCCTTTCTTGTTACTACTGGGTTTTGATTGTCATTCAGCTGACATGAGCATACAGTACATAGTCCTATCTTAGAAGGATATCGTAACTGGCATTTGTTTGCAGCCAGACTTAGTAAGTGGCAAGAGGTTTTTTGAGGGAGAAATGAAGGCACTTTGGAAATGAGGAGGTTCTTGGTCAGAGTGTATTGCTCAAGCAACTTCCTTTGTTTAAAAAAAAAAAAAAAAAAAGTTGCAAAACTATTGTTGGTACAGTGGAACTGCCAGACTGGATGATCTAGTTTTATAGCTTTTCTTTTTTTCTTGTTGTCACCAACTATGTGTTATTCTCCATCTTACGAGGTGTGTTCAATAGCTTTTTGCAAAGTACTTACTGCCCATTAGTTTATTTCTGTGTGACTGAACAATGCACAAGGGTCAATGAAAAAGAATAAATTAGTGGTAGTTATCATTGTTATAAGATGCTTCATGAGTTAACTTAGTTAAGCGTACATAGAACAAGGGCCTATACATACAAATTGGCAAATGAATTTGGAATTGGAAGGCTTTTATTTATTTTTGCAAAACTGTATTTGTTGGTGATCACCCTGTGGGTGGGAAGCCCAACAAAGATGCAACAGTGTTGGAAACTAATAGCCTGTGAAGCTCTTTACCATCTTGCTATGCTAAATCCCTGGAGAGATTTAACAGTAGGGAGTTCAGTATTAATATTAGCATAGAAACCCAGTTGTTTGGGGTACTTTCTCTGTCAACAATATGTTTGTATTGTTATAGAGAATTACCCAGTGAGAAGATGAGTGTGTTGCAAGCACATGCAAGCACTTCCAGGTGCTGTTTTACCCTGATTGTCAGACAGTGAACCATGTGTTGGGGTTCATGTGCTTTGAGAAGCTGTGGAAGTCACCTGAAGTGCTGCAGCGGCACTCGGCAGCAAGAGAACGTTTGCACTTAAGCAGCGAGGTGTTTAACAAAGGGCTGTTCATGTGCATTTTATTTTCATTGGGGGAAGAAACAAGGCGGTGTTCATTATCAGGCAGTACTTAAACATGAAAATCTTACCATGTGTGGTTTGTTTTAATTTAGCACTGTAGCTTATCTTAGGTATGCAGAGTAAATGAGCCAGTGGTTATCACCACAGTAATATGTTTGGGTTTCCTGCTTTCATGTAGTGCTGGCAAGGAAGGCAGTCTGAATACTTGTGCTCCCCATAAAGCAGGCAAAAAAATGGGTCAGTTAGTAATAGGACTCTTGATTTCAGGGTGAGCTTTAAGAATGTGATTTTTAAGACTGCCCTATTCCCCCACATCTTTGTAAAAATCATCCTGTACATCTTTGTTAACTCAAGAGATTAGGTTAATGATCAGAATATTGAACTTTGAGATGTTAAGAATGTAGTGTTTCATACTGTACTCCTGGACACAGTATTTCTCTGTTCTTCTGACAGTAACTTCTGTGTGTCCTTCTGTACTCTTCAAAGCGATCTCTTTCTTTTCATTTGTCAGCTCCTTAAAAGCTTTTCTGCTAAGAACTGTTCAAAATAATTTGCCAGAAGAATATATAATATGTACAGATTTGGGTCTAGATTTAGAGCCAGCAGAAATTTTGTTATGATTTTCAGTTCTCTGTAGCAATTGAAAAACCCAGTGGCCCACAATCAATTTAAAAGGTTTTGATTTCTGACACATTACTCATAACCTGTGGGCTTCAGTGGACTAGTCATGATAAGACAAAGACATAAAGACTGTACCTATTAATGGTATGCAATATGCAGATTCTAAAGGGCAAATCTGAGCTCTGTGGGTCCTGCTCTATTAACAGTGGTTATTCTCAGGCAAGAAGAAATACCTTTGTGCATAGCTGTAAATTAATAAGCATTGTTGAAACAAAACAGTTGTAGAACAGTGCTCCTTGCAGCAAATTCCAGAGGATAGTATGTTAGTATCTCTAACCTCATTTACTGTAATTGCAACAGCAGGCGAGGATGACACGATTTTAAATTGGCCCGTTAGCCCAAATCTTGTGTTAGGGCCTCAGGTCAGGAAACCGTTTTCTTCCAGCTCATTCCAGTGGGGCAGTGACTTACTCATTTGCTGTTTCAGAATCTCCCACTTCTTCTTTTCGGTCCTTGGTTTTGTATGTTCTACCTAAGGGCACGTTACAGTGATGAAAATGTGCAACTCTTGTGCATTAAAAAAGCCTTGGGTTTTGGTCAAAGGGCAAATTTTATCTTATCGTGTGTTTGTGAAATATGGAGAAAAGTCAAATGCATTATATTTAGTATTATGGTTACAGTTTCAAAAGTTGTATATATGGCTTTTTTCCATATATGTATGCAAATTATGGGTTAGAATTATTTCAGAATAATCTGAAACATGTCGTATATTTCTGGCCGCTCACAAGCAAATGATACAGGCACAAGTATTTTCTGGCCATGATGCAACCAAAACCGTATTGGGACATCTGCCTGCTGCCAGGTCAAAATCTTTATTTCAGGGAAGCATAACTGAGCCAAATAATTTAGTAAATTACTGGACAGTCATTATGTTAACTGCTGTACTTGGGGATGAACTCTTAGAGTTCTAGAATAAATCTTTATAATCTAGGATCAATGTCCTTTTAATTCTTTTTTTCTTGACACGGTTATTTTATAAATCGTTTTGTTAACTTGCAAAAATGAAAGCTTTTTAATTCCTACAGGATACTATTTTTTGAAGTCCCCCAATGACAAGAGAGGTACCAGCACTCTTTTAAATGGTATTTCTATTCTACTGATGCCCCTGAACTCCCTGTGCTCGTACGCATTAATATGCCTTACTGAATTAATTTAATGAAGAGTATCAGTGGCAATAATTTTACTGCATGTGCTTGTTTATACACGTGTGTGCATTACCAGATCAGAAAGCCAGTGTGTATTGAGGTGTAGGATTTTAATGTAGGAGTTGTTAACATACTCTGCCTTAGCAGAGGCTGCAGGAAAAACAAGTTGGAAACTCATGGAAGTACATACAGAAAACTCAAATCTTCTCTCCAGCGCTGGAGATGTTCACAGGATGGTGTCCTGCTTCCTAACTCACCCACTCCCCACTCCACTCCATACTCGTTTTGACATCTTTGTTTTCTTAGTCTAGCTGTGGAAAGCTTTTAGAGAGCATGGTATACCAAAAGCTCTATGTAGGACATTGCAGTAAAGTTGAATTTTCCTCTGCTTAAGGGAGAAACAGATGCATTTTTATTGCAGTTTTATCACATTTTCTCTGTGAGGTTTTTATTTCTATACAGAATGCTTACTGCTTTGTTCAGTGGTTATTATCACTGTTGTTGGAATTGGAACAGATAGGGCTTATTAGAATGACTTGCCTAATTACAGGGAACTGCCGTTCAGGGAAATTTTGAAAGCAAGATTACATGGTTCCAGTCTCGGCACGTTAGCGCTTGAGTGCTGAGCTGTTGAAGAGAAGATAAGGACTTTCGCAAGGACTTTTTCTGTCTGACCCGTTGTGGAGCAAAAGGTGACTTCAGTTGTTAGACGACTCATTCTTTTGGTAGTCTGTATTCAAGCAGACCTGACAACAATAAATTAAACTCAAGATTCTCTTCTTATCTCCGAGTGAGTTCTTATTTCAAAACAAACTTTGAAACAAAGTTGGAATATGTGCCAGACCACATGAAAGTGAATGCGAAGAGTTGTCTGTCTTCAAAGTGTCTTTGCAGAGCTATAACCTTAGTTCAAGATCGGAAGAGTGTTAAGAAAATCAGAAAATTTACGTCACCCTAGTAGCTAAAAATGTTGAGAAATGGCTCTCCAGAGCCTGTCTTTCCAAGGTGGCTGGTGCTAGTAGTGGAAGGAGAAGTCCTATCACTTCAGAAACTAAACTACCCCATCAGTTTGTGCTCGCTCTTTGGAAATGACTAAATGCTTTCTAACAGTTCATATATAGCACTTAAACGTTGCAGGAAGCCATCAGAATAATCAGTGTTTTGGTTCATGTGCCAGTAAGTACTGAAAAAATTTCCTGCTGCTTTGTAATAACATCTTAATCTGTTCCATCTACCTCTTTTTTATCATTGTTAGTAAATCAAATTTCAGTTACTGAGAAAACAAGTAAAAGCAGGGGTTTTTTTTACTTCTGATGAAGCACTGTTTTTCTTGATATTGAAGAAGTGATACTAAAGAAGAGTCTAAGGACTTCCTCATAAGTGTGATGCTTCTGTACAGCACACACTGAGCAGCTTGGAACTTGTCATAAGGCTTTCGTTCACGTTGTCTGATACGCAGGAGTGCTTCAGAAAAACTCACTACAGAAGTTGAAGAGACATCCACGGGATTCCTGGCGTCGTTTATTAAAGTGTAGCATACCTTTGTTGATGAAATTGTTGCAAGTGACATTTTTGCAACAGCTTTCAGAAGTACGAGCAAGTACTGAAAAGCTTAATGCAAGTAAATATTGCACATGTGTGTGTTCTTCCACTGCTATGGTACTGCGTGGCCAATAAAATCATGCACAAATTCTCAGACCTTTGAGGTAGTTGGAGCAGAGTGGAGCACTTTTTATTTTGGTAAAAGTAGATTGCCCACTCTTAGAAAATTAAGTGAAAACTAATTATTAGTCCAAAAATACTGTACTGTATTATTAATAGTCACTGTATTTTGAGGGCAGAGAGGGACCTGTAGGAAAGCATTACTAACCAGGCTCTCCTGCAAATGTCATGGACAAACCAGGATCAGTTGCTAGAAAACATAATCTAGCTTTTGAAATTTCCTGTAATTGTTAAGGTTCTCCTGAGCGTTCCTTAAAAAAAAGGGTGAAGAAAAAAAAAACGCTTGGGGGTAAAAGCTTAATGCAAGTAAATATTGCACATGTGTGTGTTCTTCCACTGCTATGGTACTGCGTGGCCAATAAAATCATGCACAAATTCTCAGACCTTTGAGGTAGTTGGAGCAGAGTGGAGCACTTTTTATTTTGGTAAAAGTAGATTGCCCACTCCTAGAAAATTAAGTGAAAACTAGTTATTAGTCCAAAAATACTGTACTGTATTATTAATAGTCACTGTATTTTGAGGGCAGAGAGGGACCTGTAGGAAAGCATTACTAACCAGGCTCTCCTGCAAATGTCATGGACAAACCAGGATCAGTTGCTAGAAAACATAATCTAGCTTTTGAAATTTCCTGTAATTGTTAAGGTTCTCCTGAGCGTTCCTTAAAAAAAAGGGTGAAGAAAAAAAAACCACCCAAAAACCCAAACCAAAAAAAAACCCCACAAACCAAACCTGAAATACAAATATGTTTGAGGAAATCACATTCTGTCCTACTCCACTCTAGCGTGCCTGTTGTGTTACATCAGTAAACACTGCAGTCAGAAAATTTGGACCTTGATTCAGATAGTGCTAGTTTTATACTGTAATTTCCTATAACAACTTCACACCTCCATTTAATTCAGAGAATAAACAGTCCTTTTATTAAAATTCAAATTAAATTTAAAAGTTTCTGAAGATAAAAAGATAAGCAGCTATTTTCTTATGCTTTGCCTAGGCTGACTAGAAAGTGATTTTAAAGAAAATCTGCATTACTTTATTTAAACAATGTATATGTAGTCAGTTACCACTTCACAAAGAAGTTGTGGAACTTTGTTATCACTAACAATCACTTGAGGAGATGTTTGTAGATAGGACAGAGTTGCTCAAGCACTGGTGGTGAAGGTGGCAGTTGTCTAGCAATAGTCACTGTCACCACAGGCAACAGTTTATTTTCTGTCAAGTGAGATCTGTGTAATCAGTTCATCAAGAGACTTGCAAAGTTTAAAGTTTATTTGGCTTTTGCCCTTAGCAGTGCTTGTAGCATTTGCATTAAATCTTACTTGAACTGAGGCAGGTGCCATTTTCTGATGATTTCTCATGCTGTTTTTTTTTCACAAAACTGTGGGAGTTTCCTTTCCCATGAAGCATTTATGATTATTAAAACTCTAGCCTATGGTCTTTAATGTCTCTTTCTTATTTTCACCTAAACTTGCACATACATAGAGTATTCTGTCTCTGATGTTATATGTGCCTTTTTTGGTGACTGCTGTTTTCAGCTGCGTTGCTGTTAGAGGTCTGTTTGCGTAGGGGTTTCTTACGGTTTTTTAATCTATTGTATAAAAACAAAGGGGCATGGTCCTAGGCTGTTGTCATCAATCCCAGCAGTTCGTGTGGTGCAAGATACTGCAGAGTGGTAGAGACTTTGTAAGACTCGTGTAATGAACCCTGAATTTCTTGTTCTGGTCTTGCTTAGCTCTGCAAATATCCCAGTACACTCAAGCTGTCCAGACTCTGGGCCAGTTTCCCAATCAAAGGCTCTCCAAACATCATTGTTTTTGTTCTTATTTCCTTCCTATAACATCGTGATGTTTGCATGGAGACAGAACAGGTGAAAACCAGTATTTGTTTGCTTGGTTATCTTTCATCTTCCTACTTGGGCTTATTCTAGTGTAATGGTTTGATTTCCACTGCAGAAGTGAAGATACCTTGTATCCTCTTGATTTCCAAGTTACTTTCTGCCAATATGCCCGTAAATAAGCACACATATTTGTCTTGGGAATTGTAGAGTATGTCTTACAAATCTGGGAAGTTTTGTGGTTTTGGCATCAGGATTAAAAATCCCATGAATCCGGATTTTTTGAGGACTCAGTAATTTTGAGGTCACATCGCTTTAGGTTAAAATCAAATTATAGTTCTTAATTTGTCTTTTAATATGTAAGCATTTAGATTCAGCACTTTCAGTTTTTATTTTTTAACTTTTTTTTTTTGTTGATGAAACGCAAGCAGTGATTCTCATAACTCAAAACACCAAGTGCTGTGAGACTGTTTCCGAACCTTTTGAATTTTATGTAATGTGGCCTTCTTGGATAAATCTAGTGGGGAGATTATTTTTGTGAAAAAAAAATAAATAAATCAGGTTGGAGTAATTTTGTATAGCCCTTGGGAGACTTCTGTTTTTCTCTTCAGTGACATGTTGATCACAGAGGTTTTATCTTGGGGTAGGAAGTGGAACTAAGTTTTTTCTGACTGGCGTCGGAGTTGTGCTCTTGAGTCACTGCCAGCGTTCCCCTTGTTGCAGTAGGTGCAGCACTAATCTGTTGTGCTTTAAGTTAAACCTCAAGTTGGCTAGAAAGCGTATGCTTTGCCTGCTACACAAGGTACCTGAGACACAAAGTAGCAAATATTCATGAAATACTGATCAAAAAAGTCACGAAACTTACTGTTGTATCCCTGTTCTCACAGTGTCTGCAAACTTCCATGAGCTGTAGCTGGTTTTTACGCTGAAGCCTGCACAGGGAAAGCCATTCCTGCAAGTTATGGTCAGCTGCCTCCTGGGCAGCCAGTCCCCCACCATCAGACCCAGGGCTGGAAGCAGGAGTTGTTATGAACGTGTGTACAGGAGTCCTGACAGGCTCCGTGCTCTCTGTCAAAGAGACAAATAAGGAGAGAACTCACGAGACAATACAGCACTGCTATCTTCTCCTAGCCTCCCCCTGCGGGTCACTGGGGAAAAGGGTGGGTAAAACTGAGGAAAGAACTTAAGAAGATTTAAAACTTCTCAGGTGCTTTGTGCTTTCCCATTTTACAAACCTGGTTTCACAACCAGACAGGAGATCCTTGAGGCTGCTGACATGGGCCCTGTCAAACACTCGTGCATCAGCCTTTCAAAAAGGAGCAAGTTGTTGCAGGCCTGACTTAAACTCTGTATCTAATGAGTTCAAGGAGTGGAATTGCCTGTATCATGAGTTTTTCTTTTTCTGCAGATCCTGTACTCCAGGTGCCAATGCATGTGGAAGAGTAAGTCTGTTTCCTTTATCTCATTTACTGTTTGATCATTTGTCAATAACAGATTGAAATTTAGTTTAATTTAACCCAAATGATTTATGTTCTAGGAAAGTTGCATGCCTTGCGTTAGTCAATTTAAGGTGGTTTAGAGAGCAGATACAGAAAGGATATAATTAGCTACATATAATTCTCTTATTTGTAGCCCTAAGAAGAAATGTCCTTTCTGCAGACTCAGGTTTAGAGATCAAGTGTGCTAACTGTGCTGGAATCTTAATTAAGCAGCTTTGAAAATGACAGGAACAGCTAGGGAGTGATCTCTAGCTTTGTACTTCTTACTCTCTTCAAATAAAAGACTAAAAATACTGAAGCACAGGAAAATCCAACCACCAACACTTCCAGAATCTTCAAATGAAACCCTCCAGTTGTTACGTCAGGGTAGTTCCTCCAGCAGAGCAATCTCACATTTAACTAGAAAATTTGGGGCTTTAACTTTATGTCTCTGAAGTCAGTGGTAACATCCTTTCTTTTTTGTGGTTTGGTTTTGATGTTGGGGTTGGTTTGGGGTTTTTCATAGTTTGGGTGGGGGGTTGCTTTTACCTCTCAAATTTACTTAGTTCTGGCAACTCTTGTATTGTTCCTTGCCTTCCTTATGCTCTCTGGTTTTGTTTATTTGTTTGATTTAATTCTGTGGCATTTTACAAGCATATAGATCTTGTTTAAAAGCCTGTTTGATTGCCTGCCACATTTGGATCTTTGGATTTTCAAATGTATCAGCAATCTTTTGTTATGTTCTGAAACTTTTATATTTTTTGTCACAGTTAAGAAATGAAACTTCAAAAAATGGATAATACAAAGTATAAAGTTTAATGTCAGATGAACTTCTCTGTAAAGCCTGTTCTGACAGTAGTTGCTTTCCTGTTCTCTGAGAAGCACAGTACATTTTTAAAAATCATGTATAATTGCTGTTTAAATCCTAGGCCAGCTTTTCTTCCAGACCCAAATGACGGCAGTTTGTATACACTTGGTGGCAAGAATAGTGAAGGCTTGACTGTAAGTATAGTTTTAAAATTCTCTCCTCTGATAATTTTTAGAAAAGTGCCCTAATCTGACTTGTGTGAAGGATAAGTCCCCAAAGGAACTTTCTGCTTTCTTGACATTACTCTAAAGTTTTGCAGGAACTGTTTAATGGAGGTGCACCAGTTTCTTGGAAAAGCTTGATCCAGACTAGTCAAAAACCAGCAGCCACTGCCTGGGCCAGTGTTAGGATACAAGCTTTTGGAACGGCAGTGCCCTACCTTGTGCTGGTAGTGCCTTTGCAGAGTGAAAACATACTTTATTTTATTAGAACAGAAAGTTGACACCTTTCTTGTGATCATCAGGAAATAATTTCCCCATGAAAATATCCACCACACGCGTTATGTCCACTTGTACTATTGATCTGCAACTTGCTAAAATAATGATGATGACAGCAAGTAAAACGTGTGTGGTATTATCCAAATAGTGAACAAGCTCCGTACGTTTTGATGGGAAAGGTGTACCTGGAATAATACAAATCAGGTATGTCACTTTAACCCAAATACTTAATTCTCTAAAACTATTTGCCAAAAGGCAGGATTAATGTGTGTTCTGTGCTGACACCTTTAGAGTGTGTCTTTAGACGCATTAGTGAGCAGACAACAATGCTGAACCTTTTCAAACTAGTCATCATTCCATGTAACTCAGAGATCCTAGTTAACATTTTTTATTTTTAAACCTTGTGGTGATACTCAGATAAAATATTTGGCTTCCCACAGGTTTCTTTTCTCTGGCAGCTGCTATGGTTTCCCTTAAGAACTTGAATATTGTTAAATATTTTAGTATTTACTCACCGTTCCCCCCTCCGCCCAGTACAGCCAGATCATAACTTGCAAAATGATTCTTGGTTCTTTTCCTGGCTGAATCCAGGAAGCAGCAAGCTCTTTGAATCTATTCCCTTATTCTGACAATCTCCTCTCTCTTTGAATTAAAGTACTTTAATTTCTGTTTAGAATCACTATTATAGAAGTTATAAGCAAGAGCGAAGTAACCTTAGCATATTTAAGTAAAGCAAAGGCCTGATCCATAGTGTTGGTGCAGCTTGTCCCATGCTCTTGTGACCTCATCCCAATAAAAGTCCCTTAAAACTTGGTACGGATCGTCACCCGTTCTGGGAGTGCAGCACAGGCCCGGCCCTTTCCTGGGGACTTTTCCACTGGAGGTTCATGCTTGGCCCTCTCAGCAGTTCAATTGTGTTCAATCAAAGATCTCTGGCCTTTATAAACGTTACTGTTCAGTCCTGTGGAGAACTGCTTTGGACTTGTTGTAGATGAGACAATTAAACCACGGTATGTTGAAGCCCAGACAGTGATGATGGTCGACCTTAAAACCACAGAGTCTTGGCCTCCTAACCTCGCAGCTGTGAGTCCTTCTTCCATTCTACAGGCGTTTCTCCTGTTGTGAACTCACTGAGACAGAACTTCTCTCTCTCCTGGGTTTGCAGAGCGGGGCTTTGACCTGAAATCTTGAGTTCTCAGGCACTACAAACAAACAATAAAACCTAACGTTTTAGATTTCTGAAGTTTTCTGACCATCCTTTTTTTTGGAACAAATGTGAAGACACTCATACCAATGTGAATAAGCTTTTATTGTTGGTTGTTTTTTTTTTTTTTTCCCCTAGAAACTTCCATTTACTATCCCAGAGCTGGTGCAGGCATCTCCCTGTCGCAGTTCAGACGGCATCCTGTACATGGGTGAGCTCAAATGTAATCTCTCTTAGATGGTAATGCTTTCCAGACAGGCTGCATGGAAAGACACTTTATTTTCATGCTAAGTTCATGAGCCTATTAAAGAAAAAGAGATAACTGAAAACCTTGATGGAATTGTAGTTTTCCAACTGAATGGTAATGTGGCTTAAATTACAATTTCAGGTAAAAAGCAGGATATTTGGTACGTGATTGACCTCATGACTGGGGAGAAGCAGCAAACCTTGACTTCCTCATTTGCTGAAAGTCTTTGCCCGTCAACATCCCTCCTGTATCTTGGGAGAACAGGTCATATGCTTTTTTTTTTCTGCAGCTTAGAAAAAATGTTGCTGTTGTAGTTGTTTTTAAAGTTTAGGATCATAACAAAGGACCTTGTGATCAGTTTAGGTTTTCAAGTTTATTCCTCAGAAAAGCTTCAGTAAACTATGATTTTAGACTGTACACAGAAAAAATACTAACTCTTTATAGCAGCAGAAAGATACTGTTTTTCATAATTTTGGCAGTAGGCACGGTCCATTATTCTTGTTGACTGAGTGGCATTTATATTCAGTTTATCCATGCATTCCAGCAGCAGCTGTTGAACCCAAGTTTGCTCTGTAATGTACAGCTTTTATAAAATCTGTTTAAAGAAAATGGAGACACAGCATATCCACTGAAATTCCAAATGCAACATTCTAAATAGCTGATAAAATTAGACCAACACCATATAGGTATGGACTAGGAAAAAGGAGTGAGTGTTACAGGCTTGTTCTTTACCCTCTGTGAGTGTGACAGTTCAGTTACAGAACACGCTTTGCCGAATTCTTTGGAAACTTGTAAGTAAAACAAAGCACATCAGAAGAAGCTGTGCAGTGAAAACAACACCCTGGCACCGTGGGCAGTTCCTGTCTGCGGGGCTGGTGCTGAGGTTCCTGCAGGGCAGTACCTGAGTCGGGTGTTATCTTTAACAGCTGTGACATGTTTATTTGCCAGGAGTGTTGGGAAAATGAAATGCAGAGAGCAGTAAGTGGTGTGTGTGGTGTTTTGAAGAGTCTCAGATTTGAGATGATTGATTCTACTCTCTCATAGGTTTTTTTGCTTCACAGACTGTATATTTTTTAACAGAGTACACGATCACAATGTATGACACCAAGAAGAAGGAGCTGCGATGGAATGCCACCTATTTTGATTATGCAGCTACTCTGCCTGATAAAGACATAAAATACAGTAAGAAGTTAATTGCTCTTTTTTGTCTTTTTTTTTTTTTCCCCCAATATTGGCGGTGGGTTTTGCATACAGTCAAAAATATTCTGATTTTTTTCTAGAATGAATAAGTTGAGCTGTCTGTCTGGTTTTTGTGCAGTTGATAAGTATCTGCCAGTCTTGATCCTTTACATGCTGTAATATGTAGACCCTGTCAGCGTCAGGTAAATTGACTCTAAGAAGGTACAGCTCTTGAAGATACGGCTCTAAAATTTAGTGGCAAATGGCAGGAGAAGAAGCAAACTTAAACTGTGATGCACACTCAGAAAAAGCTATTGCAACTGAACATTTATCAACCCAATTCTGTTGACTAATTTGCCAATCAGCTGTTGTTTTGCACTGGAAGGTGTAACGGACTCCACAGGTTTGAACTGTTAACGTGCATTATTAAAATAGCACGTCTGCAGCAACCCTGACCATCTCCTGTATATTTGTGTCTTGTAGAAATGTCCCACTTTGTGTCCAATGGAGATGGGCTGGTGGTGACCGTAGACAGTGAGTCTGGGGACGTGCTGTGGATTCAGAATTACGCTTCTCCTGTGGTAGCTTTTTACATCTGGCAACGGGAGGGACTACGGAAGGTGATGCACACCAACGTGGGGATAGAAACTCTGCGGTACCTCACCTTCATGTCTGGGGAGGTTGGACACATTACCAAGTGGAAATACCCTTTCCCAAAGGAAACAGAGACCAAGAGCAAACTGACGTGAGCATGAACATTCCTGTTGTTCTCACTATTTGGCAGAGCTTTGTCATTAAAACCTTATTTATATACGTGCGACTAAAGATTGTGCTATAAGCTTCAAGATGGTGAAAAGAGTACATGAAAGCAGCTCTAGTTCTTCAGCCATTATTTTATCTTATTTGATCTTTCACTGTCTAAAGGCAGAGATAAACAAAAATCTATTGTAAACTTATGTATATTCATAACTTTTATCAGATGTTCTCTGTTGAACAGTTTCTTATAATGTGGAATGGAGTTGTTTTTTATTGTGAAGCCTTTCATGTTAAAAAAAAATATTGCATGGCATTTTAGCAAATGCCAGTAACTGAATAATGCAGAAAAAGGAGTTACATCAAATGAGGAATTGTGATGTGAATAATCAACTAATAATACTTTCCTAATTAAAAAGAACTCTTCATAGTACAGCAGTACTTAAAACAATTTTACAGATCCAGGCTTTTCAAGACATAAATATTGATGATTTGAGAAACCTGTGCGTTAGTTCTGCAGGATTGTGTTGCCAAGGCTTTAGCTGAGATGATCTACTTCTTTCTAACACTTCTTTTTTTTTTTTTTTTTTCCAGACCTACTCTATACGTAGGGAAATACTCCACAAGTTTGTACGCGTCACCATCGATGGTGCATGAAGGAGTAACTGTGGTGGTAAGTGGGGAGCTGCCAGAGTTGAATGACACCTGCTGAAAAGGGCTTTTATGGAATTAGTACTGTCCTGAGTTTAAAAAAAAAAGCTGAACTGGAAACATACATTAAAATACATATAAGAAAAGACAGCTTTGCCATAGTAAAGTGGCAAATGGATACCATGCAAATAGAAAATAAAACACTGAAGGCTGTACATCTACAGAAATTTGGTTTTAAATTGCAGATTGCTATCAAAAAATGCATAGCAAATGAAATATTTCACGAAACAATTAACAGTAAGCCTTAGAATGCATGGCCATGTTTCAGGAATCATTTCAAATGCTGCAAAGCAGTAACTGCAGCTGGTCAGGAGTTGGGCTGGGCCAGCGGTCGCTGTGCGGTATTGTTGGTGTGTTGTGGTTAATGTTAAAATGGCTGGTTTGTTCATCAAAGTAATTCCCCATAGATAGGAAACCGCACCACTGATTTGTTTTGCTCAGGCAGTGGCTGTCCAGGTAGGAAATAAAGATCCTGTTTAACTTTTCTAAAAAAAGAGAGCGTAATCTCATCTCCTGGGCAACGTGTAATTTAGAAGGTCTAATGTCCAAGGTTGTTGGAGCAGTTGCCGAGGGCGTAATGGCAGTGTTTACTCAGCCTGACTTTGCTGCCAGTAATTTTTGCTGCCCACCAATTCTGACCTTCATTGTTTTTTTATTTAGTTGCCTATTTAAATATTGCAGGGACAGGGTGCTTGCTTAATTGTAACAAGACTCTCTCTCTCTCTCTCTAGCCCCGTGGCAGTGCCATTCCCTTACTAGAGGGTCCAAAAACAGAAGGAGTCACGATTGAAGACAAAGGCGAGTGTGTCATCACCCCCAGTACGGATGTCAAGTTTTCAGGCAGACTGAAAGACAAGAACAAGCTCAGCTACTGGAATGACTGGCTTCTGATAGGTACCCGCGGTCCCTGCTGCCCCACTCCTGCTCCCCCATTGCCATCTGGTGGCAATTCCCATCCAAACCCCAGAGCTGCTCTTCAGCTGCTGTAAATCAGTCTCAAGGACTGCCTAAACTCAGGCAGTAATTACTGAATCCTAGTAATCGTTTCTAATTCGTTGCATTTGCATATGAATTAATGTCTTTATGTGACTGCATTCTGTTTTTCCTAAGGCCTCTGCTTTATTCAGTGCATGGCATGAAGAGGCTTAGCTCACTGGGTGGAAAGTTGTTTATTGCTTATTTCTCCCCTCCTTCAGAGAGGAGTACAGATAATTTATTATTTACTGTAAATGTTGTATTCTGGTTCCTTTGGATTTTTTTTTATTGTGCATAATGGCTCAGACAGTCTTGTTTTCCATGTTACATGGAGGATTAAAGCACAGAGGCTGAAGATAATGTTAATAAAGGATCGGCCTGTCCCGTGTCTCCCAAATCCCAGCATTTGGAATTGACTTTTCAGGGCATTTACCATTTTGCTTCCAAAACGAACAACTATCTGAGGTTCAGTTTTAGGTGATGCAAATTTATAATTAAGTGATAGGTGCCACAGGATCTCTGTGACAGGGCTGGGCTGTAGCTTTCCAGGTCTCTAACCAACACCTTCCTCTTCCCATGATCCCTTTTCTGTCACCACTGTCCCCCTCTCGCGGTGCGTCCAAGGCTCCCTCCCAACGGTTCCTATCCCTGCGCAGCCCTCGGCGCTGACTGACCCATCCCCTCAGCCTTTCTCTCTATTTCCTCCATCTGCTCCAGTTGCCAAAGCTGGGAGCACAGTAGCATCTCCCTTTATATATGCTCTTCAGCAAAGATGCTGAAATTAAGAATATCTTTCCTAAAAAGGAACAACTTTTTCATTTCAACAAATGTATTTTATTTAAAGGGCACCATGAAACACCATTGTCTGCCCCCACAAAGATCCTGGAGAAATTCCCGAGCAACTTACCTAAGAGGCCTGAAAACGTGATTCCAGCTGACTCTGATAAAGCCACAATTGAAGAGGTTTGTGATACAAATAGTCATCTCACTGGATGATTGAAAAATGTAAAGGAGTAGAAGGTGGGGAGGACTCAGAAGAAAAGTTACATGGAATTACTGTGCATTGTTTGTGTCAGATTTTCACGTACTTAGCATGCAGCATCACTGCTATGGTGATGTGTCATTCCTTATTTCAGAATTAGTGCTTTCAGCTGACTTTTTTTCCCCACGTCAAACTTTCTTTCACTTTGGTAGGAGTGGAAGTTACTAAAAATGCCATAGCAGTAAGGCTGGTGTATAAACGCTCCATTACCCATGGAGATACTGGGCTAACAGAGCTTTCTTTTCCTCTCAGGTTATTGACATAGTTGAAGGTTCCTCAAGAGAAGTGCCTCCTGCTCTCCCGAAGGATATTGAGGAGAAACCTGCTCGGCCCATCCCTCGGCCAGAGGCTCCTGTGGACTCCATGTTGAAAGACATGGCCACCATCATTCTCAGCACTTTCCTGCTTGTAGGCTGGGTGGCTTTTATCATCACTTACCCAATGGTAATGCTCCTTAACTTGGTGTCCTTTTGAGTTCTGGGAGAGTCAGTAACATTTTGCAGCCCGAGAAGTGATACAGGAGTTAGAATGTAACACACTACAGGGTGTTTTTCCCTCCTCACGGAAGTGCAGGGGGTAGCAAAGGCTACAAACCTGACACAACTGTGATTTCTCTGGGCACGTGTGCCAGCTCTGGAGATACTTTTTTTTTTTTTTTTTTTTTTTTAAATCCTACTAATTCTGGTTTTTGTATGTGTTACTCTTTTTGTAGACGTGACCTTAACACCACTGGCTTCGCTCCTTTCTTCCTCACCTGAACTAGTTTTCCAGCTTTTGGATCAAAGCCTTTATCCTCCTTTGATTTAAAGATAGTTAACCCAGGAACAGTTGGCTTTTGCCATGTTAACTGCCTGGTGTGATTTCTCAGTGTTGCAATGGAAGTTCAGAATGAAATCAAAGGGGTGTGTGATAGTTCCCCAGCCTGCTTGGCCGGTAGTGTCATAACAAGGGAGTTTTCTTCCCACCCTTTGGATGTAGCTCCCCCAGTAGCTGTAGGGTTCCCCTCTGTGAGGTGACTGTAAGAAACTCCACTGACAGAACTGAGGTCCTTTCTCACAGAGCGTTCATCAGCAGCAACAGAGGCAGCATCAGCTGGAAGAGAAGATACAGCTCTTGCAGCAGCAGAAGCTGCCCTTTCGTGCTCCCAGTGATCTACCCGCAGACGCAGATTTCTTGGACACCTCCTGTGGGCGGACAGAGAGCTCGGCCACCAGCACCCCCAACGTGTCCCCCAGAGCATCAAACCATTCTGCTTATTCCAGCATCTCCACCTCTGACGTTGGGAGCTGCCTCTCCACTGAGCAAGAAGAGGGAGGTAAAGATAATCCAGTGTCTTTTATTGTGAGTCTCTGTATTTCCCCACTCTGTAGGATGATGCAGCACAACAATTAAAAAAGGACCATCGTTCTCATTTAGCCTGACCGTTTGCAAAGCACGGTGGAGGGGCCATGCCCTGACTTTGAGCAGGATTATTTGCTTTAGAAGAACATCCAGTTCAGAGCTGCCATCTGAGCAATTGTTGTCCCTGGCAGTGCATTTATAACCTGGATGGAGAGGTTAATATAAATAAGATAAAAAGATAAGATAAAAAAATGTATTATTGTGATTAACTGGAATCAAGAAATAGGGATTATGCAGCACAACCTGCCTTCCTGCCCAGTCTTCCTGTGCACTCCTTTGTCCATTCAAAGGCTATTCAGGGGAACTGAATGGTCAATCTGCATTTCAACAAGACATCTATAAAACTTTCCAGAAAGAGTTTTGTCTGCTGAGACCCACTAGTCTCTTCTACTGTCTTGAGACATGATCTTTCCAGACCTTATCTCGGGTGTTTATACAATGGGTTTGACTCTGTGTGTTGGATCATTTGGTCACCAGGGAGTATTTGCTGACTTGGCCAAGTACCAAAATGCAGATGTTCATTTGTTTTGATCATCTGTGTTGTTAATTTAAACATGAGCAGAGACAGGTGCTGGCCCAGAAGGATGTGCAGTTGTAAGGTGCTGACTTGACCCATCCTAAACCAGTCCTTGTTGCTTTTTGTTCAGATGAAGATGCGAACAGAGTGATGGTTGGCAAGATCTCGTTTAACCCTAAAGACGTATTGGGACACGGAGCTGAAGGGACAATTGTTTACAGGTAGAAGACAATATGTGCATTTAGCATTAAATAGCCCAATGAGTGTCTTACTTACGTTAGGTCTCTTTTTTAAAAAATATCTAATACTAACAAATGAATCTTCAGAAAAAGTATGTTGTGTATGTCTGGAATATTTCCCTGCAGTGTTTTCTTCACTAGCAAAAACTACTTCACTTCCCTTAGAAATGTTTAATGACCAAACATATCTGTTTCCAGCAGAATGCTTTTACTGTGCCTCTGTAAAATGTCTTCTGTTGTCACTGGCTTTGTGCGTTCTTTGTCTACGCAGTAAAAGGACGATGTGGTTTTCCTTCCTGTCTGTAGGGGGACATTTGATAACCGAGATGTTGCAGTGAAAAGAATCCTTCCCGAGTGCTTCAGCTTCGCGGACCGTGAGGTGCAGCTGCTGCGGGAGTCAGACGAGCACCCGAACGTGATCCGCTACTTCTGCACGGAGAAGGACCGGCAGTTCCAGTACATCGCCATTGAGCTGTGTGCTGCCACGCTACAGGAGGTGACGGGCCACTTGCAAACCTACAGAATTTGTGAAAGTCTTCTCCTTGGAAGGCCTTCAGTTACTTTTAGCTTAAGTTGCTGAAGTGCCTGCTGCAGGACATGTTCCAGTTACTCCCACCATCACCTCTGTGACAGTTACATTTTCCTACAACAGGGCTGTTGTCAGACCTCTAGAAGGACATCCCTAAGCCTGTGCTGATCTAAGGACAGAAACTGTTGTCCTTTGATTTTTTTCTTTCTTGTGAAGGGCTCCCTTTTAGTCACCCTTCCTCTCCTGCCACTCAGACTTTAAAAACCTCTACTCTTGCTTCTGGAGCACAGTGCTGCAGAGAATTCTAGCTCTGAATGATGTTTTAGAGATCATCAACTTCAGCCAAAAAAAGAAAAGCCTCTTTGTTGTGTGTTACCAGCTTGCACAATTTAGCCAATCTAACCATTTTTTGGAGGGTTGAGGGGATATGCTTACTATTTTTGCAGAGGGTAATGATAAACAATGTTGTGACTGAATCTTCCATTTTTTTTTGTTGTAATTTACAGTATGTTGAGCAGAAGGCCTTCAGTCACCATGGCTTACAACCCATCACTCTCCTGCAACAGACAACATCTGGTCTTGCCTACCTGCACTCCCTCAGTATCGGTAAGAATGCCTCTCGTTTCAGTACTGGGTGGAGTGGTACATTTTTTTAACTAAAAAAGAGAAACTGGTCTGGTGCCGGGAGCTTCTTTATTGAGTCCCAGAAGAGAGAGTTGTAGAAGCTGCAGCTAACGCTCCAGTAATTGGTACCTGGAACACTGCACTGCACTGGAGTGTCATTACCATAAGCTGGGCATGACCGTTTGGTCAGGGTGCTGCATTTTTGGGATACAAGTCATATAAATCATGATGACTAGCAGTGATGGAATAAAAAAAGGCCACGCCTCTACCAAAGACAATGGTTTGAGGTTAGGACTTTGATTTAACAAATGTTTCAGCCTTGTGAAAGGTTTCCAATGCAAATAGATTAAAAATTTACAAATATTGTTGGGATTGCCTGGAGTGGATAAACAGGTGTTTATAATAGTCCACAGGGACCTGAAGCCCCATAACATCCTCATCTCGATGCCTAACGCCCACGGGAAAGTCAAAGCTATGATTTCAGACTTCGGGCTGTGCAAGAAGCTGGCGGTGGGCAGGCACAGCTTCAGCCGCCGGTCGGGCGTGCCGGGCACTGAAGGGTGGATTGCCCCAGAGATGCTGAGTGAAGACTGCAAAGAGAACCCTGTAAGTCCCCATCTCCTGCAGAAGGCCGTGCAACAAGGGGTGGCACATTGTTGTAGTCAGACCTTAAGATACAGCAGCACTTGATGTCTGGGCGTTCAAAGAATCATAGAAAGATTTGGGTTGTAAAGGACCTTTAAAGGTTGTCTGGTCCAACCCCGCTTTCATGCTGGCTTCCAGCTCAATATGTGGTTCTGAAAAGTTGTCTTCTGCTCTTAGGTGCAAATTAACCACTCTGTGATGATGGCTCAAAGTCTTCAGGGGAAGGGAAAAAAAATGTTTCTGTGCTATTAAAGGTTGTTTATTTGCAGACATACACCGTGGACATCTTTTCAGCCGGCTGTGTCTTTTATTATGTGGTATCTGAAGGCAGCCACCCCTTTGGCAAATCTCTGCAGCGGCAAGCCAACATTCTGCTGGGGGCATACAGCCTGGAGTCCTTAAATGCAGGGAGGCACGGTAAGAAAAAAACATGGTAAACACAAAACACCACAGGGTTTAGTGACCTTTCCATGGGTGTTAAAATGCCAACAGAAATGACAGAACTGTGACCCACAGTGATTCCCAACCTGGCAGCGGGGAAAGTTGTACTCCTAAAGTAAAGCTGCTAAAGTTTTTAGAATTTGTATCCCAGAACTTCTCTGGGATACAGAATTTGAAACCCTGGAAGTTTGACTGTAGAGATATTTCATCTATTTAAAGAGTTATTTTGTGTATTTCCTTATCACCCTGACTCAGCACTACTGGCTTTCTGTTGGTTGCCCAGCGTCTCTATAAGGGCAGTACTTGAGCTCGTGGGGCTGGAGTTCAGGATCATGTTGGAAGAAGTAGAAAACAATCTTTTTCTAAAGTACCAAACATTAGATTTCCCTACAGCCTAAGCATTATCTGCCTTTTCCTTGCAGAAGACATAGTTGCTCGTGATTTAATAGAGCAGATGATAAACATGGACCCTCAGAAACGTCCGTCTGCCCGCTGTGTGCTAAAACACCCATTCTTTTGGAGTTTAGAAAAACAGCTCCAGTTTTTTCAGGTTTGTGTTGGCCTTTTCAATCCTTTCAGTTCTGAGGACTCCTGTAGACATTCTTCAGATTTCAAATTCAGTTTCTCCTCGCTTTGTGGATGTTTGAGGTGATAGAATCCATAACCTCACTGTGAGGAGCGAAGAAGCAAAGTTGTAATACCCAGGTGGTGTATCTTAAGAAATCGGCTTAAGAATTGGCTCTATATAAGATCTTGCAGAAGATCTTTTATAGCAGGGCTAGAATGTGATGTTATCAAACTGGAGTGAGGCAGGTTTCCACAAACAGGGTAGCCCACTGTAGTGAATATTCATGTTTAATCCTGAGCTGGGTTGGGAATGGGCTGAGGACCTCGGGTTCTTCCCAGCCTGTGATTAAAAGGCTTTGGCAGATGGTGAAACAACTCATGGGCTCAGAACTTCTCTACACCCCAGTCCCAGGCATAATCCACTCTGTTGGCACTTTGGCTTGGAATAAAGTAGAACCATAAGTCTGTTATCAGACCCTAATTGGCCAGAAGCAGCATTTTTAAATTGTTGGGAAAAAACTTGGAAATAAAACTAGAAGTAACCTCACTGTCTCTTCCAGGATGTTAGTGACCGGATAGAGAAGGAATCTTTAGATGGTCCAATAGTCAAGCAATTAGAAAGAGGCGGCAGAGAGGTGGTGAAAATGGACTGGAGAGAGCACATCACGGTTCCTCTGCAGACAGGTAACGGACAGTAGTTTATCAGAAGGGAGTTACATGCTCTTGTGCCCAGTTTGCCGGGACAGGAAATTAAGGAAACACTGTCTCAGTTTGAGCAAATGACCTTTACTTGTCAGCAAAGTATTTCTCCAAGTTAAAGTACATGTTTATATATGGAAACACAGCCGTAAGGATACCTGACCATAGACTCACATACCATACTCTTGAGCTGGCAACTGAAACTGCAGCAAACCACACGGAAAAATCTTGCCATTTCTTTTGCAGATCTTCGAAAATTCAGATCATATAAAGGAGGGTCAGTCCGGGATCTCCTGAGGGCAATGAGAAATAAGGTAAAGGGCAACACCACACTATGGTTCTGCCTCCTTTTGCTGTTTGTTGCCAGCCTATGTCTATTTTACCTTGTTTTAGGTATTGAGCTGCTTTACTTTAGACTAATATGAGGTTACTTTGTCCAAGAAAATGCAACTTGGACAGAGAGCTCTATTTAAAAGAGGATCCTGGAACACGTGTGCTCTGGCTGAGCTTTTCCCTGTTCTTTTTTTCTGTTACAGAAGCACCATTACAGAGAACTGCCTCCCGAAGTGCAGGAGACCCTGGGCTCCATCCCAGATGATTTTGTGTGTTACTTTACAGCCCGTTTCCCTCGCCTGCTCTTACACACCTACACTGCTATGCAGATCTGCTGCCAAGAAAGACTGTTTCAGCATTACTATCACCAGGACTCTGCAGAGCTGAGCCCTGCAGGAGACACTGTTTGAGAGGAGAGAGATGGAGCTTTCTTCTCTGGGACCAACATTCCAAGCACAGGGCTGTGAAACAGGCCTACCTTCAGCAGGGAAAAGCGGGATCAAAGAGCTGAATTCTCTCTCTTGGAAGAAACCAAGCTTCCCAAAAGTGCCTTGTATCTCTGCCTGCGCTGGATCAGGAGTCGGTCGGAGCCCAAGGAGCGAGTGGTAACCACGATGAACCCTGGTGATGGAGTTACTCCCAGGCAGTTTTCAAGACAGTGAAAATGGAGAGCACAAGCTGGATGTAACCGTCACCCAATATCCCTGTACTGTATGTGATTTTACAAATTATGTGTTTTACTACAAAGAATCAAAATACAGTGATTGAAATCATAGAATTACTAAGGACTGGGATCTGCAAAAGAGAAGCCTTTTAGTTGTAGCAAATCAGCACCTGCCGTTGCACTACTGCCACCTCACCCATCAGGCACAGCACAGTGATTGGAAAGGGAATCGTTTATCATTAGCCAAAAGCAGTAGAGAGAGTATAATTTCTGCTTAATCAGTACTACCCTGGAAAATTAGTCCCTCATACTTGAGCAGATAGAATGAAATTCTAAAAAAATACTGACTTGAAAAAAAATAATAATCAGTTAAAGGTTTACCTACTTTGAAAATAAGCCTCATTGTTTCAATAACAACCAGTATTCACAGTAGAGCCTGAACAGTCCTTGACTTAAATCACAGCATCAGAACAGATCTACACAACTAACTTCAGAAAAACACACTGATGCTCATGATTTATCTACTGCAAGTGTTCCTTACTCTCTTAAAAAGCAGGGTCCCCAGTTGCAGAGCCAGAGGTGAGCTGAGTCCTGGGGAAAAAGGAGCCAAATAGGAACCAACAAGAGCTGCACAGAGCAGTGGAGCTGGAGGCAGTGTTTGTAATGGGTGCGACAAAGCTGTAAAGGAACCCCATTTTCTGGTGCATGGGTTGTTAATTCCAACCACGTGAGCCTGTGTTTTCAAAGATGCAGTATTTCTTTTCATTGGCCCTAAAGCTGTGACAAAGCATTAAGAGTGCTGGAAGGATGAAGAAATGCTGAATTCTAATGTAAGTGGGATGTTCTTTTACAATATATTTATTTAATATATTTATATTTATTTAATTTTTACTACAAAGTAGTATCAAATCGAAGTGGTACAAGTATAAAGCATGCCAAATCAGTCTTAATCGGTTTTTGTGTTCCTATTTAATTGTATTATAACAACTGGAAGAGGAAAGTGATACTGCATCTTTCAATGGAATTCATTAAAAGAGAAATTACAAGGTGGGAATTTGTATGACTGTGCCATCGTGTCTTAAACTAATAAATTATTGACAGTAACACGTATGATTGGGTACATACAGCTAGTTTTCTGCAGCTACTTTACAGGAAGTGGTTTTTTCCTAGTTTTGCAATGTATGACAGCAATTTACCTAAGATGCCAACCGTGCAAGTTACATGTTTCTAAAGCTTGAAAAAAAATATGGTAGTTTTACCCAAGAAGATTCAAAGCCTATTTCATATTTTTGTACTTCTCATGTAAAGTTCTTTTATAAGTCTACTAAATAAAGACTTGTACTCTGATTAAAAAAAACCAAACAAACCTGCAGTTTTTATTGCCCACGTGTGCCTGGGGAAATGGGCCGGGCTCCCTCCTTCAGAGGCAGGGCTGGGGACAGTGAGCAGGGGAAGAGGGTGACGCAGCCACAGCAGATCCAATGGCTGGAATGGATGCACATTACAAAAATTGTTACTGCTGTGCAGTACAGATACAGCCATAAATAACTTTTTTGCGTGTGTGAAATAAGTTGATAAATTACCACTTGATTTACAGGAAAAAAGCCAGCCTGGGGTGTGGAAGGGTGAGAGGGCACCTCCCTTTGCAAGTACCAGCACAACCCACCTGTGCCCCAGCAGCACAGAGGGCTGAGGACTCACCACCTCTTCTTCCCTATTGACTTTGCTGAGCTCTGGCCGGGGGGGGGGGCGTTG
>NW_015090778.1:1200450-1238245 GCF_001431845.1 Calidris pugnax | reverse complement strand
CCTCTTCTTCCCTATTGGCTTTGCTGAGCTCTGGCGGGGGGGGGGGGCGTTGCTGAGGGCAGTAAGTGGGGGGTGCAGGTGGATCTGCCCAATTTAAAAAAAAAAACACCAAACACATCAAAACAACACAACAAAAAAATAAACCCAAAAGTTACTCATGCCCCAACACCCGCCCCTGCCCAAGCACCCTGACAGCCCCAGTTTTGTCAGGGCAGCCACCCAGGGGGCTCTCCCCAGCCCAGCCCAGGGGATGGTGGCACCACCCAAAAACATCACTGCCAAGAAGGGGGTGGAGACTCAGTGGTTTATCAAGAAAAGGTGACCGAAGCAGTTTCACTTTTCTTAACTGCTGGGTATAAGTACTGCCCTCTGTACAGGCCCAGAGCAGCCCTGCAGGAGCACCCCCGGGGTCAGCAGCAGGTTGGAGCATCCTCCCTCTGTCCCTCTCCGCCTTTGGAAACGCTTTCCTTGCAGGCAGGATCTGGCCGGACAGCACTGGAGACCCTTCCCCTTCCCAAGGTAAGTGCTGGGGAGGGGGGGAGCGGGCGGTTATTCCCAGCCTGGCAATTACTCTACCGGTAGCAGGTCTTGGAAGACCCCTCGACGCTGCTGCCCTCCCAGCTCTGGGGCCCCCACCTCTCCCTGGGGAAAGAGCTGTTCACCCCAAGCGAAGTGGGGCTGTCTGAGCAGCCTGGGGGACGGGATGGACACGGACACCTCTGTCCCCACACCCCCACAGCTACACCCACCAGTAGTACCCAAGCCCCCCCAAAACCCCGCAGTTTCGATTCCCCGCTAAGTTTCATTTCCCCGCGAAACGCGCCTGACGTCACCTGGTGCAGGGGCGTGGCAGAAAGATGAGCGCGGGGCTGAGGAAATGGCTCCTGCAGCTCTGGGGCCTCAGCACAGGAGACATAGACCCATCGGAGTGGGGACACCCCTGCTGTGAGGCCAGGCAGAGAGCTGGGGTTGGGCAGCCTGGAGGAGAGAAGGCCCCGGGAGACCTTACTGCAGCCTTTTACTACTTAAAGAGGGCCTACGGCTTTAAACGAAAAGAGGGCAGATTTAGGCTAGATCTAAGGAAGAAATTTTTTACACTGAGGATGGAGAAACACCGGTCCAGGCTGCCCAGAGGAGTGGGAGATGCCCCATCCCTGGAGCCATTCATGCTCAGGTTGGAGAGGGCTCTGAGCAACCTCATCTAACTGAAGATGTCCCTATTGCTCAGAGCCCCATCCATTTTTTCGGGCATCCCCTATTGTCCCAGGCCCAGTATCTCCCCAAACCACCACCACCCGTTGAGCTCACCTCCTGCCAAGCTGTGTACTTTGTACTTTCAGACACTGCAGGAACTTGCACGGAGTCTCACAACCGCCGTCTGTGCTGGCTGCACCGGTTCCTGCTCCCTTCCGTGGGGAGGCTGTGACTGTTGCTGTTGAACCACCACGAGCTCCATGGATGGAGCTGACCAGGCTCCAGGCACCTGCTGAACCAGCTCGGAGTTGAGCTTTCACCCTACAGTAAGAGATACATCAGCACCATCCTGTCCCTTTCCCCATGAGGCATGTTGGCCAGTCCGTAGCTCTCGGGTGGTTACCATGGACGGTGTGAATCAACCCCAGATTTTGGCTGTCACACTGAGCAGACTTATTTACCACCTTTTCCAGCTCTGCCCGCTGCAGGCCACCTCTGCCCCCTGTAAATGGAGCCCAAGCCAGGCAGAAGATACCATGTATGAGGCCAGGACACCCCACTGAAAAAAAAATAATTATAAAATCTTCTGTTTGGTTGGGCAGAAAAATCCAATGGGCACCAGAACAAATGTGGAAAAAGAGAGGGAAGAGAAAAAAAAACAAACACCAGGGAGAGGAAGAGTACATGAACTATAAAGTGAGCCAAAAAGGAAGTGGGAGGAGTACGAGGCAAGGGAAGGCGGAGAAAGCAAGGAAAAGGCAGGAATCAAAAGGAAGATACTGTGCAACCTAAGGGGATACCGTAGTGCTGGGCCTCCTCTTCCAGAGTCTAACTCCAGCAAAACCCCATCTCCTCCTCCACTCACCCCTGTCAGAGGCACGACAGCCGCCGTCACTCAGTACAGGGACACGGCCACGTAGCTGGCAAGACCGGGCTTTTAGCGGTGCAGAAACTGCCAGACTGGGCCAAAAGGGTGGGGTGGGGGTTGGGAGAAAAGAACAAGTCAGTCAGCTAACACAGCAACGTTAACTAAGGCTGAAGACAATTATTTTTTTCCCCTCTAGGGTTTTGATCGTTAACATCTGGACTTACCTCATCAAAGGCAATGGGTATGTGTTGCTTTCGGAAAATCTGTAGCAATTTGTTTTTTAATATCTGCATCTTAAGAGTTCATCTCTAGTGGGGAACTAAGGGGTACTCTTAACATCATGTTATGATTTGTATTGATGCTATCTTCATTTAGCAGAAAATAAAGACTCGAGTGGGTAAATGACCCACCCAGACCCTGTCTGTTCCAGTAACTTCATCACATCGTTCCCTTCAAAGAATATTTTGGGTTATTTCCAAACCTCCTTCATGGCCTCCTGCTTCACCATAGTCTTGTGCTGTCACTTAGGGCTGCTTTTGATGAAGATAAAGGATGCTTTTAGTCAACAGAATAAACAGATTTGAGAAGTTAAGATGCAGTCTCCTACTGTGACTGGTAGAAAGAAAACCATCTAGCCTTCAACATGGCCAGTTCTGCAAGGATTATAATGTCCTGTCAAGCACATTAGCGTGTTTTTAGTTTGTATTACTAATACATAATTTTAACTTCTAGATTACAAAGAATTACCTGTGAATGAATGGAATGAGAACAATGTCAAATGTTGGCTAGAATCTACTGGAATCAAGAAAGAGTATGTAGAAAAACTACATGCGGAAGAAGTGACAGGTCCAGCGCTAATGGAGCTGGACGAATCTTTCCTCAAGAACATAGGGATGAAGGTCATTTCCCCGCGAAACGCGCCTGACGTCACCTGGTGCAGGGGCGTGGCAGAAAGATGAGCGCGGGGCTGAGGAAATGGCTCCTGCAGCTCTGGGGCCTCAGCACAGGAGACATAGACCCATCGGAGTGGGGACACCCCTGCTGTGAGGCCAGGCAGAGAGCTGGGGTTGGGCAGCCTGGAGGAGAGAAGGCCCCGGGAGACCTTACTGCAGCCTTTTACTACTTAAAGAGGGCCTACGGCTTTAAACGAAAAGAGGGCAGATTTAGGCTAGATCTAAGGAAGAAATTTTTTACACTAAGGATGGTGAAACACTGGTCTAGGCTGCCCAGAGGAGTGGGAGATGCCTAGATCTAAGGAAGAAATTTTTTACACTGAGGATGGAGAAACACCGGTCCAGGCTGCCCAGAGGAGTGGGAGATGCCCCATCCCTGGAGCCATTCATGCTCAGGTTGGAGAGGGCTCTGAGCAACCTCATCTAACTGAAGATGTCCCTATTGCTCAGAGCCCCATCCATTTTTTCGGGCATCCCCTATTGTCCCAGGCCCAGTATCTCCCCAAACCACCACCACCCGTTGAGCTCACCTCCTGCCAAGCTGTGTACTTTGTACTTTCAGACACTGCAGGAACTTGCACGGAGTCTCACAACCGCCGTCTGTGCTGGCTGCACCGGTTCCTGCTCCCTTCCGTGGGGAGGCTGTGACTGTTGCTGTTGAACCACCACGAGCTCCATGGATGGAGCTGACCAGGCTCCAGGCACCTGCTGAACCAGCTCGGAGTTGAGCTTTCACCCTACAGTAAGAGATACATCAGCACCATCCTGTCCCTTTCCCCATGAGGCATGTTGGCCAGTCCGTAGCTCTTGGGTGGTTACCATGGACGGTGTGAATCAACCCCAGATTTTGGCTGTCACACTGAGCAGACTTATTTACCACCTTTTCCAGCTCTGCCCGCTGCAGGCCACCTCTGCCCCCTGTAAATGGAGCCCAAGCCAGGCAGAAGATACCATGTATGAGGCCAGGACACCCCACTGAAAAAAAAATAATTATAAAATCTTCTGTTTGGTTGGGCAGAAAAATCCAATGGGCACCAGAACAAATGTGGAAAAAGAGAGGGAAGAGAAAAAAAAACAAACACCAGGGAGAGGAAGAGTACATGAACTATAAAGTGAGCCAAAAAGGAAGTGGGAGGAGTACGAGGCAAGGGAAGGCGGAGAAAGCAAGGAAAAGGCAGGAATCAAAAGGAAGATACTGTGCAACCTAAGGGGATACCGTAGTGCTGGGCCTCCTCTTCCAGAGTCTAACTCCAGCAAAACCCCATCTCCTCCTCCACTCACCCCTGTCAGAGGCACGACAGCCGCCGTCACTCAGTACAGGGACACGGCCACGTAGCTGGCAAGACCGGGCTTTGAGCGGTGCAGAAACTGCCAGACTGGGCCAAAAGGGTGGGGTGGGGGTTGGGAGAAAAGAACAAGTCAGTCAGCTAACACAGCAACGTTAACTAAGGCTGAAGACAATTATTTTTTTCCCCTCTAGGGTTTTGATCGTTAACATCTGGACTTACCTCATCAAAGGCAATGGGTATGTGTTGCTTTCGGAAAATCTGTAGCAATTTGTTTTTTAATATCTGCATCTTAAGAGTTCATCTTTAGTGGGGAACTAAGGGGTACTCTTAACATCATGTTATGATTTGTATTGATGCTATCTTCATTTAGCAGAAAATAAAGACTCGAGTGGGTAAATGACCCACCCAGACCCTGTCTGTTCCAGTAACTTCATCACATCGTTCCCTTCAAAGAATATTTTGGGTTATTTCCAAACCTCCTTCATGGCCTCCTGCTTCACCATAGTCTTGTGCTGTCACTTAGGGCTGCTTTTGATGAAGATAAAGGATGCTTTTAGTCAACAGAATAAACAGATTTGAGAAGTTAAGATGCAGTCTCCTACTGTGACTGGTAGAAAGAAAACCATCTAGCCTTCAACATGGCCAGTTCTGCAAGGATTATAATGTCCTGTCAAGCACATTAGCGTGTTTTTAGTTTGTATTACTAATACATAATTTTAACTTCTAGATTACAAAGAATTACCTGTGAATGAATGGAATGAGAACAATGTCAAATGTTGGCTAGAATCTACTGGAATCAAGAAAGAGTATGTAGAAAAACTACATGCGGAAGAAGTGACAGGTCCAGCGCTAATGGAGCTGGACGAATCTTTCCTCAAGAACATAGGGATGAAGGGAGGCCAAATCCACATGTTAATCTGCAAGAGAAACAAACTTCGGGAGCTACAGGAAAATGCACAGCAAACCAAGCATTCCAGCAGCAAAACGTCTGACAAAACTGGTGCACAAACAGATCCAGTGAGACCCAAAAATGCCCCTGCTGAGGGAACTTCAAATGGAGACAGCTGTGGTCCAGGAGAAAAAGCCAGCAGAGAGCACACAGCTGCTACTTCTGGCAAGAGGCAAAGGAAAGGTAACAAATCCCAACCTCAAAGTACTGATGAAGTTTTAGAGCTCAGCAACTGTCGACCATTTAGAAGTCAGAATACTGACTTCAAGTATGTGAAAGACAGGGTTCTTGCTCCAGAATCAGGAGTCAATGATTTAATCACTCCTTGCCACGAATACAAATCTTTTGCCATTGCTGCAGAACTCAACAGAAACCAACTGCAATCAAAATTTGCCTGTGAAGTGATACGATTTGCTTCAGCCTGCATGAACATTCGGACCAACGGCACCATACATTTTGGTATCATGGACAGCGTCGAGGACAGCGGTTGGAAACATGGGCAGATCCTTGGCATAAAGGTCAAAGATCGAGACCACTACGTTGATGCACTGGATTATATAGACAAATGTTTTCCTGAAGAAGTACGGGAAATTGCAAGGAAATGTATTCACCCACCTGTGTTTGTGGAAGTTATTTCAAGAGAGTCTCAGGAACAAAGATTTGTGGTGGAGGTTGACATTGAACCAACATCCAGCTTAGTGAAGAAGAGATGTTTTGAAGTCTATTTGCCAAAATACAATGAAGGCAGCCAGAAGGTGACCCTGACAAAAGAGCGAGCTCTCTATCAGAGACTAGGAGCAAAGTCTGAAACTGTAAAGCACAACGATTTAGTTACTTTCATTCAGGGCTTACAAGACAGGGATGCTCAAAGAGAAAAGGCTGAGCTCTCCAGGGCAGAAGTGCACACAGAAGTATCTCAAGATTTAGGAAGAAAGTTAACAATTCTACTAAATGATGGCAAAAGCTATATAGATGATTCCCTACGGTACATCCTTGTCACAAACAGATGTGAAAAGGATAATCTGAACCATATCAACTTCTTAATGCACTTGAACATCTTCTGTGTCTTTGACTTTGATGAAGATTCTAATGTGTCAGGACTGCACAGCAAGTACAAAGAACACCATGCAACAAGGTCTTATTTTTTACAGGATTTTGCCAATGAAAGTAAGACCAGCAACCCCACCCTCCAGAAACATTTGTGCCTGTTTGACCAGACCAGCTGGATATTCTGCAACGGGCGCAGTGACTTCTGCGGGGGGGAAGAACCTTGTGATGAAAATACATGGATTAGAACAAAAAAAAAATACCTTAAAAAAGCAATTACTCGTATCTGTGATGAAATCCTGCCAAAGGGGTCTTTCATTGTGCTTTTCCTGCTGCTATCACCAGTGCAGAAAACACTGGTGGACACTTTTCAGGAATTCTATACAGAGATGAATGGCACTGAATACATCGTTTGCATTGCAGAGTCCAGAGAGAATTATGGGAAGTGGGCTAATCTAGCTCAGGCTTCCTGCAGCATTGAGACTCTGGACCGCTGCAGCGTGGTGGGTATGCAACTGAGTCACGTAGATGCCACCATTCAAGCAATGCTGCCTTCTACTGCACAACCCAGACACCTGCCAGTTTCCACTAGAGGGCTATGTACACTTCCCTCCCTGGAAGAAGAGAAACTCTTTTCCCTAGAAATCCTTTGTGCTGACCAATGCGAAGATATCAAATTAGATTCTTTGCCTGAAAAAGAAATACAAAAAATAGAACAAAATTTTTACCGAGGGAGAAAAATCATCTGGGAAAACTTCTGGCTTGCTGAAAAAGGATGCTGTGGGGAAATCATTGAACGCGAAGCATGTAAGGATGCCAGCAAACTCCTAGATGACATTTTACGACGAAGTGGATACAACTGTTCTGTAGCTAAACTAAAGATATTTCACCATCCTGGAAGTGGTGGAAGCACAATAGCACGGCAAGTTCTATGGAAAAAAAGAAAGGACTTAAGATGCGCTGTTATCAAAACCTCCTATCCACCTGTAACTGTCTGTGAGCATGCACTGGCACTCAGAGAGTATGAAGAAAGAGACATCAGCTATTGTCTTCCTGTGCTCCTCCTCATTGAAGATTATGATGAAGACTATTTAGAAGAACTAAGGTATGAGCTAATGGATGCTGTAGCAATCAGAAAAATTAATTCCCCCAGACCTTACTTCATCCTCATGTGCTGTAGACGATCCAATGACCCTGAAAGGCTTTGCAAGGTTTCTCCACTGGACACAGTTGCTGTCACTCACAAGCTGACGGACTCAGAGAAAACCCTGTTCAAAAGTAAACTTGAAAAACTGAAGCAGAAAGATGTCAAGCTAGAATTCATACTCACGTTTGTCCTGATGTGCGAGGAGTTCAACGAAACGTATGTGCGAGATTTTGTAGGGCACATATTGCAAGGCATCGACCGTTCTTCCCGTGATACACGTTTGATGTGTTATGTGGCATTGCTTAATTTTTATGTACCTAATTCGTATGTTTCATTGTCACACTGTGAGGCTTTTCTGGGACTGGGGGTATATACAGAAAGAACATCAAGAGCATATGATTTCAAAAGTCATTTGAGCGAACAAGCAAGAATGATTTTTATTGAGCTAAGAGAAAGTACCACCTATATTTCATCTGTTCAGATAATACACTGTCTGGTTGCAAAAGAAATTCTGCATCAGCTTTCAGGAAATGAACCTCAAAGTCAACTTGCAATGACACTTCTTCAGGAAAAGACACTTTTTGAAAACAGATTTGGACGAGATGAATTCATAAAGTTCATCAGAGATCTGTTTATTCGGCGTGATAAAAGAAGCAGGGGTGACAATACCGACACTCTTTTCTCCCCATTCATTGAACATGTCTGTAAAGCTGAAGACTGTGAAAAAGCTATAGCTATTTTAAAAGCTGCATACGAACTCCTTGGAAAAGATGCTTTTTTTGCCCAGCAGCTTGCCAGACTGCATTACATCAATGAAAAATTTGAAGATGCAGAGTACTGGGCAGGGGTGGCAAAACTTCACTTGCCAAACGATTCTTACATATTAGATACAGAAGGTCAAGTCTACAGGAAATGGTTTAGTTTCACTGTGGATAACAAGACACAGGATGACGTCATTCAAAAGATAGAGATTGCTCTTAAAGCTATAAAATGCTTCAGGTCGGCACAACAGGCTGCAAAAGCAGAACGTGACATTATGAACAATGCTGGCTATTTTGGAGAAGTGGAAGTAGGATGTCGTCTTCTTAGATTTTTGTCCACAATCCCTGTATTTAGCAATACAGAGGGGGAACATTCCGAGCTTGTGAAATACCTGATCACAGACTACATTCCTAAAGACATTGAAAAAACATGGGGAAGGCTTCACTCCCGCTTAAAAGGCTTACGCCAGAGCCTGTACAATGCTCTAGAATGGATTTCAGAAGATCTAAGTTATTTCCAAACAGATAAAAACCATGAGATGGAAGAGGAAGATGAGAAAGATGAAATAGAACAAGTTTATAATCCCAGAAAATGGCTAAACAGACAGTCAAAGGTATACGCTAAATTCTTCATCTCAACATCACTGATGGAGGAAAGCAATGGTGGCCCTGAAAGCCAGCTGATTAGGCACATGAATATTTATAAGAGAGGTGGAGGTAGCGTCACTAATATCCTGTCGTTCTTATCAGATAAGAAACAGAGTAGGTCAGCTGAAAACCTAGAAAATATCCTCAGTTTATATACAGATAACCCACAAAGGGATAAGCTAGAGGACAACGATCTGATCCATTACATTTTGTGCCACATCACGTTATCGTGCTTAGCACCAGGATCAGCCAAACTTCTTCCACTGCAAACTCTTCGTGACCTCAGTGTAAGATTTCATAAAGGAAAAAGACAATGTCCAGCAAGTGCCTATTTTTTGCTCACCTTGCTGTACTGGCCAGATGAGGCATTAGACAAAGAACCTAGTCCAGAAAAAGATGAAATTCTAAACTCAGCCCTTCAAACCCTGAAACGTTCATATGACATCAAGATGAAAGATGTTCCTACCAGAAAGAAAAGAATCTACACTCACTTTTTTCTGGGAAAGGGTTATGGCTTACGTAAGATTGTACACAAAACTAAAATTGATAAATTAATTACTGGGTCCTTAAATGAGAGGAGAATGAAGTGGCTACAGGGAACTGTATGGCATACTGGTGAGATTCATGACATCCTCAAAAGAGTTTCTGGTTGGACCAAAGACAGAAATTTATTTATGCGTGGTCACGTGAAGGAATTTCCTGTCTTGCCACTCCATCGAGATTCAGTGCCCCATGGAAATGAAAATGTGACCTTTTATTTAGGCTTTTCATTTAACGGTCTTGTTGCTTACAACGTTGAGGTTGAAAATAATCTACCTGCCAGCAGAATGCAAAGTATTTAGTAGA
This sequence comes from Calidris pugnax, assembly GCF_001431845.1. Taxonomy (NCBI): domain Eukaryota; kingdom Metazoa; phylum Chordata; class Aves; order Charadriiformes; family Scolopacidae; genus Calidris; species Calidris pugnax. Next base: position 1,228,543 of record NW_015090778.1, on the reverse strand, counting down.
TCAACAGCACCTGCTGTGTTTTTTGAAGATATAGCAATGAAATTGCCTTGCCCACTCTCATATTTTAAAGTAGACTGCGTTGGCTGAGTGCCAGGGAGCAAGATCACAAGTAACTACTACAATAATGATCAAATATCTAAAAAACCCCCTGAAATCTACTAGTAAAATATATCTTGAAATAGAAGCCTTCAATACTTTTGGAGACACCAAAAGCAAGATTTCAAACTTCAGTCAGTAAGAATTACAATATTTGCTTGTGGATATGGGGGGGACAATGATGGGGGATGGGACACACAACTGTAACCGTAAGTTTTTGCTTCTTTCTGAATCAGCAACAAAAAGCTTCAGTGAACTTGCAGCATGTATATGCACGTACACACAGCAGCTCTGACCTACTTTGCTCACTAATGGGTACCATGTATGAAATACATCTGCCCATCAACTGCAAGCCAACAGCCAGTACAGAAGCAAAGGGAAAATAAGCAGTTTTTAAGATGATTTTGCAAACATTGGGACCAATAAAAAATAGTACTGTTTTTTTTTACATCACTCTTACATTGCTTTTCCATGTAAATATTACAGCTATATCTAATATGGTTTGTATCTGGGGAGGGGTGCAGAGACATGTGAACAGATAGATACTGATGACATAAAAGATTATTTGTAAGCACTATTTCACAGTCCAAACAATGCAATGTTTTTACAGCGTTATCCAAGAAATGTCCACACAGTACAAGACTCAGATTTGTCTATTGTATATATCCATGCTTAAAAACATTCTTTGTGTAGACTGATTTACTAATTTGAAAAATGCAAAGGAATTTGTTGTCAGCACTGTATCTGCAATCATCATGTCACATCAAGCTTCTACTAATAAAGTGTTATTCTTGGAGTTATTCTTGAAGTGTCACATTGTTTGATACTATATTGTCACTAAAATTTCCAGAAACCCTGCCATACACCTTAAGTTTTAAACTAATACCCTTTAGGAATTACCATTTCTACACAAGCTTAATTACCCTACCTGAAGATGTAGTTCTAACAGCATCAAGGCACGATTTGCTTTTCCAACTTCAGATCTGGGCATAGCCAAAAGCTGTAAAAGGAATGGCAAGCCACTATGAACTCAGAACCAACGAGATGAAACCAAAGAATATTGTAATACAGGCCTCCACCTTCTGGTCTCAGGAAGCAGAATCAAAGCTTGTGGCTTTGCTGGGCTGGCAATGCTTGTACCTCCCAGGCTGAAGGCAAGGGAAGAAAGGAACCAGCACAGTAGACTCTTGGAGGGAAGCTGCACTGGCAGATTTCACCAGGGCTAAGCAAGTATTTGTGTTAAGTTTAACCTTAAGGGTGAGCTGGAAGCGGGACACACAACTGTAACCGTAAGTTTTTGCTTCTTTCTGAATCAGCAACAAAAAGCTTCAGTGAACTTGCAGCATGTATATGCACGTACACACAGCAGCTCTGACCTACTTTGCTCACTAATGGGTACCATGTATGAAATACATCTGCCCATCAACTGCAAGCCAACAGCCAGTACAGAAGCAAAGGGAAAATAAGCAGTTTTTAAGATGATTTTGCAAACATTGGGACCAATAAAAAATAGTACTGTTTTTTTTTACATCACTCTTACATTGCTTTTCCATGTAAATATTACAGCTATATCTAATATGGTTTGTATCTGGGGAGGGGTGCAGAGACATGTGAACAGATAGATACTGATGACATAAAAGATTATTTGTAAGCACTGTGATTTCACAGTCCAAACAATGCAATGTTTTTACAGCGTTATCCAAGAAATGTCCACACAGTACAAGACTCAGATTTGTCTATTGTATATATCCATGCTTAAAAACATTCTTTGTGTAGACTGATTTACTAATTTGAAAAATGCAAAGGAATTTGTTGTCAGCACTGTATCTGCAATCATCATGTCACATCAAGCTTCTACTAATAAAGTGTTATTCTTGGAGTTATTCTTGAAGTGTCACATTGTTTGATACTATATTGTCACTAAAATTTCCAGAAACCCTGCCATACACCTTAAGTTTTAAACTAATACCCTTTAGGAATTACCATTTCTACACAAGCTTAATTACCCTACCTGAAGATGTAGTTCTAACAGCATCAAGGCACGATTTGCTTTTCCAACTTCAGATCTGGGCATAGCCAAAAGCTGTAAAAGGAATGGCAAGCCACTATGAACTCAGAACCAACGAGATGAAACCAAAGAATATTGTAATACAGGCCTCCACCTTCTGGTCTCAGGAAGCAGAATCAAAGCTTGTGGCTTTGCTGGGCTGGCAATGCTTGTACCTCCCAGGCTGAAGGCAAGGGAAGAAAGGAACCAGCACAGTAGACTCTTGGAGGGAAGCTGCACTGGCAGATTTCACCAGGGCTAAGCAAGTATTTGTGTTAAGTTTAACCTTAAGGGTGAGCTGGAAGCCGCACTGGAGGAGGGAACCATGACAGCATCTGAACAGCAAGAGAGCTGGAGTGTTACAGAGCCTCCTCTGTCCATCACCAAAGCCTCTGTCCCCCACCCTTGATGCAGAGGGTAAAGGGGGGGGTGGGTGTATGTTTGAAAAGTTAATTGGGCAAAGGCAAATTTCTCAAGTCTAACATGGGCCATAAGGATGGTTTCAACCTGGAGCAGAACTAGGATATGCAAACTCACTGAAAAGCATGTGAGCTCAAAGAAAACATTAACTGCTTAAGCTTATACAACCTGCTCAAATGCTGCATGCAAAAGCACAGCTTGTGTTTTCTTTTTGAAACTTACCATGATGAAAAATTAAAGCCAGAGTATTTGGCCAAGAGGGTTGTCTCATGACTTGTTTCCTTCCTGTGGGTGCAGCCTCCTGAGTGGATCCTGCAGCTGGCTATCCTTTGCCCTGCAGCCCGCGCGGCTGCAGACTCACCACTCTCTCCTTTGAGGCCCAAGCCTGGGTCTTGCTTTTCAAAGATACTCATTTCTACCTCTTAGGAACTAAAGGTTTAGATCCAAAATCTTTTCCTCCTCAGGGTATTAGAAACACAATCCCCCCCACTGTGCCCTGCAGAAAGAAACAAGGTTTAGGGAAAAAGCATAAACCTACATACTAGCACTCTGGGTCCTACAACTCAAAGCAAGCTCCTGAGGCCCAGAGGGCAGAAAGTACAAACCCATCGTTCTCGCTTTTTACGCCCTCATATTTGAATTCAAGTCTGATAATATCAATCAAACTTCATAGAATCATAGAATGGTCTGGGATGGAAAGGGCCTTTAAAGGCCATCCAGTCCCGCTTTTTACAGAGTCATATTTGAATTCAAGTCTGATAATATCAATCAAACTTCATAGAATCATAGAATGGTCTGGGATGGAAAGGGCCTTTAAAGGCCATCCAGTCCAACCCCTGCAATAAGCAGGGACATCTTCAACTACGCAGGGCCCCATCCAACCTGACTGTGAACCCTTCCCAGGATGGGGCATCTACCACCTCTCTGGGCAACCTGGGCCAGTGTCTCACCACCCTCAGCATGAAAAATTTACCTGTGAGTAAACAGTGGTAGCTACATGACACCAGCCAGCCTAGCAGAGTAATCCATTCTCATCCTGTAGACAGAAGTTGGAAGGACCCACATCTTCAAAGCTACCTCATCTCTCCAGCGTTTTGCTCTGAAAGGGTTTAGAACAGACCACTTAACAGCATGCCCTCTCCATCTGGTTTTATGAAAATATTAAAGATACTTTTCCTCCATATTCCTCCTGACTTCCAATTTCAATAGTCAATTTTTTTGTAAAGTCAGTTCAGCAGAAAGACAGCAGATCACTAGCAAAAGGAACCTCCAAGTTTGCTTCTCTCCAGCTATAACTCACTTTAAGATAAAGCTCACATGCATGAACTTTTGCAGTATAGACAATCAGAGAGCTAGTACAAAGTGTAACACAAATGGAGGTGGATTTTATACTTACACTTTGGAACAGCTAACGTTTGTTAAGAGTAATAAATAAGTCCTCAAGAGGAGAGAAAAAAAAATACACAAGACATAGTGGTTCACTTCTGTTTAATCGGAGACTGTTACAAAGTGGTAGACACACATTACAGAGGTGGATATGTGCAATGATCCATTCCTGAAGCACACAGTTCATAGAAGGTTCCCAATGGATGCAAATGATGATAGCTCTGTATTTTCTTTGAATCTTCTTTGTAAAATGAAGGCTATAAAATTAAGCTAGTTACTGTTATCATCTGCATGCATTAAAGTGATGCACATACTTACCAGTCTCTCACTTTCTCAAATTAAATTCAACGTCAGTATTTTGACACCTGTCTTTTGAAAAACATCAATGATCCCATCCCTTTCATACTACTTACACAAAAGCAGTAACAAGTCACAGAAAAAAACTTCACGACACGCTAACTTCTGTGGCTGTATGGCTGCTGAGAGGGCACTAATTCCATCATGTGCTTAAAGTATTTTAAAAAGGTACTAAAAACAGTCTGGAGTCTGGGTTTGCTGCACAGTGACCAGAATCTCTGAAGGGGTGATTCTGAGCTATTAAGCAGAATTCTAAAGGAAAGAGTGTGAACTCACTGTTCCATAGATACCGCACCAGCACTGGGGAGGCAGACTTCGGAACCGCACCAGACCGGACCAGCCGCTGCAACGGTGTATCAGAAGTTGAGCTACAACTTAAGACTGCTCACCTGGTTATAAAAGCTTAAGATTCCAAGTATTGTTTTGGTCCCATCTCAGAAGAAAATAAACTTAATTCTACCAAAAAGTACTTAACTAATTGCCATAAAAGGTTTCACAAAGAGATGATGTTCTACCAGAGTCCGTGTTGGGATCTACCCTGGACAAATATACTTTTTGATGATAAGACACCTGAGAACACCACTAGTCTTTAGCCATCCCCACTGATTGCCCAGCTGGTGTACAAGCCGTGCAAGTCAGCATCCAACCACTGTCAAAACAGACTGCACAAAGGAATTCAGCAGGAGAAAGCAATCAATTACTCATTCCGACTTATTACTGAGCATTGCACCAAGTATCAACTAGGGCCAACCACAGAAATTAAGATGCTTGCTTTCTATTAATAGGATAATGGCCTCAAGGCAAGGTACCCCTATTATCCATGCACGTCTGCCATTAAAATACATAGGCAAAGATAAGTTATAAATTTCATTCTACAACTTTCCTTTTTTTTTTTTTCCTTCTAGGGAGAAGGACCTACACACCATTATTGGAAAACGTGCACATAGCTAGGTTTGCAGACAAAGTAATTTAGTGTGAATGACTGAGAACTGAGGTAGAAAAGATGCCAGGAGATGGGCTTCAAGTGCAACTATTCTAAAACCTGGGAAGAGAGAACCCCTTTGAAAGTTTTTATGTTAATACGGAGTTCTGCAGTGTCACATAAGATTTCAAAATTCTAAAATAAGCAATTCTGCTGGAAGCATCAAATCACCCATGAAACTACACCAGACCACTCAGACGAGCTGGCAAAACTAAGGTGCCTGTTCAGCTCCCACACTAGTATGACTTTCCAATACTTATGTTCCTATAATTATCCACCAATGACGTCAAAAGCCCCTCAAATTCACCAGGTGATAATATGCCCTTGAGAAGTGACTTAAAGCACAGAGTTTTACAGCTTATCCAGCTGTGAAACTATGCTTTGTACTACAGCACAGAAAGTTTTCATCTCCCGTGCTGGTATGCAGAGATGAGGTACACAAAGCTTAAAAATAAATGTATGCAGCTGTTCTGGAGAAGGCTGCATCCTTTATCCAATCCCAAAGAACCTTTCTGGTTTTCTTTTAGGGTGTAATATGTTCTATAAAATTAAAAGCCAAAGTTTCCAAGAATATGGAATAGGGCAGAAGAAAAAAGGAATACAGGCAGAGCAGTAAGATAAAACAGCTGGAAAAAACCACATTTGTAGGTAGCCTCTGAAGTGCTGAAATGGGCTAACAAAAAAAAAAATAAATCAGAAAGGAAGAAGCTCCTGGCTTACAGGCCTAACAAAGTAAAAATCTGTTGGTAGGAGACAGTAATTAGCAATAGCTAAAGAAAAACGAAAGAAAGATTACATTACTGCTACAGATTCTTACAAACAGAAATGCTTATTCCCAAACACAACAAATATAGTATCCTATAAATCGTTCACTGATAAAACAGCCTCTTTTATAATAGGTCAGTTACTGAACAAGTGACTTCAACTTTAGATCTCCACCCTTTTCAGTAACACCAATGGCTATTTAAGATTCTGTAATAAATTTTCCTTATGAGTGCTTGCAGGTATTACCTACCCATTACAGATCTTCAGAAAAAAATCAAGACGGTCACTCACTACTGAAAACAGTAGTAAGTAACAGATACATTCACATTTCAGAGACCAAAATTCCCCTCGTGTATTTAAGAGGTATCATTTGAACAAATTATTTCAAATAGGAACATCAGGTACTTACAGATTAAACTAACCTGTACTGGCAGTGCTGTGGAATTTTTCTTCTCTACCAGTAAGTAGCAAATGCTGAAATTCTGCTGCTAGTTAACAGAAACACAAATTGTATTAAACCAAGGAGTGTAACCCATAATTTAGTTTTTCATTAAAAAAAGCTGCCAAACTTCAATTAGTGCAATTTTTTTGCTTAAGAAAAGCATACGAAGTAAAGGCAACTATAAAACTACTTTCAGTTTGCCCTTAGTTTTCTGGAATTTTTCATACATAAGCCAGAAGTTTAACAAGGTAATCCTCTTGTCTACCACAAACATAAAGGAAATTACAATACTTACATTGCCGGGTTCCTTCATTAAACAGTCTCATAAAGTGTTTTCTTATTCTAGACTTTACAAATGAAAGAGCAAAATGCATTTTCTTCCACTAAAATGTATGGGAAAGAAGCTAAAGAATTCAGTGCAAGTAACACATATGCAAGTAACTCAATGAAAAAAAAAAGAGAAAGGAAAAGCTCTGCATGACACCTTCATTTCAAAGCATTATGCAATTTCCTACGCCAGGAGACAGCAAAATAGCTTCTTTGGTTGTACAGCTTAATTTCTGGTAATTCAGTAATTCTTGTTAGTGAAAACCATTTATACATGTTGGCTAAGGGCAGCAGAGGTTGAAATTCTACACACACACACACACACACACCCCCTTTTGAATAGCATCTGGGAACACTGTTAAGATTTGGACAAAATTTACAAAAGAAAATTTGAGACATCAGAAGCTTGACTCTGGTACAAGGCAGTTATCTAATAGAGATCTGCTTTAACTCCTAATAAGGGAAGTTTTTAAGAAAGCTTTCAAGCTCTCAAAGTTGTGCGTGTCTTTGTTTGTAGTTATGACGACACTAGCATTAAAATTCTACCATTTTCTCAAAACTTTTAAACTTCCTTAAATTCCCGAGAAAGAAAAACCTTAAGATAAGTTCAAGACAATATGTATGGATAACTTAAATTCTACATCATTAAAACAGCAGTGCTGCTGATTTTTCTTACTGCAAGAACGCCCATAAGAATAAAACAAGTTATTGTAAACTTGCTCAGAAGGTGGAAGCACCTCACTATTGACACTGTGATCAGGTGTATAAAATACCAGCCCTCAGAGACAGCTCATACCACGGACTGTCAATACCGACACATCAGGATGCTAAGACCAAATGACTGAGGACAACGTTCTGGATCCTGTGGTTCAGGACAGGATATGGCTGTCTGCAAAAGTAGCAAGCTCAAGCACACGCCTCCCTCAAACAGACCTTCACAATACAAAAATAAAAATGCATTCATTATACAGTAGAGTCTACAAATACCGTACTCTAACTGCATTTTGTAGTGGAGCCTGAACTAGAATCTGCGCTCTAACAAAAGACTGCAAAAAGCTGCTGCTTAGAGTGTATAAAAAAAACCTCACAAAGTCTTTTTCAGAACTTCAAAAAGAATGTTATATACATTACATTTGAGAATCACTTCAATTCTACCTTGATCCCTTCAAAGGCTGCTTCAAAACTTATCTTATTCTAAACTAGTACCAACCTGCCCCAACTATTACAGAAAAATACAGTGGTCACTGATAGCTGCATTTTTACAGAACCCAGTCACCACCATTATTTCACTGATCTGATTATTTTGATTGCAAATATTCACACTCTAAAAAAAATTTCTTCTGGAGGTACACTATTCCCCAGAGTATTTAAGGGCTACAATCTTTATCAGGCAAGGCACAGAATACGTTATGAACTCACCACACAATGCTAAAGCAAGCCAAAACTTTGTGCGTGGAACTTTATTTGCCACATCTCCCATTCGCTTTTCTTGCTAAAAACAAGTGGGTGAAAATTCACCCCATTTAGCAGAATACAGTAATTCTTGCCCTTAAAAAGTCATGTACCTCTACTTAAGCTTAAAAAAATCCCAAACTCCAAGACCTACTTCCATTAATATCTATAAAAGTCGAGTCACTAAAATATTATCATCATGAGAAAAGAAATTCCATAAACAGTGAGATGTACCAACTTTGTGATACCCTGACTGCTGCAATACTGAGAGCTGCAATACTGGAGCATCAGCAGAAACACACTACCATCCCTCAAAATGAAGAGATTTCATCTATATTGTAAATAGCTATCCCCCTTAGATCCACACAAGGACGTAGGGAGGAAAGTGTCACTAACAGAACTTTACAAAAAGAGCAAAATATGAACCATTTGCACTAGATGAAAAAGTTGTTTTGAAGAGATGACAGGCCAGCTGGAGTAATAGCTGAGGAGAAAACTCCCAGCAGAAAGCAGAGAGCCAGTATGCCATCCTCGTGACTAGGAAGACAGCAGCACTTGCACATGTATCTTTAAAGACAAAACACAAAGCAAAAGGCAAACACACATCATTACTTGCTGCAAATTTAAGGACAAACATCAGTCTGTGGAACAGATCACAGTAACATGAATATAATCTGCTAAAGCTACCGACTCCAAAAGAGGGAACAAAAGAGACCTGTCCTGTCCAGCCCTTTAGAGGCTTACAGAAAGGACAGGAATGTAAACGATGGAAGCGAAGGATGTGTGAACTATCCACCAGAAATTACAAGTAGTATTTGCAGCGTAGCAGGAAAACCCAGAGTCAAAACCCCCTCTAATTCATACAGTAACACCCCAAGGAATTGTCTTCATGTCAAATGCGTCTTTCAGAAGTAGATAGTGTGAAATTAATCTTCTTGGAAGAGTCCAAAAGCAGCTTCAAGAAAAAAAATTCTATAGCAATGTGGTGCTGAGAAGTGCTATGTTTCGCTTACAAAACAAGCCAAACCACAAAAAAATGGTTCATTTGCTCCAAAGTATCAGCATACAGAACTTAAACCACGCCCCAGCGAAAACAGGAACTGCATTTTGGAGACTTTATTTTTCTATTACCAGGTCAAAACTAGTTACCATCAACAAAAACAGATCAATGTAATTTCTCTAAATTCAGCGTATCAATTTATAAGATATAAACCAAGTGTGGATCTAAGTGGGATACTCCACTGGACACAAGACACCGCATGTATCTGTATTTCAGCTCTATGTGCTTGATGATAAGCTGAATGTAAGAAGCTGGGTAAGAACTGTCCAGTGCTGCATCAGTCTTAAATGGAAACTGATAACAAACTTCAGTATCAAGCATTTGAAATTTGCCTATTTTTCGAGTTTCTATGACATTCAGACACTTAAAGCAAGAAGTACAAGCCATACCGCATATTATTTTTGATTACACCATTTCCTTAGATATTCTAGGGAAGTAAGAACTGTGCCAAATGCTCCTATAGACTGAGGATGTGAAACAGATACTAGTTGCAGTAGGATACCTTGAAGCGCTGTTCTCATCTTCACTGTTATTGAGGGTAGCACCACAATGAGAATTAGGGAAGTAATACCATGCTCAAAAATAACTCTGAAACAGTTAACAACAGACATGCCAATGTTCCAGTCAGACTAGACTATTTGGGGAGGGGAGAGGGAGGCTTGTAGAGGAAAAATGTGAAGGGCAGAGTACAACAGGAGTGTGAAATCAACCCTTGTAACTAATTTAAGAATTACAACTCTATCCTTTAGAACTACTGGAAATCACATCGGCCGTCATTACTTAGCAAAATCTTGAAGAAATGAAATACAGTCTATGCTCATCAAAAAACAACAAATTTTAAAAGTATCTCAAAAAATTAAAAAGTTTATTAAACCTGACTCCAACATTCGTTAATTTTCTACTTCACTGCTGGTAGGCTGCAAGGCCTCCTTGGACAATACCTGTTCTTCTGAAGCTGAAGTTGTCTTTAAGCAACCTCAAGCATTCAAAACCAATGCATCTGCAACTAAGCAAGCAGCAACACTTAAAGGCTCATTTTTCCTCACAAAGGGTGCAATTTTTTGCTAGCCACTGTGTGAAAGAAGGAACTTCAGGTAAGTATATGCCTAAGTAAATTTTGAATATGCAACAGAATTCCATGAGGTTTCAAGAAAGTACTATGACTTTCGGTATTGTTGCAGAAGACAAAATATTGCGAAGTTTGGTGTATTTGAAAGATTGAGGATAAGGTTTTCCCTGAAACTGACAAACTGGAAAATCTGCACCTTCATTTCTCATTCTCCTACTCTACTTTACCAACTTGAATCTCTATTTCTTCATAGGGCTCTACATTAATATTTGTGGTGCAGCTCATATATGCAGCAGTATTAACATCTTAACCTCTTCCAAAGAAACTGTATTCTATAATTTAGGCTACACAATTTTGTGACTATAAATGTCACTTACTAATTCAAACCTAAGTATTTTAAGCCTTTCAGTAGATAATCTCCCCAGAAGAGGAAACATTAGCAAATAATATTTACATGCCACTAGTTGAAAGACTACACAAAGTCACATTACCAAACCCAAATACAGCACAGATGCAATGCAGGGGAAGAGGGAGAAAGGGGCAGCGTGGCTGAAGGACCACCTGAGCAGCCTGGGAGGAAACGCGTTCCGTTACAAGAAAAGGTACCCAAACATCTTAAAACATGTTCCCTCCCCCTGAGACTCTTAAAAACACAACAATAATAAAAAGATAAATATTAATATAGAGCCCGTCTACCAAAAGAGAATAAAAAACCTAAATTAAAATAAATTTAGGGGCCTTCACCAAACTTGCTGCAAGTTTGGGGACATAAATATCCAACAGCCATAAAGCTGTGAAAGCCCCCAGAATGAATAAAATAAATCCCACTTGCCTCAGACTGAACAGGGCAACACTGAGACTCTGCCTCAGCCTGTCCTATGGCAGGGCTATAAGAAGAAGAAAAATTTAAATTTTAGAAAAAACATGATCCAATTAAGTGAAAGACATGCATTCAAAGTTAACAAAATTCCAGTGATCAAGCAAACCAAAGAAAATGACTGCTATAGCACCTATTTTGCTAGGCCCAGACAAAACTTGTTACGGTCGGTAGCTATTTCTGAATTGGACAGTTTGTTTTGCTTTGTATCTTGATCAATGGAACAGTCGTCTTGGGGCATTCTTCCCATAACTGATAGTATTTACTGTACTAGTTCACAAAAAGTAGAGTTAAAGATTCCATCAGCCACTGAAAATATTCACCCTCACCTTAGTATTTACGTAGAAGCTAGACCAGTACAATTATTAAGACATTTACTATAAAGTGTCATTAGTTACCATTTTAAATTGCAGCCCCAGCTCATGGACTGGTATATCAGAGTCTCAATTTAACTGAAGAGTCATAATGCCCTTCTTGCTGTTTATAAAACTGAAGTAATCTTGGTATTTCATTTTTTATCTTGTATGTAGAATTCTTTGATTCCTATAAAATAACTGCAGGTTATATATTCCATTCAATTTATCCAAGTTTTAAGAAAGTAAGTTATACAGTTCTAGGTAAGTACTGTTCAAGAGCTCCATATACTAAAATAATTGCAGAAACCACAGAAAGCAGATGCAGCTGAATGTGTTTCTAGAAGCTTGTTTATATACTCCCATGCATGCACAGAGTGAGGAATAGTTATCCACTGAAATTATCAGATTTACATCCCAGCCTCAAATTTATTATCAACACCTAAAAATCTCATCTGTGGAAGAATAAATTTTAAAAATCGCCAAAGTTCCAGAGGAATTTTTTAGTCCACATGAGCCAGCTTAATCTTTGAGATTTAAAGCAACATTTGCCAAAGGCAGAAAGATATTCCAAAGGCAGCAAGACCTCTGAAAAACTACCCTGGGCTTTTCCAAGGTTCTTTCGTGCCAGTCCCACCCCTTTTGCTCTAAAAAAATCAGCAGATAGAGATCAGCCCCTCATAATGATATTGAGAGACCATGCACAAAACAATTTAGAACATTTTACAAGTTCTAGATGCCATAAATTCTAAGTATTTTGCTAAATGTATTTTCCCACCTGTGGGTGAACATTTTCTTGCAATCTTTTTTTTTTTGTATTCAACATTTGCATGACATTCCAATTTAAAGATTCATCAAAATCCACTTGCGAGTTTTCATTTTACTATTAAGATCTGCCATGGCAAATTTAGGCAACAACTGAAAAATAAACCTTCTACCTAGGTAATTATATCTAGACTATTATATCTAGACTAGAGTCCTGCAACGGATATAAAAGAGATGCTTTTCTGTAATCATAAAAGCTTCTGCAATCTCCTTCCAAGGAGAGATTAACTAAAGCAAAAAAACACCCAAACCTGCATGGCTGTGTTACATTAGGGATTTTGCTGGCACAGCTATTTTGATTAAACTTTGTACTGTAAACCAAGCTTAGTCTTTATACAAGCAATTACTACATTCAAAGTAGTTTTCCTCTTTTTGGGAAAATGCACCATAAATCCAACTCTCTGAACATTAAGAAGCAGTATCCAAAGAAATGAGGGCAGGGACCGACAGACAACAAATGCACTGAGATACCCCCCTGTTTACAGAAAAGTACACACAGGAGACACAAGAGTAACTGAAGATAGCCACATCACAGCTCTTACAGCACAGAAATGACAGGAGCAGGAATGGAAGTATCCACATGAAAAATCATGGAAAAATTGTTCACCTGCTGCTGAAGATTATTAGAGTAAGAATAATACATGGCAGGACTTAGTTGAAGAATTATAACGTTGCTACTAAGGAAAGTTCGATCTTAAAATGTGTCCAAGCTACAAGTCTATGTAGTATTAGCTACAAAACGGTGCTATTATCAGAACAATGGGACATTCACTACTTAAGAGGGAAACTCTTAATTAATACAACTTGCAGAATATGCTGAGTTAACAGTACATGCAATACAGTTTTCAGGTATTTATCCCAGGAAAAGTAAGGGTCTGAAAACAACATACCAATGAGTTACAGAAAGACACCAAAGGGAGAAGGTATTTACTTTACTAGGGGCAGGAGGGCAAAGCATCCTTGCAGCAGCAATACGATCTTCAGAAAAAGCAAGAAGTTCTATAGTTTTAAAAGCAGAAGTTAAGATCAATTTATCATGTATGAATTTTATGTATAGTATTACAAAAAGAAGGAATGTAAGACACTGTATAAAACTCTCCAGTGTTTTGTAACTATCCTTATTAAACAGAGGAAAACCAGAGTATAAAAGCATCACCTAAGCAAACCAGTTTTATCTGTTAGACTTATTTATAAAGCAAGATAAAGAGCTAACAAAAGATCTGACATCAAGCCCCACTCAGCACATTTGCAAGCCAAATACTGCACATCTGACAGGTGATCAGCAGATACCAGTGATCAGAGAGAACTGCTTCTCAACAGAGGCTTGGAGTTATGGTCTTAAAACTGCTAAACAGTTCAGGAAAAGCACCTGACAATACTTAATGGTTAAAATAAAGCCATTTGGCTGCAATTAAGAGTGCACTCTAGTGCTTTTATCAGCTATTTCATGACCTCAAGTTTGAAACTGAGAGGACCATGTAGTATTTCAGCTGTACTGTATTTCCAGACTATTAAGAGACAGTACAGAGTAAAACCACATGTAGTACTTAAGTACAGCTAAAACCCCCCAATTCTTTCAAGAAAAAGAGCCAAAATGCTCAGTATTATAATGAAGTGAATAAACTTCCACCATCTACGGAACATAAACTGGCACAAAAATGCAGATAATCCTTCTAACCTACCCTAAAGGAAGAGATAACCCCATAAATTACATGGTACAGATAAGGCTTGAGGCTGGAACTTGTATTTAAAGTTGACCTGCAAATGAAAAATTCACCACTCCTTTTTTGCCCCGTTGTGAAGAGACCACGGCTCCTCTCACTTCTCTTCCCTCCAAAAAGTCTCCCTCTACATTTTCCTTCTCCTCAGAAATACAGCACACTAACACGGTGACTTCAGACTTTCTTATAAACAGATAAATGACTAATTCATACAGGGAAGACCTCTTTTTGATAACTGTTATTAGGAGAACTGATAAAAAGGCCTCTTACTCTAGACACTTTCATTAAATGGCTGAAGAAACTCAGCCAACATCTGCCCACAGCACGTAACGAATGGTTCATCTTTTAGACCCTGCTGAGATCTGAAATTCTGAACATTTAAGGTAAAAATATAGCATATAACATATTACTCTTGCCCCTCTTGTCTCTTTGATACACTGAGAAGAAAGTCAAGCTACTTTTTCTCTTTTGCAGGTCAACTTCAATACAACATCAACTGGAAGTCACTCACCCATGTGACATGCACCTAAGCTTCTAGAAATCTTCACCTAAAAGTCTCCTGAAATTCATATGCATTTGCAAATTAAAGAGCGTCAATTGAAGAATGAACTAACAGGACACATCTGGCACTAGGATGCATCTTAGAGCAATCGCTTTTACATCCTACGAGTAAGTGCCAGGACAAGAAATCACTGAAAATTTCTTGAGGACAAGAAAGCACAAATAAAGAAACATATGCATTAAGAGAAGTTACAGCCAAGAGTTAAGATGTGCCTCCTGCAGCCTCATTTTTGAGGAGTCAGTTAATAAGTGTACAGGTCTTTGTCTACTCAGATGTGCAGCTAAGGAGTGACTTAATTTTAGAACAAGGAATTCAGATTTTATCAGAACAGCACCAATAACTGTGTTCATCACACCAATAGCTACCATGGCATGCATCTGTACAAACCTTTCAGGCAGTTGTCCACAGCTGGTCATGAATAAAAAGGCATATAAATTTTTCTCTTCTTTTATTACAATGAAGTTTATAACAGTACAGAAAAGTCACATGACCTTAGTGGGTCAGTTTACTTAAACCCTGAAACAGGAGGAACTCTAAATACATTAAATATTGTTACAAGTTCAGACTTTAATGTACAAGTAGTCGGGAACAGTTACAGCCCTCACCAAACTATGTTGGGGACATGAAGTCCAACAGCACTTGAAGTGCTGTGAAGGCATCATTTCACAAATAGCAACATAATGTTACAGAACTTGCCTTTAAGGTGGTATGTTCATGTAATTCCAGCGCCTTCACAATTTAACGAACCATATTTACTATACTTCACTTCTAAAAACCTAGATGAAACATGAAAAAGAAGCCATACAGTATAAATTGCAACATCAGGAAAAGTTCCTGTTATTATTCCAAATATTTTTTCCCGTGTAAAATAAGAATGTCCAATAGCTCCTTGCATGTGGGAAGATACTTATTTTTTTTAAAGTCACAATGAAGCTTTAATTGACGGAAGCTCGCCTATATTAACAGCACAAGATGAGAAAAGGTTTAATCTCCAAACCTATTAGAGCGTGTGTAGTAGCATCAGTAGCGGCCACCTTGCGACATTACAGGAGGTCTCATTCCCATTGGAGGTCGAGGAGGTCCACTTTGGTAAGGGGGCACCATCGGAGGTCCCTGACCGTATGGAGGCATCGCTCCAGGAAGATACCCTGGCATGCCCTGGTGATGAGCACCATACTGACCTATAAGTAGAACATTTAAGATGCAAAGAAGATTTTTATTTTTTTTTTAATAATGGGAAAAAGTTGCATTCGGTGAAAAGCTTCACCCCCCTGCCAGTAAATGCCACTTAAATTTTTTAAAAAAAGTTTATAGCAAAGACAAATCTTTCCAAGACGCGAAAGCTAGGAAATTTATGATTACCGTGAGGTGGCATGGGAGGTCTCATTCCTTGTTGTTGTGGAGGAATTCCTGGCTGTGGTGGCATCATACCTCCAATTGGTCCAACCGGTGGATTGCCCAAGGAAGCCTGTCCTGGTCGAGGCAGATTACGCTGATATTTAGGCAACTGTGCCCTTCTCTCTTCCTAAAACAAAGAACAGACAACCATAACAAATTTTAAGACTAAAACTCACCAAAAGCAAAGTAAATACAAGTGTAACAAAGCATATTACAGGTTCTAAACTTTTTCAACTACTTTACAAATTCAAAGGCTGCTGTTACAGTAGCATTTGGATTTTTCCTCCTTCCTTCCAAGTTACTGTATTAAGACTGGCCAATCTGGCAACACAAGTTCTCCTCCCTCAGCTGAAGAAAGCCTCTTTGTCATAACAACTTGAGACAATAAAGCCAAACACAAATCAAGAGAATCTTAATTTCAGTTCAGATGTCATTTGATTCATCCATACATTCCGTATTTCTGACCACTGTAATAGCACCAAGATGACTTCAAACTGTTACGACTTTCGTCCTCTACTCACTAGCTGTATCTATTTAACTTCAAGCTTAAGTCATATACACAAAAATTCCTAACTGTGTTTTGGGCTGAATAATTTCTTATCACAAGAAAACCAAGTCTTAGATTTGCAGCAAGATCATTGTAATATGCCAGTCATCAGTTTGCAATCAAAAAGTCTTCTCAATGAATGGTTCTGTTACATTAATTCTGCAGTTTGCACTCTCACTGTTACTAAAATACACATAATGCAGAGCTCAGAAGAAATTCTATTTGAGCAGCCTATCAGCGTAAACTATATATTTCAGGAAGACAATGAAAATATTTTAACTTACCAGTGATATATCCTCATCTGGATGGATCAACTTACTGGTTGCACTGGTTGTGGTGAGGGTAGCTGGCTTACTTGTTATGGATGTAGCTGGTTTGGCCGCAGTACTGTTTGTCGTGCTAGTGGTTGAGGCTGTAGACTGTGTGTAAGCAGGGAATGTAGGTTTTGGGGGTTCTGTTGTTGTTGCAGGTGTAGAATTCAGAGGTTTGAAATCAGTACCAACTGGACCTGGAACAGCTGCTGCAGCCTGTGGAACACAGAGATAGATCAATATTTATTTCTCAAAGCGTAAAAAAACTTAAAAGATATCTGTTAGACCTCTGAAACCTTCCAGTGAGATACATAATTAAAACAAGCTTGACAAAAGTAAAGTTCAGCCTTATTGCGTACTAGAGCAACTGAAAACAAGACAAAATAAAACCCAGTATATACACATATATACACACAAACACACACTGGAAAGTCTAAAATTTGCAGGTCAAAAGCCACAACTAGAAAAAAGGAACAACAACAACAAAAAAAACCCCACTATCAATTTTTTTAATCTCAAATACTGAGTTTGGTAAATGTATCATTCCTGAATTACTGTTTTATTAAGAGCCTACAGGTATAAATTCATTGTTCTTTCACTAAATTATTTGCTTACTTTATCGACCATTAGTTTAGAGTAAAGCTTCAAGTGTTAGTATTCATTAGATATTCAAGAAATGTTTTAAGTATTTAAGAAAGCTCTATTGTGTCACGGTTTTTGTTTAAGGGTTGTCTCTATAAAAACACTGCAGTATTTTCACAAAGTACTATCTCTATATATATCTTTAATCTCGCGTGCGAATGAAAAAAATCAACTGAAAGCAGACATGAGGTTCACTACAGACTCCAGCATCTCACTTTCCTCCTTTTTTTCTTAAATTAAAACTGTTTGATAAGAAAGGTATGCTTTACCAAGCTTTCTCTGAAGATGCAGCAATCTCCAAAGCAAACTTTAGTTATGGGAGAATGCTTTTGTTTCTAGTCACTGTACATTTACATTTACATTTACCTTAACTTCCCAATCAAAACATTTCCATTTTTTGCACGTAATGCAAATTATAAAATTCCCTACATTATGATGTACCATATTAAACAACATAAACTAAAAAGCCTTCACCATGCATCAAGCTAACCACTGCCCACTAAAATGCATTTAACTGCTTTCATGCTTTTTTAACCCTTTAGAACCAGGATGCAACAATTTGTTCTTTCACACTAAGAAATATTGGGCATTTTGACATCTTTATTTCTAGTTAAGATGCAACTCTCAATCAAGGACTCTGCAGTTTTACCAGCTAAACAAAAATCAGGAATAGAACAGAAATTATCTGAAGATGTTTAGTCAATTTTAGATTTTTCAGAACGGTCCAAAGGGTTAAGTTGCAAAGCAATTTGTTTTTAACTGTGACTTCCTGCGTACTTGTGCTGTGCTAGGAAACAGAGCGTTAGAAGATGCTGACAGACTTTCTGAATTGGAGGAAGCTGCACTTGAGCTTGTGACAGGTGTCCCCATCTGTAGCATAAAAGAAAGGAAACAGTGAAAAGTCTCCAAACAAATGGGTGGAAAGTATCCAGATGAAAGGATTTCTTATGCTAAGTCCCTTCTTATGAAAGGACTGTGCTTTTGTAACAAGTATCTTCCCTGCTGAAGTCCAAAATGCAAATCGTACACTATGAAGGTTTCTGCAACATACTTGAAAGCATGTAAAAACTTCAGGACTTAAAACACAAGAAGTGCAATCAAAGGGTAGAGGTCACAAGCCACTATCAATTCCCCACTTCCCTCCCCAAAATATTTACAGAAATTTTTACTACCTTAACTTCTAAACTTTTTGAAGTAAAAAGCCTCTGAATTCAGGCAACGTTTCAACAGTTTAACAAGACAACAGACTAAACTAGTCCATCTATTGGTAAAGAGCCCACTATGAGAAGAACAGGAGAGAACAACTCCTGTCCAGATTCACACCTTGGAAATTTTAGCTAAGGTTCTACGCAACCAGATCGCTCTAAGTCACTAACACATCCCTTCTCCCACCCAAAGCACCCTTATAAATGCCAAACTCAAGTGTTTTGCCTACTCCTTTCTTCCCCACCTGCTTACAAAACTTCTGTTTGGTTTCATGGCTGTTATAAGACAAATAAAAGAATCTTTAAAAATTCATTCAAGCACTACACTGAATTAAACTTCAGAATCAACACAAGCGAGAAACTTAACCAGCCATTTCTCGGGCCTCCTCAATAATACAGAATAGATACTGTTGGCACAGTGGCAAGTGGAGTAATAGACTCCAGCTACGAGACACCTTACCTGCCCTGCACTTGGGAAGAGTGGTTTAGTAACCGGAGGCTGGGGGGTTGGTGCCGACGCAGCCGGGGCTGGAGGCCTGTTAAGAATGCCCGGCGCTGTAACAGGCTGTGCTTGGGTCATTGGAGGCATCCCAGGACGAGGGCCAACAGGTGGTGGCATACCTACAAACCACAAAGAATAGGTAACCAACCAGGCTGAAAGACCTAAGATACTCCTTTAGAGGATTCTGTTCACAGTGTTCCTTAGAACAAAGTCTCGCTCCCCAAGAAAATGTATTTTTAAAGCAACAGTGAATTTAAATATGGCAAAGGGTAATGACAGCAGTCACCAATAAATGTCCATGCATAGGCAGTAACCTCAAACGCGTCACAGCAATAGTGAAGTAAGTTGTGTTTTCTACTGGAGCTTCAGTGATGAAGCAGCTTACGAGCTCAATAAATCAATGCAAGTAATGCAGTAACTGTTTCCAACACACTGTGTCTATGCTGCCAGCTGCATGGATAAAACTGTTATGAAATCCAAAAGATGCAGCCATTATGAACAGTATCAGAACTCTGACCAAAACACAAACGAGCTTTGCTGCGCGTTTTTAGCACAGTGGAACAGTGAGACAACGCTACTTTTTGTAGCCCATCAATACAATACACACACTCTGCACATGTGCAGCTCTAGGAGAGGTTCAGAGATGGGAAGTTAATAGCTCACACAGGTTCAATCATATTACTATCAGGATAACCAGGCTGTGACTATCCTAGAGCCTTGCCTCCTCCCCCAGTGAGAAATGTGGGCAAACCAGCAAATCTCAAGCTATGACACCTTGAGAACTTAAGGCTGTTTAAGAGTTGCACAAGCTCAAGAAAGAACTCCTCTAGCTATGGTAAGAGACAAAATCACCAGGCAGTTTCTTCACACAGCATGTTCACTACTTGGGTATATCACCAACACAATTTCTCATTTCCCACATTTTCAATCATTATGATTTGCCAGCTGTGACCAAAGACATTAAAAAAAGGGCTACAGAGAGACTAGGCAACGCAAAAGCCAGAGAAAGTAGATCAGAAAGAAAAAACTATATTCTATGTTACCTTCACAATGGTGCCAAACACAAATAATTATTTCTAATCAAAAGCTGTACATCAAACCCTTCACCTGTGCACAAGAGTGGCTTTTGTGGCAATCAATTCACATCAAGGTGGTGGCATGTCTGTATATTCTTTATATAAATCCTAAATATCAGTGGGAAAAAAATAAATAAATAAATAAAATTTTGCTCTCACCATAGTATGAGTTCGACAACCCTGACCTACCTGGTGGCATACCAGGCATAAGAGGTGGTATTCCTGGACCAGGAGGCATCATTCCACCCATTGGCATCATCCTATTAAACAGAAAACAAACACTGGTATGAACACTCACGATCAACTCTTAAGTCAACTGGCACATACCTGTATTAGATAAAAAATTATAGTAAATAGTTTCAAGAAGAGACAATTGAAAACCACCTGACTCCACAGTTAGAAATGTTTTTCCATAAGAAAAAAACAAAACAAAACAAAACAAAAACTCAAGAAAACGTCCAAACACACTTTATTTGAACCTGAATTCCTCAAGCTTTCACTTTCACTATTGTAAGATTTCCAGAACTGGTCTCTCGAAATCTCTCTCAGGCTACTAGTTTCAGCAGAGTGTTCAAAGCACCTGACCTTAGTAAACTCAGAAGATTTGAAAGTAGGAAAAACAGCTAACTCCAATCACACTAAAGTTGCTGTACATCATTGCTATTACTCCTTTCTGACACCGGAAGTCTATGGGTGGATACAGAACCCTCATACTATTTTAACGTATTCTCCTTCCTGTATTGAATTGCAGACACCCCAAATCTATGAAACAATTCACAAAAATACTGATAAAAGCAGAGCAGAGACCACAGGACAAGAAAGCTTCTGGAACTTTACTTACAGTAAATATTTCCTATGCTAAGGGAAAAAAAAGTAGGATTTTTAAAAATTTTTTTTCCTTATTACAGCATATTTTTCCTTCATATTAGAAACAGGTTTGGGTTATTTTTCCTTCCTTGCTACTGATACCTGGAGAAAAAAAAATTACTGTATTTCCTTACAGAAAGGTGGCATCTAAATAGCTGCTTTTATTCTTATCTACTAAACCACACTACAAATAAATACACATTCCCCATCTAAACTATACATACAATCCTTCATATAAGCAAATTCCTCCTGCACAGGGCTGCAACTCCCTAAAAAAATAAGCTGTCTACAACACTAAGCACTTTTTAATTGGGAAGCTATAGATCAATACATGTGACTCCTTTATTGGGAACAACACCAGTGTAGTGAAGTTTGCTGAATTTTTTCCAGACACTCAAAACTGGATTAGGGAAACAAAATGAAAGAGTGTTTATTACTTTAGCTGGCAAGATAAAGCAGATACGTAGCAGCCAAGTCCTCACCAAAACCCCACTAAGAAGCAGTCCCTATTTGTGTGACAAAGTCAAGAAACCTTCACCATTGCTGTTTCAAAAATCAAAACAGATGAGCATTCATTCTGCAAAGCAAATTGCCACCCAATCTTATTTTTCTTCTCAACTTGTCTACCACTGCTGCAAAAGGAACCGCCAACGCAGAAGTAGTGACTGGGGATGTAGTACCACCGCTCCTTTTTTGGGTGAATCGTTAGAGAAGGCAAACTCAGTCTTGCCACCCATTTTGACAACTGTTAGACCCCCAAAAAAGTGCTGGATGCTCGCTGACTGCTGCCACTGGAAAGAAGAGTTTCTGAGAAACTGAGGGATAGTGCCAGAACCAGGGCTCATTTAGATAAAGCATAAAAACTTCAGCTACT
Source organism: Calidris pugnax (assembly GCF_001431845.1). Classification (NCBI taxonomy): domain Eukaryota; kingdom Metazoa; phylum Chordata; class Aves; order Charadriiformes; family Scolopacidae; genus Calidris; species Calidris pugnax. The sequence continues at coordinate 1,206,380 of NW_015090778.1, read as the reverse complement.
ACACAATACCAAAACCTAACTAGACATTTCTCCCAAATTCTTAAACAATATTCAGAGGTTTGCAGTAAGACAGTTTCAGGCTTATCAAAAACATGACATAAAATGGCAAAATGAAGGTACCTAGAATTACATTAATGAGATGCTTACATGTTTCCACCACAAAATGACTGCATGTATTTTCTCTGTTGATGTAATCTGTGAAAATTTATGACAAAATCAAAAATCTAACTGTGATTTTCCAAACACACTGTGATAGGGTACGGTGTCAAGCCCAAACAAGCATAAAACCCAACATATTACTTTTGCCCAAAACGCAAGAAAAATTTAAATTATCCAGTACTTTTTTCCTGTTAGGTTGATGACTGATAATCAGATGCACAAAAGATGTGCAATACACAAAGGAACAGTGGTTCACGGAGGGCTCTAAACCAACACAATGAAACTTTAAATTGTTATTTTACTATTGAATAAAGTCAAGAGAAAGGCAACATACTTTATATATAAACTCACAGTTTGACCATATTTTAATGTTGGTTTACAGCCATCCAGTTCTTTGGTTAGTCTTAATACTAAGACTACAGAGTTCACAGGTTCCTATGCACATTTTTCTGATTGGCTTTACTTTTTCTGTGACAGTTTAAACGCACAGTATGAACACATAATATTCAGTCTTTCCTGCTACTCACCCAGGTGGCATTCCAGGCATAACTGGAGGCATTCCAGGCATCATGGGTGGAACACCTGCCATTAATGGTGGTATACCTTAAAAAGAAAAATGAATTTTGAACAACTCCAACAGCATGCAGTCACTAACAAATCACATCTAATAAATTTAGACTGGATAAATGCTTTACGGGAGCTCTAAAAGATTGGTGTTTTGAAATAACACTGCTTACAAACAATGCAATATAAGATTATCTTCAGATCTGACTTGGATTCACTGTTCTCTGTCCTGCAAGACTGTGTAAATCTACTTAGTATTCTCCAAAGAACGTGCCTTATCATTACAGAAAACATAATAAGAGCAGCCTAATTTTTGCTCACTGTCATTGATCAAAATTATTTCCTCAACACATCTGTGGCCTTTGTATAAACTGCATGTTCTATGTTAGCAGTCTCTAAATCTACGGCAGCCTTTCTGCCCTGCTTTTAAAATCTTGTTACAAAATACCACAAATACCATTGTTAGACTTATATTTAAAGTACTAATCGGTCTTACTACCATATTAACATTCTTTCAATCTAGAATCAAGCATTAAGTATCTTAATCCACTTCACAAGAGAAGATGTGTGCGCGCACACAGAACAGGGGAAGAAAATGAAGAAATCGTGTTAAACTGGGTAGAATGTTATTCCAGCATACAAGCAGCAATTTCTAGTCAGCTTTTTGGTAACTAGCTTAAAAGACCCTCTCACCTGGAGGCATCCCTGGGGCTCCCGGCACAGGAGGCAAACCCGGCTGCGCCATCGGGGGAATGTACCCCGTCTGCGGCTGGACTTGCTGGGGTTGAAATGAAGTTGAAGCTGCAGATTCGTCGTCTTCATATTCATCAGAATCATCCTGTTGTTTCTTTTTCTGGCTCTCTGCTGAAGAATACAATTCATATGGTCAGACTGAAGGCAAATTATATTCTATGAAATTCATTTTATCTGCGGTATTCTAACTGGAACAAAAATAACAAAACTCAGATCTTATCAGCGTGTTCAAAAATTCACAGAATCACAAAGAACAAAAAATATGTAAGCCTACCTATATGTACAAATAATAAAAGCAATAAAAGTGACTCACACTGCAATAACCCTCTAAAACTCAACATAAATGGGGGTCTTCCTTCATGTCAGTCCCATGCTGCCCAGAATAAGCCAAAGTAGTTCAAATAAAGGTATACTTAGCAAAGAAATCTAAGTATTTGGGCATCAGGTTTATAACACCCCTGGCCTCTCCTCCCCTTACCCTCAAATAAAATCACCATCCCCGCATTTTTAGGTAATCACTGTAGCTGCACTAGCATGCAGATGTTTGTGAAAAGAAAAATCTCTCATCCTTCTCTGTGACTGGCAATGTCTAGAGCTGCAGTTAGAGAATGCATTAAACCCAACCCCTACTCTTCTGAGAACTGAGACATATATCACACAGCTCAGTATCAGTAAGAATCAGACTGAGGAAGTAACAGGTAACTAGTGAGATTACACTTTACCCTGAGTTTTTTGTTCAAGTAACCTCCTCCGTTCCTCCATGTCTTTTTCCGGAATGCCCTCCATGCCATAGATTTCCAGTTCAATGTCCGTTCTTCCAGGAATAGCATTTGGAACAGCATCTATTGTTTCTTTATGTACCTAAAGAAGAAAAAAATAAATCCTCCTGAACACAATTCAGATTAGAGTCTACGTGCTCTTCAACCAGTTTCAAGACAGAAAACAAACATGCTTAATAGTGAGAATCTCTCTGGCCAAGCATTCTCTTGATGTGTGCTTCCTAATCACTGTTAACTACAATTAGCTTCTAAAATCAGTTTATATAAACTTGTCTTCTGAACACCAAGACAAGAGAGATCCTTCACTCCTCCCACACCCCAAAAATGACAGCAGAGATCTCTACTGCATACTCTCCGTACGACTGCTGACGCAGCAGGACGCCCGCTCTGGAGACAGACCATTGCTGTCCTTTTCTCATCAGTTTTTAAGACTCTGGAAGTCCCAAGACCCCCACCCATCTTGTTAATTTCACCATTAATTCCAACTTTAGATACTATTAAAAAGCTAACGTAAATCTAAAACATCTTACCTGCATGCAATGTATAGCTAAACCAGGTCCTGTATACAGTTTCTTATGACATATATGGCATTTAAAGTGCTTTGCTTTTTGATGCTGTATAAGGATTTTTTCATCATCAAAATCCCTGTTACAGTACCTATGGAAAGCTGTTAAGGAAACATTTAATCCTGAAAGTGACCTTCTATATAACACTACTTAGAATCATTGTGATTTTTCCTAAAGGAAAAACAAGCCACAGGAAGCATCTCTGAGCATTCAAAGCATGGCAAACATTTCACAGATCTCTGCAACCAAACCTCTCCCTCATACCACCCAGCATCTCCCTCTTCAGATAGGTACAAAACTGGCAAGATGTGTGCACACAGTCAGAACCATTATTCCATTCCATATTCTTTGACACATGCTTTTCAAGTCCTAGTTATTTCTAAGTGGACTCATTTCTTCTCTGTGCATGTGTAGATTAAAATAAAGTTTTTAAAGCATTAAAGGAGAAACAGACTTGAAATCCAGAAAAGGGAAGTGATACTACTTAGAAGTGGTGCATATTTAATAACAAGTATCAGTAGCTAACATGTATAGAAGAAAACAAATATTTTATTTAAAAATTCCTTTCCTTTTTCAGTCACCCACCAATTCTTATGACACTACATAATTCACAATGGTCATTAAAGAACTCAGGTTTTAAGAACAAACATTTTAAGTGAAGAACTTTCTTGACATCTGTGTGACAGAACAGCCCAACTGCGATTTCCTCTCTGCAGGTCAGCACTAATATTTCACCAAATGCTCCAAACACATAGTCCTAAGCCAGACAAATATACATTTGCTAGTAGTTGCTCCTTGTTAACACGTGTCCTCCACTTCCACCAAAACTTGAAACATATTAATATCTAAAACAGAACCACAGATGCCTTCCAACATATTAACAGTTAAAAAAATTAATCTCAGAGCAGTTTATAAATTCCTTTATTAAACAATTTTAGATCAGGCAGAAACGTTTTAGAGATTAGTTAAATCTGTAATCATCCCCCAAACAAAAAGCAGATTGTGAAGGAGCAATCGAAGGAAAACCTTATTTTTCAGTATTATTTATTACATATCCAGTATTTCTGGATAGTAAGAAATTATACATGACTTTAATGATGCAATTACAAATTTGAAAGCCCTCTCTCTCCAGAACGAAAGTTTCCGAGGTCGCTTCTAACCACATCTGCCCCACTTATGAATAACTGCATTTATCAGAGGCAGGGTTTTCTTCCGTTAACATCCATCCACCCACCCGCGGGATAAAGACGGTTCTCCATTTTCCCCACGGTCTCGGCAATCCCGCCGGGCCGGCCCAGAGGAAGGCCAGGGAGAGCCGGCCGGGGAAGCGGCGGCCCGGCCTGGCCCGCCCGTACGGGACGAGACGCGAGGCCGAGGCCCCAAGCGCGGGAGCGAGCGGCCTAGGCCGCGCGCGGGGGATGAGGGGGAGCGGGGAGGAGAAGCAGGAAGGGCACAGACCAGGCCCCATCCCCGCGCACAAAACGGAATCGGACCACGCAGGAGGCCAAACCGTAACAGGGATGGGGATAAGGAATCAGCCCCGTCCCTGGACGGCGAGGAGCCGGGCGGAGAATGGGACGGGCCAAAGATCCGACCGGGACGGGCCAGGCCGCTCCCCTCCCCCACCCAACTCCCCACACCCGCCTCGTCCCACACAGAAGGATACCAGCACCAAGGTTTCAGCTGCTTCTTCTTCTTACGGCCCATAGCGGCGGCGCCACCGACCTACTGGGAAAGGAGACGGCCAAGCTCTTCCCTCCTGAGCTGCAACGCCTACAACCACCTCTCCGCGGAGCCGAGCGAGGCAGAGCACAAAATGGCCGCCACCGTCCCTTCTGGCGCCGCGCCTCCAAGCTCCCAGACTGCAGCGCGGCGGGGAGGGGGGGCTGCCCACGTGACGGGCCCGCGGCCGATCCTGCCGCCCCGTGGGCTGTCCCATGGTGCCTCGCGCTGCCGCTGGTCCGCCATTTTGTCGCCGGCGGCGTGAGGGAGTTGAGCTGCCTGAGGCGGCGGGTTGTGTTGTCTCCGAGTTTAACGTTAGGGAGAAATCTGCGGTGATGTTTTTGTTTTGGTTTTTTTTTTTTTGCCTACGAAATTAGACTGGGAAAGAAGCCGGTATCTCTTAAACAGTCCGCTCTACACAGTGCTTTGGGGGTCTTTTGGCAGGGAGGCGTTGGAGCCTGGCACTCTGAGAACACTAAAACTGACAGAAATGTGTTGAGCCTTCACCTCCCCGCAGGGCTTGGGTGCGAGGACTGAGAGCACCGTATATTGATCAACTGGAACAGATCTAGCAATACGACATTTTTTTCATGCCTCCTGCTGTCCTCTGCTATCTGTTTTCACTGCACAAAAATACTGTCATTGATAAAAAATCACAACGCTATACAGGAGAGAGCCTCCTTTCACTGCAAACATTTAAAAACAAGTATCTGGACTCCCATTTTGGGCCTTCCTACCATCTATTTATGATGCTTAACAACCATTGCCTTAGTAAAGTTGAATCAATAAAAGGGCCAGGTATCTGTTGAAGGGGAAAGCTCCAGAAGTACATTAAATGAGTGCATTTCGGTTTTTTAATCGCAAGGATGTTTACTGCATCTTGAGTAATACCTTATCCCCATGAAATGTCAACACCCTTTTACTTTGTTAAAATGAGTTTATAGCCTGGAGGTATATGCAAAACTGCTTTGGGGGGCTTAACCTCCCGTGTTTACTTTCCCAAACAGATTTGTAGAAATCCAGAAAGAGTTCGCTGGGCAGTTTTAGGAGGGGGGTAACTGCCTGCCTGCTGGTTACAAGGCCGAGCTAACAAATGTATTTCAGCATCAGAGCAGGCTTTTTAAGAACAGGCCGCACGGCCAATCCCGACCAGTGTGGTCGGAGCGGGCCCCGCCATTGAGTCAGCGAGGAGCCTTTGAAGGATTCCTGTACTGTACCGGTACCATGGCGCCGATATCGCATTTTTCGGTAAATTAAGTGAACGGAGGAGCTGCCCGTCACGATCACCCGCCTGTCGCCCTCCTCCTCCCCGCCGGGGTACGCCCACTGGGGGCGGGAGGAGCCGCCCGCCCTGCCCGGCCTCCGGGGCGGGGAGCGGCGGCGGCGG
>NW_015090778.1:1193133-1200271 GCF_001431845.1 Calidris pugnax | reverse complement strand
GATGCTGCCGGGGCTGGCGGACGGCGAGGAGCGGGAGCTGGAGAGCAGCGAGGAGGGCGGCGGGGCGGGCGAGGAGCGGCGGCCGGAGCGGCACGGCAGCACCTACCACTGCCTCTACGGCTACCGCGGCTGCAGGTGAGGCCGGTGGGCGCCGGGGCCGCCCCGCGGGGAGGCCGCTCCCAGGCCTGCTCGGTTCCCAGCCGTTCCAGCGCCCTTTATTCCTCCCCCCGCCCATCATCTCCCGATTCCCTGCTCCTGCCTTAAGGCGCCCTCAGGCCATACCTTTCCCCACTGCAGTCCCCTGCGTTAAGGCTGTAGAATCGGTGTTAACGATGGCTGGATGTTCAGGTCCCCGCAGGGAGCCGGCAGCGGCGATGGCAGCCCCGGCAGCGCGGCCGCAGAGACACCCTCCGCCGAAGACTTCAGGTAGAGCCAATCTGCACAACGGCGTTATCGCCTCTCACACCCCGTTTTGAAGCCTTTGCCGTATTGCTGTTAGGTGAATAGTCAGCCAGTACGTTGCAGTCAAAACAGAAATCTCTGTGAAAGCGAACTGAAGTCCCCTGGGTGATTTTTCTGGAATACCTATGGAACGGACACAGCTACAGAGCTCAAATAACTCAAATAAGCTATCATCTTTTGAGTTCGAACTCTGTTTTCTCTGCTACTAATGCTTGACATTTCTGTATTGACGCGAGTCGTCATGTAGATAATTAAAATGTATTAAACTATTTTAAGTGGGCATTCTGTCTTTCCACAAGCTCTGTAATGGAGTTGTTGCTGTGTTATTACAACCAGGGGAAACACAGGAACAAAGAGGGGCAGTGACTTGTTCGTAGCTGGTGAGCATCAGCTGACACCACAACTCCGGACTTCTGGTCTTGTGGACAAACCACCATGTGCATTTCTGATGGGCCAGAAGTCACAGGGCGAGTTAGCTGTAAGCCAGAGAGACCTCGTTGTGGTCCCCCTTCTAGACACAGGTGGTTCTGCACTTGTTCAGACGAACAAAACAGTAACGTTTGCTTTTTGCTAACAATTTCTTCTTGTTTTTTAAAGCCTCTCCTTGCTGGACACTAACTTACCAGCTGAAGCGGAGACTGAATTGCGCAGTTTTATCGCTAAGCGTCTTACTAAAGGAGCCCTGTTTGAAGGAATGGGGAATGTAGCATCAGTGGGGCTGAGGTAAATTTTAAAAATTAGTTGTGAATCAGAAACTGTCAGAAACATTGGCAGCGTTGTACATCTTGCCATCTGCTGCTGCGCTTAGGTTTAATCCTGATTCCAAGTTCTCAGTCTATTGCTGCTGTTAGTAACAGCTTTACGCAATGGGACTTCCCTCTTTTTCTAGGTAGCTTTGACAAAAATACTGTAGTAAATAATTTACTCTTTGAGTACTTAAAAAATACTACATGTATTTATGACTATTTCATTTTAAACTACTCTGATTGGACCACAGAGGAAAAAAGAGAAGGTCTAAGAGCTGTATGTATGACCAGTGGAGCTACAAGTGGCAGCGGATGAAAATTCTTTACAGAAATCATGTATGTCTACTTTTTGCACTTAATTATTGGGATGTATATGTAACAAAATAATTCTTTTTTTTTTTTTCTGCATAGCATACCAGAAAATAAAGTTGGCTGTTATTACTGTCGTTTCCAACAAGAAAATCTTCTAGAAATGGCAACACTGGAATCAGACATCGGTACTCCAGAATATGTGATTTGTTTCTTAGGTGGCTCAGAGAAAGGTCTGGAACTATATCCTTACCTTTAACTTTCTTGACCTGTGTGGAGGAGGAGGTGATGTAAAAATTATGTTCTTATTCTGTCTGTTTCCTACTTGAAATCAGCCCGTTTGTGCATACCTTCCAGTAACTGAAAATGTCGGTAACAGCCATATGCTGAAAGGGAAAAATGCAGGTCTTAACTGATGCATCATATTTTCCTTAAGAAGATACTTTCAGACTTGAGCTGGACAAATACATTCAAAGTCTGAAGATAAAACTTGGTTTGGAGGTGAGGCCTAAGTTTGTTCTTTTTCTATTTGCATAAATAATAATTTTCACCACTTAATTACTAAGAATATTGGAAGATTTAGTCTATAAAATAGGTGGTTTAAATACCAGTATGAAACGCTGTGAGAGGTACTTGATTTACCATAGTGACAGTGAATGTCTTAAGTGCAATTAACCATACAAATCAAAAGGGAAAATAAAAAAAGGGGAGGGGGGAGCTTTTTTTGTGCTAGTCATAAATCTCTTAAAGGTCACTTGCAGTTAGATTCAGAAAGAAGAATGACTAATAAAAGGTAACTGCCTACAGGAAATTTATCAATGTCCAACTAGATTCTTACCACTTCTGGATGTTAAAGAAGGATTTTTAGTGTTTTTCTTGTCACAATTTTTCTAATAGAAACCATGCATTGTAAGTCTGTCTCATCCCATCTGCTGTTGCATGGTCTCTGCTCAGTATATATATACCATAATATTTCAGTTCTGTCTATTTATTAAAATGCAAAGCCCTTCATTGCTGATGTTCCACTTAAGTGTCACTTTAAATGTCAAACTTATTATTTTAGTCTACTGTGGTTTGAAATTAAGAAGGATCTGACATCGAAATTGAATAGATTATTAATAAGCTTCTATTTGTGTAGAAGTGTAATTTGTAGTTAAAATTTTAGTTTTTCAACTTGTTACAGCAAAAAAACTTGGAGACCTATGTTAAGCCCTACTTGCGCAGCTGGTTCGAGGATGCCATATGCCCTATCCAGAGGGTAGTCCAGCTCTTCCAGGAGAAACTCGCTGCCTTGTTGCATGCTGTGAGTGTATTTCAAACTGGATAACTTAAAAAGGTTCAGAAGGAAGCTCAGTGATTCCAGCATGTTTAGTTTCTTGCATTTGATTTCCCAACCAGGAGTAAACAAGGAACAATATTTTTCTTTTTTTTTTTTTTAATTACTTTTCCCATGCTTTATTGCTAAGGAAGCACATAGCAATTTCTTCTCTCAGTTTTCATAGTTAAATCATTTTAAAGTACATAGTAGAGTCCAAGTTTTAAATCAGAATGAGAAAATTAGAAACAGCATGAGAAAACTGTTGCTGCTGTTAATTCCTCTGAACCAAAAGGGATGTTATATTGCGTATGTGCCTCATGTAATTCACTGGAAGCAGAAAAGAAATCAATCCTAGCTCTAGTCCTTGAGTTTGAGGAGGGCTTGGATGGAATAGCAAATAGACTAAAACTGAAGTATTTCTTCTGAATGCAAAACTAGCTGCAGTGACTGTAATATGGAGTATTCCCATAGCTTCTGCTCTTTCTCTGAAAAGAACAATTTTTGAAGAATTACCATGTTATGTATTTATTGCCAGTAACTGCAATATCACAAAGTTGCACCCAACTTCCTTTTTGTTTTTTGGTTTTGTGTTTGTTTTAAGGCTTTGAGTTACACTCCTGTAGAAGTAAAAAACGCAGATGAAAGAACAGAAAAAGACATCAGCAGGTAAAGATACTTTGAGACCAAGGAACCTGTGAGTAACAGCTTTTGCATACGATGCCCTCCTGTTGTTGCTGTTCAGGAACTGTAAAGAAGCAAGCAGTTCACGAGAGCTTTTTGTGTCAGGTTTGTGGCAGCTGCCAGTCTCCAAGGACTTGTTCAGGAAGGAACAATGACCTCCTTGTGTATCGCCATGACCGAGGAACAGCACAAGTCAATGATTATAGACTGCAGTGGACCTCAGCCTCAGTTGCATAATGCAGGTGAGATCACAGCTGTGAATGCTTCTTCATGTTACCCACTTGTATCCCTCAGCTGCTGCAAGCTTAGAATATTCAGAAGCTCCTAAGTTCATGCCCAGAAAGTTTGGATTCTGTCTGGAAACCATAACACCTGGTTTCCTATGAGGGAGCAGAGTAGCTTGCTTTACCTGGTACACTGGAGCTCTCTTTTGAAAATGATTGATAATAAAATCCATAGTGCGTTTAGTTTGTGGACCATGAAGCTATGACTTCCATACTTCAAGGAAGCTGCTAAACTTTTTTCTTCCCTGTTGTATTTTTGACTAATGTTGTGAAAAGGGATTGAACAATTGGAATAGAATTTCATGTAATCACTGTACCTACGCTTTCTTTTCTTTTCCACATATATTGTTTTTCCTGGCCCCAGTATACTATTATCAGTTGTCATGTGAAAGTGATTAAACCAGACAAATGCAGCTACATATTTACATTGAGCTTATTTACTTTTTCTTATCTCTTCTTTGTGTTCTGGAACACTTAACAGGAAGCAACAAATTCTGTGAGGACTGGATGCATGCTTTTCTGAATGGTGCTGAAGGTGGAAATCCATTTCTCTTCCGGCAGATTTTGGAAAACTTTAAATTGAAGGTACCTCTTCATATATGTTAAAGATTTGGAGAAGACATCAGGGTTACCGAGGGAACAAATACTCCTTTTGCAGCAAAGAAATGTTTTAGGTTACTTACTATGTCTATACATGATTAACTGATTAACTCTGAAGTTTAAGTTGAGAACTGGCTTACTGTAGTTGACCAGAATGTAAAGTGGTGTGAAAGTTTCTTCAGTGAATACTCCAAAGGCATTTTCCCATATTTAAAATAAAACCCACTTTTTTTTTTCTTTTTTCTTAATACTGGGAATTTGGCCTGTGTGCACACATTATAGTGCAATTGGGTAACACGGATAGAGAGTTAATCCTTCTTGGGTGATCTGTCATAATAGAAGAGGAGAGCTCTTGATACGAGTTTGGACATGATCAAGTTGTGGTGTCCACACGTTTTGCATCATTACAATAGCAGTGCATCAGAGATAGTACTCAATAATTACATTACTCTTTTGAGTAATAATACAAAATTGCTGTTGGAAGTGCTTTTGCTTCTCCTGCTGTTCTTCCTGCACTTTTCCACATGGTAGTGGTTTTTTTTTTTTCCCATGTAGAAGGGTAAGAAAACACTCTGTTACTCTTTTCCCAGGCAATACAAGACATAAACAACCTGAAGAGGTTTATCCGCCAGGCTGAGATGAACCACTACGCCTTGTTCAAGTGCTACATGTTTCTGAAGAACTGTGGCAGTGGGGACATCCTTTTGAAGATTGTTAAAGTAGAACATGCAGAAATGCCAGAAGCCAGAAACGTAGTGACCGTCCTCGAGGAATTCATGAGAGAAACATCAGTGGTTTAAAATTATCTTAATTATTCTGTACTTGTTTGAGGGTATTGTATAAATCATTAATTTCTTTGTGCAGCTTAGTTTCACTATGGCAGGATTTTTAATTTATATTTAAAAGTATTACCTAAGTCAAACCTAAGTTGCAGTTTCATCTGCCTTCTCTCTTTTTTAGACAAAGCAGTATGAGCTTTTTAATGTGTAAATATCAGACATACAAACTCCTGCATAGTTTTCAGTGCTTACCAGATTCTCCAAGTGACTTACTCCTTTTCTAAGGAAATCATGACATTTGGGTTTTACAGTCATTGCACAAAAAAACCCCTAATCGCAAGTCCCTTATCTGGCAAGCATTTCAGTATTTTAAATATTTTAAATATCTTTAAAATGATCATATCTAATCATTAACATCTGGTTACTTTTGTTTTAATGTATAAAGAAGCACAAACTTCTGGATAATCCATAGTAAATGAATTAATCATTTATATAAGAGAACATAGGTAACAAGTCTGTAGCTTGTTTCCACATTCTGCTTCAAATTGGCAGTTTGCTCTGTTACAAGATAAACAACTTGGTATGAACAGAATGGCCTTAAGACTGAAGAGTTGTAGGAATCGGTTTGTGTGTGCTCGTAGGTACGCACATGTACACTGGAGAGATGTTAATAATTCCCAGGCTATTTGATGAATGCCATTCTTCGTTAGTTTGCGTTGTGATCAAGACCTTCGTGTGTTCTCAGTACCCATTTTGCATTACTGTCAATTGCTCTTGTACCTTTTTAACAAACTTGGAGCACTGATCGTTTAGTATTTTGCCTGATGGGGAAACAGGGAAGAGCTCAGTTTTAAAAATAAAAAAAAAATAAAATTAAAAACCCATAGTTGTCTGTGAAGAAGAGGCAGCTGTGAGCTGGTAGGGGTGTAAGAAAGCATTGCACTAGTCCTGCCTGTTCCTTGTGGCTGCCGCTGGGTGGAGAGTTGGACCAGACCTTGTGTGTGCTGGCCTTAATATTCACTGAGCACCGTGGGTGGTGATAAACTACTACAAGTGCTTTGCCCAGTCTTCATCCCTGGAAGCTTCCAAGAATAAACTGACTGCAGTGCTGAACAACCTGCACTGCCTCTTAGTTGCCACTGTTTTGAGCAGGAGGCTGGACTAAAGACCTCCTGAGGTCCCTTATAACCTGGATTATCCTGTGGCCTGGACTACGCTCATTTAAATAAGATTTTTGGTTTGTTTTCTAGGTAAATTATCATAGGTCACTCTTCAAAATGCAGATATTTTTAACTATAAAACTTCACTTAGTCTTGTTGGGGTCTCTCCTCTCCAAGATGACACATGGACAGCTTCAGTCACAGCTTTTTCCATTACAAGTTCCTTTTACTGAATTTTCCCAGCCCTGAAGGTGACTGGCACTGTGAAAAACATAACTTCTTGCTTTCTGCAGCCTTTGTTTGAACATATCTTGCTTTTGCCAGCTTTGCAGTGACTTTGCCAATCAGTTACCTAACGACCAAACTCAAGATGCTCACAAGTACACACGCAGGCACTGAAATGCACCCCAGTAGTTCATGAATTTGCAGGTTTTACTGGCATCTTCCCATTATAAGTTCTATTTTAAGAAACAAAGCTAAAGGAAATTAAACAAAAGCATAATAAATAATGCAGAAGCAGCTGGTTTAGCTGCACAAAAGCCTGGAGAGTATTACACACAACTTCCTCCAGCAACCAGCTATTTAGAGCTCAGGATGAGACACGCAAAAGGTCAGAAGATGCAGAGATGCACACTTCATTTGCAAACCTGGAAGATTTTTACTGTAGTTTTAGGAGTCTGATTCAAAAGCCTTTTGGGGAGGGGAGGAAGAGGGAGGGGAACAACAAACCAACAACAAACCAAAACAACATACAAATAAGCCAACAAACAAAATCCCTCAAACCACCCAAACCCACACA
>NW_015090778.1:1125141-1193061 GCF_001431845.1 Calidris pugnax | reverse complement strand
CCCCCCCCCCCCCCAGGCCTGTGTTAAGAATGCAAGTTTAGATTTAACTGCTGGAGACCTCTTGCAGTTTAAAAGATCAGGGTGTGGTTTGGTTTTTTGAGCTTCCCCCCCCTCTTTACCCCCAAGAGAAGTAGCATATAAACCAATTAATATTTCTCCTTCCAACACTTAAGAGCAATGCTTACTATACAGAATAGGATCGGAGCCATGGGAATAAAATGATAATGAGTTTTATGAGTCTGAGTGATCAAGGCTGCCAGCTTTTGGCTCCTTCCCTGTGACAGATACGCTGGAATTGGCAATATTTCTGTCCTTCACTTTACCTTTCTAAAATTATTTTAGCCAGCAAGGAAAACGTATGGTGCCAGCAGACAGTAACACTTCTTGTATTAACTGGCAAACCATACCTTGCCTTCTTGCTGAAAGTCCTCCACTAATAAATAAAGAGGTTGAAGTGTGTCAGAAAGCTCAGTTAAGTGCAGAAAACTAGCAGCAAGAGCCAAGTCCCACGCAGGGTACAGTAATCTGCCTCCCCTTAGGAGTAACGAATCTGACAGCAACTGCTGCTAGTTACATCTTCATTTCTTTAAGTTACACTTTAACCCAATGCTTCCCAACAAAAACACAAAATATTTCCCAAAATAAGCCACCCCATTCCACACTGGTGGAAGAATTTTTACTTTAGTTATCTCAAAATAACTAAATCAGTTGGACGTTTCCTGCAGAATTTCCTGGATATGTCATTGCCGCTGTTGATTCGAGAGATGAGAAAGTGGTGGCTCTGAGATTTTCAGACATTCAGTAGAGACTGATCACAGAATCACAGAATGATACGGGGTTGGAAGGGACCTCTGGAGATCGTCTCCTCCAACCCCCTGCCGAAGCAGGTCCACCAAGAGCAGGATGCACAGGAACACGTCCAGGTGGGTTTTGAATGTCTCTAGAGACAGACTCCACCACCTCTCTGGGACGTTAAAAGAGAACAACCCTCCACTCCAATAAAAAGTTTTAAATAGTCTAAAGTACCTGGTGTTCTGAGGTCACGACTGCACTAAAGGGTCTCTTGTCAAATGGTGGGACAAGACCTGAATTCCAACAGCAGTCCAAGCCGGTTCTATGTCCTTGTTATACCTCATGGGGAAATAAAGCAGCAGTTCACTTTCGCCTTTATCTTTTAGACAGACATAAAAATGAGTTATCAATGTCATTATTAAAAGACTACATTACAGAGCTCAAAACCAACTCTCTTTTGCTAAATACTGCTTTAACTGTTGATAAACTTACAAAGCTGTCTTTGAAATGGGTTTTTTTGGTTGTTTTTTTGGCATGTTGTGATGTAGAACAGTTAAATTTACTAAAAAAAAAAACTCACCAAAAACCAGAAAACAAAAAAACCCACCAACAAAACAAATTTAATGGTTTCTGCGCTCAAATAATATTATTACAACAAAAATATACAGAATGTACACAATACAAAAATATTTGGAAACATACCATAGCATCTTACCTTGCAAATATCATTTTGTTTCACTAGCCCTTAGCGGGAAAGTATGATTTGTTCAGTATTTTAAGGCAGAAAATCACGTTGTTTAGTGCTTTGTGTTTAACACTTGGATGTGGTGTTAGCATCAGTAGTGTAAGCAAAAGAAAAGCTACACAAATCTAGCTTTATTTGCAAACTAAACAGACACTGTGGGGGTGTCAGGAGACAACCAGTGACGAACCTACCTATTAAGCTTACTGGAAATTAAGGTATTTTTGCTACTTAAATTAGGCCTAGGGAATGTTTTGTGCTCTGTGTTGGAAAGTACTCCGAAATGTAAGTTTTCTGTACTACTACTGGCATTTCAGAAATACCTCATTAGAAAGCTTTTTCCAATTAAAAACCAATTATTAATGATGACATTAAAAATACATTTACCTTTAAACAAGCTTGGTTTCTGTCCTAACACGTGATTCTTTCTTTATAGGGCTGCAAAATGCACTGTTTTCCTTTATAACCAGCTCTCAGCACCAGTGATTGCAGGAGTTTTTGAGTCATATCACAGACTGCTGTAGAAAACTGCTACTACAAAAGAAACAGAACAGCAGCAACATTCAGAGAGGCTCAAACCCCAGAGGTCCTGGCCTTCATTCTTGAGATCCCAGTTTGCCTCCAGAGGCTGCTGGTGTTGAACTGCACCCATATTCTCCAGCTCCCCTCTTGGTAAAGCCAGTAAATGGGGTTTCCAAAGCAATTGAGCTGAGCTTGAATCTATGTAAATGGATAGACTTTGAGCTCTTTACTCACTGAAGTATGTGTGACAGTCCTACCCACGAGCCTGTGAGACTAAATATTGGCACAAAACAGCAGCTGTCTTGTGAGGTCAGCAGATAGCTGTTATTTTAGCAGCTCCAAGTGTGTCAGATTCCATCCTTCGTACCCCAGTTCAAATGGATCTAATCTTAGATCAATTAGATTACTGATCATACGGGCAGTACAATCCATCAGAAGGAACAAGGTCTTGGGGCACAGAATCCCTAAACTTTATTTCTACTCCAGCAACATCAGACAACAATAATTTGTCCCTTCCCCATTGATAAAATACTTCCTTCTGCTGGTACTGAAGAACAAGTACTGAAGAATCACAATATGCCACATAAGTACCAAGATTCCTCATTGACTGATAGGGAAAAAGTGACATGAGATGTCTTAAGAACTCAGCAAAAGTAAATTCATCAGCATTTTACAACTCTTCTACACCTCACTCACAGATTGTTCTCTCCCATCATTCCATCACAACCTTCCCCCTCCTCATTCCTGTATCAGTACCCATGTGTGCAAAATTAATCCCTACCTGCCTCCAAGCATCTAGGAATAAAAGGTGCATTTTTTCAAGCCCCGTGGACTTTGATCTACCTGCTTCTCCTCCTCCTTCCTCCACAGGGCTGTCTGAGCCACTTCTCTTGGCTGAGGGATCAGCATGAGGCTCAGAGCCAGCCCTTGTTGGTGCTGTCACCGTGCTGCCAGCAGATGTCCCTGAAGGAGCTCTACAGCCAGCACCCCAGGCTCTCCCAGCTCTACTGCTCCCTGCACCCATCCTCACTGGACCACTGCTGCAATATACTTACTAAATGGGAAGTCCAGCACAGAAGCAGCTTCTTTTTTTTTGCAGGTGTTGTGTCCTCTCTCAAGGACGCAAGCAAAAAATAACTTCCTCTAATGTGCATGGTTCAAATCTGTACATTGGTAACAGTCCTTGCCTTTTGCCCTAGCACTGCACGGCTGTAAGGTTCAGTAGAGTCACATTTTATCTGACTGATGTAAAATCCTGGCAGCAGCTGAAACAATATCAAAACAATCACCAAAACCAGTCCCTCAGTGAAGGCTCCTTCAGGAACACACTGCTGACTGTGACAAGCTGGAACCACAAATGAGCAGGATGGAGAATATTTCATCTCCCACATAAGCCAGCAGCTTCAAGGACATCTGGAGGTAAAAGAAAAGCCTGTTTGCTATTAGCTCTCTGGTGCTGCAGCACTGTGGCATTCGTGGGTGCATTACAAAACAAAGTAGCTGGGTTTCCTGATACTCTGTAAAAACATAAGTTTTCACAGTATGATTTTAGTGATAAAAAAAATAAATTATAAAAGCTTGGAGCACTTTGCACTGCTCCCGACTCCATGAGCTGATAGATTCTTCTCAGACAACAGGCTCTGTGTACAACCTACTCTGTGTATGGGGAGCGATTTCAGCTCTGATGAGCAGGAATATGAGAGGGTTTAATTTCTTCACTCATAATAAATCAAATACTGGTTTAAGTGTGGCCTTTCTGATCTCCAGGGTTGCTTGTAGACTTGCTCAGACAGGGTACGGGGACACAGAATGGAACTCAGAAAGAAAAAGAACAAGTCATAACCTCAACCTCAGAGCTGTTTTCAACCAGTTAGTGTGAACTATGTTCACCTGTGGATAAAGGATCAAAGAATGGTGCCTGGATTAATCTGTCCAGCTCCCTCCTACTCCTGAGCAGAGGCAAAGATGCGTTGGCGAGGGTCAAGTTGATAAAGAAAGTGGTGGCCCTCAAACTTTTAGCTTGCTGCTTCACCCCAGAGCACATCAGTGGCAGGCACAGAAACCTTTCCTGGGGAGAAACTGATGTCCATTAAGTAGCTTTCAGTTGAGAAACCAAAACCAAAAGTCAATCAGTACATCCTGTACTCTGGTAAATTATAGGCAAAATAATCTGGGTTTCGTTGTGATTGAAATTTTCTATCAAAATTTTCAAACTTTTCCTAAAACTTCCAGGGGAACTCTCATTTCTGCTCACCTCTGGTTTAAAGGCATCTGTAATCAGAAAGGCTTAGCAACAGATGAGGAAAGGAATGTCCTCCTTACATGTTAACCACGCTTCTGTCAATGTTCTCCTTCTGCTGCTCCCCTAGGAGACAATCTCCACTGCTACAGAACTCACTGGGCCAGCACCTGAAACAATGAATGTAAACCCTCATGACTCCTTTGATCTGGACCCAAACAGCAGAGATAAAATGGCATAGGGAACCAATCCCCTTCTCCAAAATGAACAGAGCTCTGACCTTTATCCCATCCTCTTATTCCTTGCTCTGACAAGTATAGGAGCAATGTACTTGTCATGCACAACAACAAAGGCGCAATTGCCCTCAGAAATTCCATTCCTGTGCACAACGGTGGCCAAAAAAATGTTTCTTTTGCAGGTAAGGCTTATTCCAGGCAGTAGAAACACTTATTTTCTCCTTTCTCCCCTTCTCTGAGGCAACAGGAGCTTTACTGGTGCATACTGTGGGAGCAGAACTTCACCCTTCCAGAGAGATTTTTCCCATAAGAGGCAAAGAAGGGAGCAGCTGATAAGCACTTGTGAATGTCCACTCCAGAAAGACAGACTCCTACCAGTTTGTGGTGTCATCTGGCAGCACTGACTACACCGCTGAGAGAAGAAAGCCCAGAGAGACATTTTGCTACAGACAACTGCAACAATGCCCATGAGATGTGCTGTGGAAGGCTCTGGTGCCTGGTGCCTGGGCACCAGTATGCAAACAGAAAAAAGGAAGAATGGAGCTTGTCTAAGAGAGACCCCTATGGCTGCTTTATCCAGGTCATCATACTAGGTGGGTAAAGGGGAGAGAAAAGGAGGGCATCCTCACTCCTGGACTATAGTTTGGCAGCTCTCTAAAGTGAGAAGCAAAATAACATAAGCACCTTACATAGAAGTGTATCTATAAGCACTGCTTGTGCTACAATTGTTCCTGTCTGGTCCCCAGGTCCATGTAGGCAGCTGTATGGTTGACCAATGTTAAAGAAAAAGGCATCATTGCAACTAACTGTTGCTTGGAGCCCCTGAATATCCATTGCCTCAGGAAGGGGCATCCTCAAAACATAGCAGTCACTTTAAAGCCAGTTTTATCAGTTTCACAATGATCGCTGTAACACTCTTTCCACTTCAGTGGGAAACAAGTGCTACATACAACCTGATTTAACTCCACTGACTTCAGTGGACAGATTTGGCCCCAAATGGACTGTATGGCTGTAAAGATTAGATAGTTCCCACTCTGCGCTGCTATAAATGATCCTGGTCCCACTTTTCTAGTAAGAGCCTGCTGGAAGAGTGGAGAACCTTGCTAGGAGCTCGCTGCAGGCCATATGTTAGATCATAGATCAATGTGGCCAGAAATAGTGAGAAGAAAACAGCACCTGATTGTCAGATGATAAAAACACAATTGAACATTTGCCCTCCTTTCTTCCATCCCTCAAAAAAAGAAACTCCAGTCACACCCTCTAGCCACAGCTGGCTGGAGGGAAAAAATAATTAAAATCAAGTGAAACATGCACAGTAAAAGTCACCTCTGGCTGGGTGTCCACAACACTCTAAGAGTTCCCAAGGTTTATAGTGCAATTTCATTTGACCTGTAGTTGAAGACCAGTCTCCATCACTTTGGGTGATCAAGTTCTGCTGATTCCTTTGAAAGGTGTGCAAGACAGGTGCCACCGTAGGGTAAAATATCATAGGAACCATTCAAGTAATTAGACAGTGGCACTGGTATGGTTGAACAGTCAGATGTGTCCGTAGAAACCAAACCCAAGCTGCCTTGTGAGTACCATGTGAGTCTCTAATTAGTAAATGTCTACTCTTTTTCCCTTTTAGCATTCAGCAACATTGAAGAGATTCATTCAACAACTGGCCATCATTCCAGCACTGACCTGGAAAATACAAATATCTCATACGAAATATTGATGTGTGCTAACAACAAACCAAGTGATAAGTGCCCAGGTACAAGCTGCCCAACAGGAGCCCTGGCAGTGGAGAAACTGCAGGGTCCAGGCCAGCCAGTATTACAGTACCTGCTGGAGTTGTGAACAAACTGAGCAGCCCATTCCTTCGTGAGATCTTTAAGCATCTCCTCCAGCACACACTTGCATTCAAAGAACCATCCTCCCCTAAGTTAAATATAAAAATAGATCCTCCATCTTCATTCATTTAACATAGCTGGCAGATGACTTCCGCTCTCAAGTTTTCTGTCCCATGTTTTCAGGGAGGGGGAGGTAGCTTTAGATCCAACAGGCTGTAGGCAAAAATGTTCCAGAAGATGGCAAACAAGACAAAAATGACATAAATAGAAAGGAAAATCCACCATAAAGTCTGGTCTTGGAGTCTCTGCTCATAGTTCCTCAGGATGATGACACCAAGAGTGATTCCAACCATTACTCCTCCCAGGTGAGCCATGAAGCTGGGGTGTGGGCACGGTGGGTAAGCAGAAGGGTGGAATCGCAGCCACACGGCTCTTCCAAACTCAAAGCTCACTAGAACAAAGAAAGAAAAATAAATTAATTGTGTAGGTCTGTCCCTTCTCAAGTCCCTCTTGCAGGCAGTGCTGCATCCCTGAAGAAAAGAGAGGGAGAAACTGCCTTGCATGGTGAGCATAGGGAAGCTGGGAGGCCGTGGTTACATGATCGATGGGTAGCTCTTCAGTGGCTGGTAAGTGGTCTGGGTTTGTGGGAATGTAGACAGGTCAGGGAATATTCCCGTTTCAAAACATGTATAAGAACCATAAAGAAAAATGAGTTAGACTTTGAAGACAATTGTCCGTGATGAATACATGGCCTAGTTTCCCTTATTGTGCCACCCTAGGGATATGGCTGGAAGATAATTCATTAACGTGTGCAATAATGCTGTTGTCATCCAAGATAGGAAGTGCTCTAGGAAACCTAACTATTACCATTACGACAGCATTGCTTGGTTGCGAATTCAAAGATGAGACATTTAAGTCCCAGATCTTCACAAATGCCACAAGCGACAGATGCTGGCTAACAACAAATCCTCATTTACAAATGCTTGTGTTGAAATCCAAAAATCTGCATTTGAGAGTGATGTGGTTTCTGCTGCCAGAAGGTCCAGCTGCAAGTTCCTACCAAAACTGCTGCAAAGTCAAAACTCTCTGAATCAGCATGAACGCTTATGACAAGGACAAACAGAAGAGGATTGTGTGTGTGCCAGGTATTGCAAGGTACTTACTACAGATCAAGGCAACTGCCATGCGCAGCAATTTGAATTGGCACTTCATTCCTGACCAGTTCTGGAAAAGAGACAAGGAAAACAAAGTGATGCCACACGCAAACTTGGAGGGATTTTACATTCAGATCTACACTGGAAGAGCACCAGTTACGACCATCCCTTGAAACAAACCCTTTTGAAACAAATCCATTGGCTTTGCCATCTGCCAAACACTGTTCTGTCAATCCCAGAGGGCATAATCATTAAGGATATATTGCTGACACATCCAAGTTATGGACAGTCCATAACTTCTTTGCCTGGCAGTGCCACTGACTCTCCTTGCCTGAGATCCAGCTGGTACGGCATGGTCCTTGGCTGGCCTTCCCATTCTCTATTCTTCAAATTTTTAACACGTTAGTATGATGCTTCACCTTAAATGCTGACTTCTGGGTATATTTTAATTTACCTGCCCTGCAAAACCCTATTGTATTAGGCCACATCAAATAAAATTATTTTAAATAGTACCTACCATTCAACACAAGCATCATTCTGGTTAACATCAGCATCATTAACATCATGATACAGCTGATCATGATGCGCTTGGAGGCCCAACACTGTCCCCTGTCAGACAATTTCTCAGTCTGAGTCCTACTGTGCTTTTCCAGTGCTACTGCCTGTACCTCCTGCTCCCTGAAATTCTGCCTCTCAGAGCACACAAAGTAATAAAGACCTCAATAAAAGGATACCAAGGAAACAGTGCCATAAGATAGCCTGGATTTGTTCTCCTCTGTCTTCAGGCTTGGTCATTCATCAGTAGAGCGGAATAAGAACCTGAAAATTCTTATTCTTTCTTTCAGTCAGAAATCCTGGGAGAAATGTTTAAATTCCTCCTCTTTTTTTTTTTTTGCACAAAATTTCCAAGCAGAAAAAGAGTTAATGTTCTGGGGAACTCAGATGTATGACAACACTATTATTATTGTTCAGTCACTAAATGAGATTTTGCCTGTTGAGATACCAGTATGAGATACCAAGCTAGCCAGGCTTCTTGTGCCAAAGTCCCTGTCCATCACACTGAAGGAATAAAAAAAATGCTTGTAAACTCTTCAGCCTAACTTTAATGGCACCCAGTGACTTTTCAGCCTGCTGAAGACATATTCTGCAATACATATTACATATATTCAAGTTTAATTTGAGATCTGTCTGTAAATCACTTCTGTGACTGCAAAAATGCAATCTCTACAAAATAAGTAACTCATTTTCTCCCTCCACAGAGACACCTAACACAGTCTGAAGGCACTGAACTCATGCTGATTAATACTGTGCTGCTTCCTTGAGTTTTCATTTCCATGCAGCTGTTTTGAATTCCTCTCCTCGCTCTTTTCCTTAGGGCGACATGCTTTATTGTTTCCCCCTGTTGGTTATTTTATTTATTTAATTCCAAGAATATTTATTTTTACAAGCAGGAATGTTTTCATTTTCTTTGGTTACCAGGAGGCACAAGGGAACAGACGATTCAAGAGATGCTCCCTGCAACAGTCCCTCCTCTTCCCAGCATGCTCAAAGCACCTGTGTGAGAATCAGCAAATGGCCAGTGTGACACCTAGACACTAAGTGAGCAGAGAGACAAGAGGGGGAAGGAAAAGCAAAAAAAAAAACCTCTTCACCAGAATGGGAAAGGGAGTACAAGTAATTTTAGATGAGAAAAGAGGCAGCAGATAATGGAGAAACATAGATGCTAAGGTAGCAATTGCTAAATAGATTTGGAGGATGCCAACGAGTAGTGAAATGACAAACTACTTAGCAATGTCTTAAGAAGTCTGGGAAAGTATCCGGTGAAGACTCTCCACATGCCTCTGGCAGAGCCTCTTCCTCTAAAGCAAACAAAAATTTCCTCCAATCTCCTCCTCTGAATCTCTGTGTGAAGAAACCCTGTGTCTCCATTACCACCCTGTGAGACAGGGGAAACTCCCTCCTGCTTCTGTTGGCCCAGTGGCAGGGAACACAAATCATACGGAAAATAACTATATATAAGGAGGCATTTCCCCAGTAGAAACCCTGTGGTACAGGGGCAGCCCCTCTCCTCCACTCCCTGCCTCTCTGCCAGCCACTCAACTGTCCTAATTTGGACAACAGCCCCCAGTTCATTCATGCTCCAAAAAAGCTGGAAGACAGCAAAGAAGACCTATTCTGCTCAGAAAAGCCACTCACTTTCCTGCTCCCAGCTGCTACAAAGGCTGCCTGGAGCAGCGCCGCTGTGGCTTCCAGCCCGAACCTGCTGAGTTCACTGCTTACGAGCATTAAACACAAGGCTTTCTTTTAGCCTTGACACAAGTGCCACCACACACGCACATGTTTTCCAGCACCCATATAACAAACCTTCTGTTTCTACTGCAGCCAACTCACATTTTCTTCCCACTCAGACCCCAGGGGAGGATGCATTACATAATTTTTTATGGTTATTCTGCTCTGAGATTGCTGGTGCAGGACAGACATGCAGCTCTGTACCACCACACACAAATCCTAATCACAGCAAAACCAGCTCTCTCAGCAAAGCCATTTTTGCCCAGCGGTCAGCTTAGGGGTCACAGAGGCAGATAGGTTGGGCTTTGCCACCACCTAGCTGAGGACCTGGGATGAGCTCCTCTTTCCAGGTCTTAGACAAATGATGCTGCTGGTGTTTACTGACTGTTGTAAAGTCATTAGGTGAAACAGCAAAAAGATGCATCACTAGTACACCCAGGGTTCAGCTTCAGTCTGGGTTTTACAAATGGAGATAAGGGATATCCTGCACACAAATCCAAACACAAAATTTCCTTAGGTATCCAATAACATTTCATGGCACGTGGAGACAGAAACAAGTCTGCAACTTCTGTAGAGCCAGGCAACTTCTTCTTTTCCAAACACGTGTCAGCCCTTGCAAGGTGAGCTGGTCACCTGGAGTACACTGATAAATCTTGGATTACCAGCATCTTTGGCTTCTCCTGGCAAGCTCCCTCCTTGCCAGCCACCAGGGTACCAAGCCACCAACTGCAGTTTAACATTTCCATTCCACTGAGACAAGACTCTAACTGGGGCAAGCTCTGAATGACAGCTGGGTCAAGCCCTACTTCCAATCCCTTTGGGCCACCAGACCCAGCTGACTTCCGAAGAGGTTAGACAGTTGTTCTGGTACTTACCATGACTATATTGGCCAAGTGAGCTGAGACAAGAGCGTACACACCTCCAGAGGAGCCCACCACAGGCGCAGTCATATCAGCTACTGACACTGCCAGGGACCCTGGGGGAGAAAGAACAAGGGTTTGTGACAATTGCCAGCCAAATAAACACACTCTCTCCTCCCCTAAATCCCTGCTACCGCCCGTTTTGTGCTAATTGCTGCAGGTCAATAATATACAGATAAGGGGGGGAGGGGATTGACTGACTTGTGAAGCTCACTCAGTTCTGTAGTAATGCCAAGACAGGGACTGATTGATTCTTTTGCACCTGCTTTAAAAGCAGCTAAGCCGGGCAGCAACGGATCTTCAAATCTATGCTGCAAAAAGGCACATACACCCTGATTAAAACAACAAGGAAGCAGGAGACAGAAAAATATCTGTGTGTTGCTTCTCAACTGAAGATAAAATAGAAGTAGCTCCCATGCTGGCAAGACAAATATTTGCACAGTGAGAAGGAACCGGGGACTTGTAACTTAGCACAGGCCTCCGATCAAAGCACAGCCTGTTACGTATAACACTTCAGAGTAAAATTCGCTAAAAATAACGTGGATGAAGGCAGCAAACAGAAGATATCAAAATGACAGGTCAATCATATAAAGGTACCACTAATAACAATACATTCAAACATAGATACTGCTTCTCCTTATCCCAATTGGAAGCTTACATCTGCTCAAAGCTCCTTTAATTATAAACTTTAAGAGACAGAGAGACAAAGGCAGACTTGGTGTCACAAGGCAGCGATAACGAAGATCTTTCTGATAAGTGGGAATGGGAAAATGACACAATGGCAAATCTTGAGAGAGTCCTTGGTAGTACAGAATCTAACAAACTTCTTGGCTAATTACTCGGCTGATTCTGGGTCAAGAAAGTGCTGAGGTTCCACCAGCCAACTCTGCTGATAGCTCCCTCCTTCACTGTATGGTCCTGAGACTTCACAGCTCTTAAACACTGCCATTAAGGAAAAAGCTAATGAGAAATTAAGACAGGAGTAATGAGAACTTGCAGTTAAGTCCTTGGACACTGCACTGAGCATATACCTTCAGCCTCTCAATCTCAGCCTCAACACGTCTTCTTAGTAAAGCCAGGCAAATGAGAAAAAAAAGAAAAAAAAAAAAAGTAGAGAGTGGCCATTGTGGCCCATGTCTACATTTTACTGTTTATTCCTGATTGTTTAGGAGCTGTGTTACCTTCATATTGCCAGATCCTCAGCATAACTTTGCCTCTTCCTCTTTCTCCTGGCACATGTCAAACAATAAAACATGTTTAATAACTCAAACAGGTAAGGGTATCACGGGATGTTCTTCTGTGTGGGACTGTCCAGTCACATTTGTAGTTTCACCCTACACTAAGAAAGGAAGTTTTCCCTTTCCATTTGGCACTTTCTTACAGAATTTATAGGTCATAAGGCATGAAAGGCAAGTCTGTGAGGATATGGCAGCTTCTCTGAGAAAATAAATGGGATCATTTGTGCAGTAGAAATGAGTACCTAATGCTAGGTGGGCTAGTGAGCCTCCCTCAAGCACTGGCTACAAGCCTCTAGAGCTCTGGGCATTCAGCCCAGCCCAATGCCCAAGTTAAATCTGCCTCTGGCCCCAAGGACCCTGTCAGCAAGTCCATGGCCACGGGAGTCTGAGGGGCAGCCGGTGACTCGCAGTGCTCACCACAGCAGATTCAATGCCCACTTGCTTCAATTCTCTGGCACAGACGTGTGATGCGTGTTTACACATATACAAATGAAGCATCATGGTTTGGTACATGGATCTATGTAGAAAAGCTTATGTCTGGAAAGTTCCAGATTAGCGACCACTTTAGGGCTTATTAAAATAACAGGCAAGGGATGGCAGACCTTGTGTGCTAACTCCTTTCCCTGCATTAAATAGCATGGGGTTTGTACCACACCTAGTCTTGTGTCCTAGGCCAATTATTCTTTCCACAGTCCTTCTACTGGAATGTAAAATTTATTAGTACACAATGCAGACCATTTTATAAAGGTTTTATCTGCTCATTATGGAAAAAAATAAAATGATGTAGCTGGAAAAAAAAATCACCATAAATCTTGAACTAAGGCAGTCAATCATTATCTGAGTTCCACTGTGTGTTCTTACACTCTCCTCCTGCTTTAATTAGATGTTGATCTATTGTCAGCTAACTTCCATCACCTCCAAACTGCTGGAAATGCCAAACATAAATAAAAGGAATACAGCACAAACTAAAAAAATCAATCAAACCCCATGGCTTCATGATTAAATGAATTTCCAGATTCCTGTGCACTGCTCACAACCTACAACCAAATACTTCTTGCTTACTCAGGCTGTAGAAAGGAGACAGCACAGGACCTGGGGGGGCAAAAAGAGAAAAAGGTCTCCTCATGCAGGGATGCCTGTGATGCCTCCTCTCTTCTAGGCCTTTGTGGGACGCAAGAGGAAAGGAACAGCATGACCTCCACAGGAAGACCATCTAAAGCATGGCCCTTTTAAAGTAACAGGTTGTTGGAGCTTTTTTAGCAGGTCTGTAAACACAGAGCCTATGGCTAGTTAGAAACACATGTAGCATAGTTCCCATTTCTAGCCTCCAAAAGAATTTCAATGCACAGAAGATCAGTGACTGCTCTTGTCCTACACCCAAACATCACAAAACATTTCTCCTACACAAAAGTCAGCACAAACATTTTGCAGATGCTTCTCTATCTGGGGCGTCCAGAAGTGTCACCTACCTGCCACAACTCCAGCAACGTACACAAAACTGATCCTCGCAGCTCCATGCACCATTTCCAGGGGAACCCCAACCAAGAGCTGAAGGACAACATTGAGTCCAAGGTGTTCTATCCTGCGGCAAGGAAAAACAACAGTTGTCCTCTTTTCTAAGTCTTTGCCTCCATTTTTTACCCTCGACACAGAGATATCTTGGAAAGGAAATCAAATAGCACCTGCTTCATGAAAGTAGATTGTAACACTGGGAAAAACAATGGTTCCTGAAAAAAAAATAAAAATCAGACCAAGATGTTTCTTCCCTCCTTGCCACTCATTATCTTTTTCAAATCCACCCAGGTCCTTTCAGCCAAAGACCTCATAGCATATGTAGTTCTTAGTGAGACTTACTTTTTTTTTTTTTTTTTAAATAAAGTAGTTCGAAGACATTAAATGACTTGTCCAAAAAAGCAGCAAGATGGCAGTAGAGCCTGGAACAGAAGCCACAAACTTGACCTGCTCCTCCCTTCTCCTCTCCTAAAGATACAGCCTTTCCCTGCATGGTATTACACTGCCGTGATGGGGAGTGGGTATTAGGTCAAGAGCAAGTTTCTTTTTTTTTTTTTTTTTTAAATAAAGTAGTTCGAAGACATTAAATGACTTGTCCAAAAAAGCAGCAAGATGGCAGTAGAGCCTGGAACAGAAGCCACAAACTTGACCTGCTCCTCCCTTCTCCTCTCCTAAAGATACAGCCTTTCCCTGCATGGTATTACACTGCCGTGATGGGGAGTGGGTATTAGGTCAAGAGCAAGGTGTGCCTGTCGCAGTCCCCAGACAGTTGCTGTCTCCTTCTGACACATCACGCTGCTTTACTCTTTGTGCTATTGGACCCTCACCTTTTCCTGTTGTTCCTGTTTCAATGTGAGCACGGTCAGAATGGGAAGCAGACGGCATTATATCTCTGATTAGTTGCCCAGTGAGACTCAAGGTGCGTTCACTGAAGCTCTCTCTTCACCTACTCTTGTTTTCATTACAGTCAATAGCAAAACTCATGCTGAACACAACGGGAAAAGCCAGGCTGATACTAGTCTTGTAGAAAACTCTGCTGTGCACACCAGGATGTGGAGGACCACTTGCAGCCTAGAGGCAGAGACTGTGACAGCTAAGATGTGCCTATTTGGTAAAGACTCCAGTGCACCAGTTTTCTCCTATGCTGAATCAATAGTTTCAAAGCAAGTTCTTTGCTGTTCTAATCAATGGCACTTAACAAAACTGTCTTGCTACTTTTCAAAGCTCTATACAAATATTTACCCATGCCTATGCCATATGCAGGATCTTCCAGTGATGTGATAACAGCACCAGGCCCCTGAACAGGGTCCCTCTCAACACTGTGCTACTGTCTGAGATTTACCCTGGGCTCACAGGAATGTCACCTGGCTGAATGGCCTCCTCACACCAGACCCAGGAGAATCACACTTTCTATATGAAGAGTGACTGAGCCTTCTTATAAAGAAGGTGTACCTAAATGACACAGCAGTACCCTTGACACAGAAGGCTAGTACCTTTTTGGGGAAAGGGCACAAAATAGCTATTGCACAGAAAATCTGCATCCTATTTTATACAATAAAAGGATTGCTCGCCAGACAGCTACTAGCAATCTTTGGTTTAAGTTACATGCATTTTCAATGTTTTGGTCTTTCTTCATGTTACCATAGCAATTTCCCATATACATCAGAGAAAAACAATGATGGTGAGATGCAGTAATGACAGAACAGTCTCATAAATGAGAATTTAAAGCTGGACCGGAAAAAACTGCGAGAAATGATACTGCAGGAAACAGTCCTTTCTGGATATCTTAATAGGTTTGTTTCCCACTGAATTTCTCTCCAAGGATAAGTTTCTCTCCTACATAAGACACTCAGCACTGCAATTTGTCATCAGGGGAAACTGCTGCATGTAACTGAGTGTTTTTATTACCTTGCTCAAGACTTTTGAAGCCACTGGGCATGGGTACATTCTGGCACCCGTTCTGATCCTGCATGTTCACAGAACTTAGGAACTAAATTAGGAACAACCAGCAAAGGTAAAACTAAGATCACAGAAAAGAGCCAAAGCATCCAAATGCCCTTTTTACAGAGAGAAGGGAAGAAGCTTTGGCTGGCACAGAGTCAACGTCACGAGGAAGCACCTGACATTTGCACACAAAGCACTGGGTCTTATTTTTCAAAGGAAGCTTTTGTAAGAGCTCGGCAAAGTTTATCCTAGACTCTAAAGTGACTGCTCTGATTCACAGCTGTTCTTAAAAGACTTTCCAGGAGCAATCCCATTCACTTCTCCCCATCATGCTAAGAGCTTTGAAGGCTCCACAGTCAATAAGCACCCATAAAATATAATTAGCCTTTGCCAGTGCTGAATGCGTCATTCTTGAAATGACAATTTCATTGATTTATTAAAGACTTTCTCCTTCCCCGGGACCAAACAAATGGGACTGTGCATCAATGCAAGTCATTAGTTATGGCAGTGTTACAAATGCGTGGGCCCCACATAATCAACGTCTGCTTTCCATGAAAGCAGAAGGGCAGAATTTACAACTTTGCCTGCCTTTTCAGCCCTTGACAAAGCTCCCTCCCTGTGTTGACCAACACACAGCCCGTGCATTTTTGGAATCTTTCTAGAGGCACAGCCAGCCAAGCCTTAGCAACTGCTGTCCTCTCGGACACCTTCCGGCTGTCACTTGCTCTTCAAAAAAAGCCAGACTGAGTGCACTAAATTAAGGAAAAGTCCACATTACCATTTTAAAGTCTCAGCTGGAAGCAGGATAACAATAGACCCCATGGCATTGTGTTAGTTTCTCATTTGAAAACGAGGGAGAATGATGGCCTACCACTAACAAATGTTATTACCTTTCCAAGATTTATCTGTTTTCCTGATATGAAAGGAGCTTAACACACAGAAGTTAGCAATAAATGAACATTCAGCCTAACTCCAGATACTGCAGATAAATCATGGGGTTTATTGTTCCAGCGGGACTCGGCATTGTTTTGAAGGCTACAAAACTAAAGAACTTGGAATCCAACACAAAACCAATGAGTCTCCTGCACACCACCTTCCCCACTCTTAAACTCTGAGCCAGCCACAGACATGAAATAAACCTGAGATATTTTTTTGGCCAGTAAATGTGAAGAATGCCAGAGTACTGCCTGCTACAGGAAAGGGTGACCTTGCAGAGGTTAGGAAAGCATGCCACAGGTGATACAGGAAGACATTTAAATGCTGCAAAAATTGTCCTTGTGCAGGTGCTTCTCTTCAAATGTATCCCAAAGCAATCTGTGGTTATGTAAGTGATACAGAACACCATCACCACCAGAAAATGCTTCTCTTCAAATGTATCCCAAAGCAATCCGTGGTTATGTAAGTGACACAGAACACCATCACCACCAGAAGAAAACTCAGATACAAATTAGCTAACATTAGTTAAAATCAGGTGGTTCTTCCTTTCACAAGCCCAGTTTTCCCCACATCCTCAGTGATGGAAATTTCCAATTCTCATTTTACATAACCAGCCTCACATCTAAGCCCAATAGTCTCCACTTGCAGATTGAAACCTGCGTGCAATGGACTTTTTGGAGGGATTTAGCACACAAAGTACAGATGTTGCCACGTTCAGAAGTTTCATCCATAATTTTTTTCCTACTCTTCCCTTGGGTGGAATCTGTTCTGTTCTATGAATTTTATCCAGAGATCTGGGGCATATCTTGTGCTCAAGGGCAAAGACACACAAAGGCAGTTATTCCATGCAAGAGAGGAGACATCAGCAAGTCTTCTATCAGAGACATGGAAAAAGAAAAAGATCGGCTTGATCTTTCTGGCCTTTCATAGGAGAACATCGAGTGATGGGAATATAGGCTTTCTATTTAAGAACAAAGGGTCTTTATCCAGTTTCAAACTATAAACTACTGCTAAAAAGCTTGTTGCTGTGATTTTTCAATGACAGAATTAAAGAAAATTGCAATTATCTGCCAGGAATGTGTGAAGAT
This sequence comes from Calidris pugnax, assembly GCF_001431845.1. Lineage (NCBI taxonomy): Eukaryota > Metazoa > Chordata > Aves > Charadriiformes > Scolopacidae > Calidris > Calidris pugnax. The sequence continues at coordinate 1,175,617 of NW_015090778.1, read as the reverse complement.
AATGATCTGAGAAACTACTCAGAGGGGGTAGAGTGTTCTGTACAGGGATGAACTTTACTGTGACACTCACTCATCACCATGGCATCACAAACAGTACATAATTGAGTCTCTCTGAGTCTTAGGAAGACTAGCACAGCCGAGAAGCAGAGAGTCAGAATCTCCACACTTTGTATTCTCTTCCCAAGTCTGCTACACACCTCCCATAGGATGAAGGAGGATTCGTTTTACTGTGCACCTTCATTTTGCATTTTGTGTTAGATGGACCTTTCTCTGTCCATCTGGTCAGTCGAGATTGTCAACTCTTCAGGAACACTGGTGTTTGCACAGTGCGTACAAAATGGGAGTTCAATCTTGACTCGAGCTTCTAGGCCTTATCTCAGTCCCTACAGAAGGGACAACATACTAAGTGATGACATACCATAGGCACATGGAATTAATTGACTTTTCCAACCTCAACTAGGAAGTTTAGCAAGAACATACTATGCAGTTTTTAAATACCAGTCCAGCATCTTTGCAGACCTGTTCTACCACATGCACAGCTCCTTTAGAGGGTCACTGGGCTTCCACCTGGTGAGTTTTAGGAAGCACACACAGGCAAGTGCACAGTAAGAGAAAGGTGTGGTCCCAGCACTGCTGGGGAGAACAACAGCATCTATTAAGTTCCTTATGTTGCCTTCAGAGAATTGCAAGGGTTTGCCCCTCATTGCCCAACACTCTACAACAGCTTCAGATTTTTATAAGCAATTTATAATTGATTTTTTTAAATTAATTTCTGAGCTGATTCTCTCGCTTCTTCTTCCTCCCTCTCTCTGGGGAACCTGAACTGTGGAGAATCTCTGCAGTTTGTAAGTACTCACCCTGCATGCATGAATATGTAGGTTAGGTACCTCCAAGCCTGAGCACGGAGCTGAGGATGGTAAAGTAATGCGTTCTTCAGGTATAAGGGATGTGTGACTTGCAGCACAAATCTGTCTAATACCACTCCATTGTAAAGAAAAAAGGCAACCTAGAAGAGCAGGAAGATTCCTTGGTTAGCAAATGCTTACTCTCACTGAAAAGCACTTTGTAGCTCAAAATCATGAAGAAAAAGTCAAATACACAATAATTCTTCTCCCATTTGACACCTTCACACAGCATGAAAGTTCCCTGTTTCAAGAGACCTGCAACACATCGGTATAACTCTGTGTGTAGTTTCTGTAACACACCAGCCACTGAGTCAGAGGAACTCAGTACCATATTGATCAGTGCCAAAGTATATGTGCTTATTCCAGCACATTACTCAGCAACTGTGCAAAGATCTCATTTGGACAACAGATGAGCAGGTCAGAATATTTAATTCAGTTTCTCTTGCCTCCTTTTTCATTTCATTCACAAAACAGAGGTAACGTATAGGCATTTTTCATCCAATTCCATTATTTGAACTACCAGTTTCCCTAGAACTACCCAGATTTTAACTCCCCAGAAAGTTTTGCTATAGTTTCCCAAATTCTGTAGTTTCATATACAAATTGTTTCAATGACTAATAACCACACCTGGAGACAGACAGGATCACAGTCTCCACTTACACAGACATATACAGATAAGCCAAAATGGCTATCAGCTTCATGCTTGTCCTTGTCTAAGTTTAAACGAGTTCCACTAGCCCTTGATCACGTTCCAGCAAAGCCTTTGGCAGTGTGGGGTGGGCTCCCAGAGAAGGGAAATTAAGGTACTTGCCTCTACAATAGTGATGGTAATCATGAACCAGGGAGGAGGGCAGCAGGTATAGCTGTCGTAGTACCACTTGCGGTCTATCTCTCGAGGCAGGGTCTCGTATGCAACGTGCCGGATCAGCCTCTGCGAAAGGCTCAGCCCCGTTTCCTCCAGCAGCGCCTTGCTGCACAGCCGCCTGTTCCCCTGCAGGATGGCTTGGCGGAAACTATTTGACCTTTTGTTGCTCATCTGGGTAAAAAAGAAAAGGAAGAAACCATGAGGAGAAGAAACCATCCAAGACACGGCGCAACCATCCAGGGAGATTAGTGCCAGATTGGTAGCAGCAGATCCAGGCAGGCTGGGCAACCGCAACCAAGTTGGAGCCCTAGCAACACAAGTCTCAAGATGATCATGGGGTGACCTACATGGGGTGGGAGGAAAAACAGGACCAGGATCTGCTATTACGATGCCAATAAATGAGGTCAGGGCAGAACACCAGGAAGGCAGAGCAGAGGCTGCTGATGCACCTGGCTGAGCCCTCTGGCCCATTCTCCAGCCTTCTATCCACTGTCTTCACCATCAGTTATCCCAATCCATATTCTGTATCCTCCTTCCCTCAGGTCCCCAGGCTCTATCACTCTTCCCTACACCTGTCATCGCTCAGGGCAGAAAAATTCTTCAATGTAGCAGCAGTACATCCACAGCATCTAACTCTTCTGTTCCAGTCCTTGTTGACAGGATTATCTCTAGGCAAAGAAAATTACCCCTTGTGTAAAACAAAACCACACAAGCAACAGCAACAAAACAATGAACTAAACTGGTGTACAGGCTTAGCCACAGTAAACTTGCAAGAGGAATGGATTTCTTCTTTTAAAACAATTTTCCTCAGAGGGGGCAGGTTTCAAGATGGCACAGGCTTTGGAGGATACAGCTAATTTGTATATGTATTATCATCTTACATGCATAGAATTAGCTCTCTATCTTTTTGAGCATACACTTTCCCAATTTGGATGCATAATTAAAGCATTTGCATTTGCAAATTAGGCAGATGGAATTTTATGCCTAGCCTGCTTGGGGCGGGGGGGGGGGGAAGAAAAAAAATTAGGTCTGAAAGAGCTTGCTCCAAGATTTGGATAATTGCTAATTAGCCCTGATGTCAAACAAACCTGCTGCATTAGAGTCACTGTCTGTACTGACTGAATCTTTGGCAGGAAGGCTGAAAAGGCTGATTACGCATAAAGACCACTGTAGGGGGACCTTTTACAGTAAAAGGCAGCAAAGTGAATGTGACAGCCTGGTCCTTCTTCTGAAAGAGCTGCTAACTGAACTCAGAAAGTACCAGCATCAGAACCAAATAAGAGACGACGTTCAACAGTGTTGGCTTCCAGTTGTCTTGGATCACACTGGTTTCGGCTAATATCCCAAAGACAGGAATGCCCAGAGCTTGTGCTCTCAGTGCCCAAGCAGCCGGGTAATTGTTCCAAGCTGGACCAAGCAGCTTAAAACACAGTAATCACTGCAGGGAGCCACCTCCTGTTAATCACTAGAGGAAGGCAAAGGGGCCATCTGAGGTCATGGCACTGCGACCCATTCTCCCAGCAGATCCCGTCCCTTCCCAGCCCTCCCTTTGCAGCCTGTCCCTCCAACGCAGAAATTCACCAATGTGAGAGACACTGGCAGGCAATCGCTCTATTTCAAGTTTTTTTAAACTGGGGAAAAAAAATGTCGTTGTTGCTCTTTTTGTGTTATTTTAGTGAGAAAAAGGTTTACCCTAAAATCTCTTTCTCCTTTGCTCTCTCTTTCCTTCACTCATTCATAACACGCTTGTAAAATAACACTTCTGGCAAAGAAGCAGAAAAGGCAAAGAAGGGAAAAAAAAAATCAGTCCACAAAAATCTTTCTCCCAGTCTTCTCAAGTCTATCATCCAAAAGCTTTTACCTAAAACTAGGGAACAGGAGGAAAAAAAAATTTTTGGTGATCTTCTGTTGCATTAAGAAAGTCCACTCATATTGAAAGACAATATTTTGATAGAGAAACATCCAGGAGGTGTAAATCTTTCCTTAGCATTTGTGAGATGCTTTGGTAGGTGACAGACACACCTCTGTTTCAAAAGGCAGCCAGGTAATAGCCTCACCATGTCCACAGAAGAAAGCTTCCCTTGGGTTAGTTCAGAGCACTCTGTCGCAGACGTACTGTGCATGCTCCCTTGCAGAGTTCATTCTGTTCTCTCTGGCTTCACTCTTCTTGTGGCCGAGAATGAATTCCAACTGAAACTGTAAATTTGCCTGCTACAGATGAAGATACCAGACAGTTGTCTGAAGCTGCTGAGACGCTTATTCTAATTACAGTGATATGTGTGATTTTCCTGCCTACCACAAAACGGTCAGTGCATTTCCCTGCAGTGGAAAATATAACCATTTCCAGAGTCAACCAAAGAAAATCATCTTTGCAGCTCAGCATCAAGAAGTGCTGACCACCCTCAGCAGATGATCGCCTCATGGCTGCAGAGACTGGTGAGAGAGATGGGCAGGAAACTCCAAAGGCTGCCAACACTCATGTCTGGGCTAGGCTCGTAACAGAAACTTCCTTGCATTTTTTCAGCAGAGAATCCTACCGCAGGCACCACTGAACCCATCTGTTATTGCTGAGCACAGCAAAAAGGGTCTTGCTGAGTTTAATCACCTGAATTTAGCACAGCCTGTCAGTCCAGTGTCCTGCTCTGCATTACTGCTAATGCTGCCCAAAGAGCTCAAAAGCAGCCAGGGCAGTGCAAGTTCATCAGCATGATGTTTCTGAAGGTGTTCTTCAACATACTAAAAATGAAACAGAAGGGAAAGATTGTCTTAGTTTTGTTAAGAGCAAGATATTGCAGGATCACTGTGGAAATCACACCTCAGATGAACAAAGCCTCCTGGAGCAGTGGGAAGCTAGACCTCACAACACTATGTGACTTGCCCAAGGCCATAGCCTACAGTTAGAAGAATCCAGGCTGCACTGCTTTCAAGCCCTTCTGTCAGCAGAAAGCTCTGCCTTCCTCCCCCAAGAGAGGAAAATAAAACATGGGACCTTCCACACCCCACATAGAAGCTAAAATGGAAGCTCACAACAATGCGATTTCCTCCAAGAAATGATAAAAGACAGTTGTAGCTTTGTTCTCTCAACTACCTGTTCTCACACCCCATTATTTTTACAAGGTGTTCCATATTGGTTCTATATTCTGGCCACATGTGGATAATAAAATGCCAAGAGTTACTTAAACTGGTAATGATAGGAAAGCAGTAAACATTGATATTACAAGAGCAAGGGAAGCCCTTGGGCAAAATGATGATAGCTCCCTGAGGAGCACGTGACTGCTGGAGAAAGACCTTGTATGCCTCAACACACAACAGGGTTATTTCTATACACTATGAAGCACTACCCATTGGTAGCCTCTCTGAAAAACAGGTATGGATGTATCACATCAACTGCACTTGTAAGTAGCAAGCACAGCCTCTTCCTCCTAGTTGATTTTTGGTAGCCCTCCCCAGATATTGAGAGATAGGCACAGATAAACTTGCAAATGGATTAAGAGTTTCTAGCATTTGTCAATATAAACCAAAGCAAATGACTGAGAAATCATTTATGGCTAATTCAGATATGAGGTCATGGGATCAAAGTGTTCAGAGATAGAAACAAGCTTTGAAGTCAACTTCATAGGTGGCCGGAATCCTGTCCCAAGATATAGGTAGGATCTACTGGGTATGCAAATTCATCAGCTCTTAGCAAAGATGCAGCAAGAAAACTGCCTGCAAATGAAATGGAGCAGATCACAAACTGCTACAGTCTTGCAGAACATATGGAGATATCCAGCACCAAGAGAAGAGTATTCTTCCCAGATTGCCATATACCAGCAGACTCTTTGGAAGGAACAATACTGGCAAGGAGCAAGATACTCCCTACATTCACCAGCAACAGTAGGTGCTGGGTCAATGGGGACCAGGTTTCAATTTACCCAGAAAGTGAAAAGCCTTTAGTACCCATAATTACAACTCTAACTCTTGAGAGCTCTTAGCACTAACTAAACCTCCTGCCATCTCAGGCAGGAATATAACATTTGTCAGGCTTCCTTTAGAGTATTTAGAGGTCCAGGTTCCCTCTAAATGCTAAAGCCTTGGCGTGGTTTCACACCCTGATGAGGCAGGGACATGGAGTGTCAGAAGCACACTATGTGTGCTCAAAAGCCCTCACAATCAACTAAGATGTGGATGACCGGATGTACTGAGCACCTGTTAAAATTAGGCCTCTCAGTAAGAGAACATCCTGCTGGTTCCCATCTGCAATCATTGCCCATCACACCAATGAGGAAATGAGCTCCAGAGGCAGCAGAGCTGACTGTCAGGGCTCAAGCAAACACAACAGTCCTGGGCCTACTCACATAAACCCCAGGCCTTTGGATCATGCTTTTAATCTCAAGCTGGAAGGTGATGGGCAAAAGGAGAGATAGAGGATTTAAGCCACTACCTCTGCTCTCACCAGCTCTTGATGAGAAGCCTATTTTGTTCCTCAGACTGACTTTGGAAGACTCAAATCTTCCCAAACAGAGAGTCTTCCATATGGTCATGATTTGCTGACTTGACTTCAGAATTACATAATATTGGTATTTATGAGCCAAGTATTTAATCATCAGCTGAAAGAACACTGGGCCCATTGTTGGCCTGCACATTATTATAGCTCCAGAAGCTCAGGGCAGCCCACCCCACTACTCTTCATGCCATTGATCTGGGACTTCTTTAATGAGCGTGATATTAAAGCTGCAGGCAGATGGGTACCACAAACTGTATGTGGGGAATGAAGGTAGTGGTAGGGAACAACACATTCCCTTAGTCCTTCATGCCTGCAAAAAGTTATTATGCAGAGAGAAAGAAATTTCCCTTGCAAAACAGCCAAGCTGACATGACTGGTAACCATGTACTGCCACCTCTGCCCTTTGGTATTACCATACTGAAACAAAACAAGGCTTAGTGCTACAGCTCTGCTCAAAGGATAGGCTTAATACATCTGCCAGAAAGGAAAAAAAAAAAATTCATACTTAGATCTGAACCTGTCTTCAACATTGAAAAAATGCCAAAATTTAGAATAAGAGTCCTTACCATCCTGTGGGGGACAGTGCCAAACTTTGGTAAAGTGCAAAGCCCTGCTTTTGCTCAAAACACATGCCAATCTAAAACCAGCCTCAAATAATCTGCAACTTGCAATGGAAACTGTCCATTCCCACTGGCAGACCAATTTCTCTGGGTTTCTTCACTATCTGTACTACTGCTGCTGCCCCAGATAATCAATAGCCAAGTCATGTAGTATTTCCCCATCTGCAGTTTCATGGCTTGTGTGGGGCACAGAACTCTTTTTACTTTTATTCAGGCTCACTCAGGAGGTTTTGAAAAACATAGATTTCTGCCCATTACGTATTGGCGTTTTTGAGGCTGGCCTACAGCTATTTTTAAACACATACAACACTGTGACAGGCAATGCATTCAGCTCTCCAGCTCTGATCTTCCAAGACACAGAACACTAAATCAGAAGTTAGCACAAGCTTTTTAAAAGCCTCTATCAGCTCCAGTTTTATAACCCACTTTACTTACAAATGCAGCCTTTCCAATCAATTCTGCTTTCAAGATTCACATTTATTTCCTTCCCTCACTCCACACTTCACCAAAATGCTAATGTGGGTAAAGACTGCTTCTCCCAAAACGCATAGCTCAGCATCACGTTCATCTGTCACAGATGTTCGCATCCTCTGAGCCAACCTGGAAGCACTTTCCCAAACAGTATCAATTGGAAAAAAAGCAAATACCAACATCCTGATTTGCTCTGACCAAGCAGTAGCTTACTCTAGGGATTCAAGTAAAGTTAGAGGCAGGAGAGATCAAATAAATTATTCTGGTCATTACAAGGGTATTCCCTGCTTAAGGTTTTGTCTGGACTCCTATTAAATGTGCCAGGCTTAGACCTTCCAGCATTTCCATCAGAAAAGGTAAACCACATTTAGATTTCAAGGTTAATTGCAAGAGCACTGCTTGCAGGACAAGACTAACATTTCAGTTCAAATAACATTGTCAAAACACAGAAAGTTTGAAAGGTCAACCTCCCCCACCACCTGTTCTATTTTTCATTGGTGCTGGGAAGGATTCTACAACTGAAATGACTCCAGATTTAATTTTCTGTAGCGAAATTTTTTTTAAAGTATCTTTATAACATTTCCCACTCACATGCGTATTTCAGATACACACACAATTAAAACTACCATTTAGGTTGACATTGTGCTTCTCAAGTTTTAACTGCACATGATTGAAAACAGCTGAGGAATCATGGTTAAGGATGGAAATTTCAGTGCTAAATTCCACTTAACTGGCATAATGATTATTTGCCAGACTAGTTCACTTGGCAGAAATTTCTCTCTTCTCCTGCTATGTGTAGCCAGTATCTAATGGACTCAGATCAATGTACAAGCTGACCACAATCCAAAAGCAGCCCTCACATCCCAGTTACTAACTTTTAAGATTCTCACTTGGCCCTCTGACCGCTTTCCCCCCTCCCCCCTCAGGAGAGACACATGGCTCTTGGAACATCAAAAATCACCATTTTTCTCCAAAATGGGAAGGAAAACAACATGAAGGCACTGTGAGGTAACTTTGTCAGGAGGGCTATCCTGCTTCTGGAAACAGTCCCTGGAGTAAGAACTTTGCACCTCCATAAGGGCTTTAACGCTTTGAGAGGTAAGAGATGGACAAGGACACAATCATGTGACTACTCTCATCTATCTCTTGAAAAAACCTCCTTACTCATAATAGCATAATATTAGATCAAATACTGAAGTAAGAGATTTTCAAACCTTTTTAAATTAAATATTTATTATTATACCTCTGAATAAAAGCCAAAAAGAGAGCTCAGGAATCCTATGCTTTCAGCCAAGACAGAGAATCAAAGACAGAGGGAGCACATAAAGGGGTGTTCCACGGGAAGCTGAAGGACATCCCAGAGGGCTCCAGATGGGAGTCCTCTTGATGTTTGGCAGACCTGTTCAAAAACACATCTAATTGGAAGCAGGGGGGAAGAAAAGCAGCTATAAAACCTGCAGCTTTGCCTGCAACAAACCTTTCCAGAATAGCAACAGTGAGAACAAAATAACAGAACACCAGACAAGACCGCTAGAACTGAGGCTGTTCTGCAATAGCCCTTTAAGCTTAAAACACTCATTAGAAAGTGAACAAGGATTTAGCAAGAAGAGGAGATACTCATTTGGGCAAACTTTTGTCTTGCTTGGGGATCCCCCCGAGAGTTGCAGATTTAGGCTTTACTGCTTATCTTTCCAGTGACTCAGGTAATAAAGAATTATATGCAGTTCTTGCAAAGCCTTGTTCACCTAAGCCTTCTCTGCAGGCTGTCAGCTGGTTCAGCAAAGGACATGCAAAGACAATTTATAGCTACTTTATGACCGCACTACAAAGTACTTTTAAGTGCCATTAAAAAAAACTCCGAGCACAGCATGGTTTAAAGGACCTCTCTCACCGCCCCACAAACAAGAATACAGTATGTGAATTCTTAAAAGCTCACCTCTACAAAGATAATAAAGCCCTCCTGGTGCTGCCACATACACACTCACAAAGCCAAAAGATAAAATTCAATGTTTTCTCCTTTGAAAAAGTTATCTTTTTTCCTAGCTACAGCTTTGCTTTCACTGTTTCCTCTCATTTCAGTTCAAGCCAGGTTGAAGGATGTATCCCAAGTAAAACTTACCATTGCAAGCACTGAAACAGCAAAAGCAAGAGTTACCTTTCAAAGCAGAAAGTACAGCCCTGAAAAACCTACGGGCATGCACAGTGTTCCCACAAGGGATAGAACCAAGCCTTGCTTTTATCACTGAAGTGGCTAATAAGAACAAGTGACTTCCAGCAATGCATTATTGAAAACTGTTCTCTTGATATCCAGTGGTTAAACCCTACTTTCTGCTGGATTCTGTGAGACAGCGCATGTTTGTACTGGCTTTGGCTGGGATAGAGTTAATTTTTTTCATAGGACCTTGAGCAGGCAGCTCATCAGCTCCTTCCATCCCCATCCTTGGAAAGAAACAGAAAGAGCTGTTTGTAAGAGACACACAGAGGAGTCCCCTTCCTTCCACACCTCTGCTTTGCCAACTGCTCTGTAATGCACCTCTGATATCCAGCCCCACTCCTCCCTTCAAGGCCTCTCCAGTGGCCAGAGCCTTATTAATGCAATTTTACCTCCTGCACAAAGTTTCAGGAGCTTGGGCACATTTGGGAGGCCGTGAGATTCTCTGATCATGTCCAAGTACTTGTTCATGAATATTGATGGAGAAAAGGAAACCCCCCCACACAGAGGCACACTTGTAAAACCTCTGTGGATCTAGTGAAAGGTCAGCCCTTCCCTTCCCCACAGCCAGCACCATCATTTTTGGGTGCAGATCAATTCTTGCTAAGCTACTGAAACAGTCAAATTAACCCGAGCAAAAAGCAGAGATGGCTGATGATCATCAAGCACAAGCATGTACTTAAACAGCACCACACATAGTTTCCAGGATTGACAGCTATAAAGTGAAGAATATCACTAATTTCACAGTGATTCTGTGTCAACAGGATCAGGAAGTTTCCTCTCCATCAGGAAGTTCAAAAAGCAGGTTTGGGAGCAGGAGACTAGGGAAAAGAGAAGGAGCCCTAAAAAGTTTGCACGTTGGAAATCAATAGCAACTAGAGGAGGAATGAGAAGAGGGATGCCATTTGTAAATAGTTTAATGTTCTGGCATTTGCAATGCCTATTGATTAGGAAGTGCAAAAAATGCAGATGAGGATAGAGGGACTGATGACAGAAGAATCAATGGCTTCTTTACAGGAGTCATTCAATAATAGTGAAGGAAATTGGCCATTTTGCAGAAATCACATCAGGTGGGTGTGAGCTGGCACAATCTCCCATTCCCCAGAGGAGGAGGATGTCCAAGCCTTTCACCTCCCTCCTGCCCCTCATTAGCTTGTGCTGCTCCCAAGCACAGTGGAGCGAGGAGAGAGGGAAAACCTCAGTTCTATTCCCGAGCTTGTTGCCAACATGTTGGCTGGCCCTAGGCCATCATTTCTGTACAAGAAATGAGATAATGCCTCTTCCCACTACCTAAGTGTTGTGCAGCTCAATTAGTGAATGCTTGCATGGTACTTTGAATATACCAAGCTGTAGAACAAGCAGCTGTTACTATAAATACACTGCTGATCACAGAGTACATTGACCACACTGTTTATTAAGCTGGAGCTGAGGAAAACCTCACACTCACTGTGATCTATTTAATAGTTGCTACATTTATTTTACCGTGTACCTAAATACGTGCAAGGGGCTAACAAGACAGCTTGGTTAGATACAGCAGATTTATGTCATTGAATCACAGTAACTTCACACTGACAACAGCCTGACTGAGGTTGTGACCTGGATCCTTGATAGCTGTGCCCTGTTAGCGTACTTTTCTGATCAATGTGAAAACAGGACATACGGAAGACACTTTCTTTCTAAACCAAGAACACATGTAGGAGTGACCATGACAAACAGAGGGATCAAATCCCCATCTTGACAGCAGGAACACACAGAGACACAATTTATTATCCTCTGCATCAAGAACACATCAAGCTTTCCAGTGAAACCTTAGAGACATCACTGACTTTCATTGCTCACTGACTTTGTCACCCAAATTTCTCTTATTGCTGCACTAAATCTGCTGGGACTCAGGTGCGGAATGACAGAGCAAGAACAGGGAAAAGCCTCTGGAATGGCCACTGTTCAAGATATCCATCTTGCAAACAATGTGTCTAGGCCATCCTAGGCATCTAACAACATATGTCTACATCTGTGTTGGCTCGCCAAACTGCCTTGATGAGAAAGAGAGATCCCTTCACTAATTGACTAATTAGTACAGATAGAGAGGCATCCAGATCATGACTCATGCCGTCTGAGACATCTCACCTGGGATAAAATGAACATGACCTAGAAACACTTTATCCCTGTTGCTGTTGATGCCTACAGCAGTGCAATATGATTCCACCCAGCAAGTCAACACAACGTTATCTATATATTTTTGTCTGGAAGTGGTGAAATCTCTAGATAAAATAGGAGACATCCAGTCTGGCAAACTGCTGCTTGCAAACAAATGGCTCCTTGTGACAGCTAATGAGAGCAAAAGCCTCTAAACTCACAGCAGCCATTGCTTCATGTTCCTCTTACAACAACTCCCACTGTTTATCCCCATGCAGACTTGCTTTTTGGAAAAATCAGCAGCAACTTGACTCTTAGCTTGAGAGTTCAATCACCACTGAATATTTCAGCAAGGCCACGCGGAGTGTGATGCAGGGACACAGCAAACACTGGCCTTGATAGAGGGAGGGAGGGAGAGAGAGAGACCGTCCCCCTCAACAGCCAACGTTTTAAGTGGAGCCAAGGACTGACAGGCCCTGCCAGCCAGAGCACTTACCAGGTTGACGAAGTCCTGGTAGCAGATCCTCCCCTCGGAGTTGCTGTCCGCCAGGGCCAGCAGGACCTCCAACTTGTGGGGGTCCAGCTCTGATCCGTGTCTCTGGAGAAGGGAGCGAAACTTCTCAGTGCTGATGTAGCCGGTGTTGTCAGGATCAAACTGGGATAGGAGGGGAAGTGCCAGAATTAATCACTCCATGTTAAACACAACTCTGCCCTCCTAGGCATTCATCACCCACTGCAGACCCACAGGGACCCCAGGGGCTGCTCTAGGTTTTGGGACACATTGCCCTGCTACTACATTTCCAGCTTCCTTTCAGTGCCCAGGGACTACAAAGCACCCTGCTGCAGAGAGGGAAAAACCCAGGCATCATCATCCACACCTTCACCTTGTCTCCACCCAAGCTTCTGCTAAGTCAGCTCCCTTCACTTTCCTTCCCTCTGCATCATCATTTCTTTTGGCTATTTTTTATATCTCTCTCTATCTGGACTAGGTAGGAAGCCAGAGATGCAGTCTGTGAGATAAACCATACTGAAAACAGTTTTACTCCTGTATTTCCTAACACAATTGCAACACAGGAATACGCCATCCCTCCTCAAGCTCTTTCTGTGCTCAGTGTTTCTGACAGTCACCTTTCTAGATCACCTCTACAGATGCCTTCAAAATGGGAAATGCTTTCACTGCTGAAGAGCTCTGTATTTTATGATGGATTGGAAGGAAGGTCTTTGGACAGGGAGCAAAGCAGACAAACGTTACATCAAAATAAGAATGACAAGTCAGTCACACGACATTTTCAGAACGTAAACCAGAGTCATTAGAAGAAAAGTCCCAGGTGAGATTTGGAGTGAATCGCACTCTGACCTCTGACCAAAAACATCACCATTTTCCTTCACACTAAGTGGTTCATCTCCTAAAAATGCCACTGATCGAAAGGAGACAGCTTTGCAAGTCTGCTCAAACTGACAACTGCTTCCAGTGACCTCCAGCCTACACCAAGCTCCCCAGGGCACCCTGCGAGGGGCTGCCAGCTCACAGACGGGCACAGCCCCAGCCCCAACAGAGCCAGTGCTGGCACCGCGCCGAGCACGTTTCTTTTGTGCTTTGAAAACTAGTGGACACAAGCTGCCAGACCAGCCTGCACTAGCTGTGGTGCAGTCTGGTCTCTGCCAGCTCTCTGTTGCTGGGAGCTTTGCCTTTGATTTCCCAAACTTGGCTGTGAGGACCCTGGTGCTCACTGGCCTCCTTTTGTAGATAATGATATCAAGCTTGTTGGCTGGATTGAATGGCTGTCAGGGGGCACGGTGGTCAGGAGGGAGTCTTTTCATGGAAACATTTGGGACATAAAAGGCCTTGGCAGAGCCAAAAAGGTCCTGACAATCCTCATTCTTTCCTAACGGAGAACAAAAGCTGAACAGGCGCCCAGCCTTCAATCAGACACGGCGGAGTAAAGTCTCCCTTGGCAAGGGAAGGGGTGAGAAGGGGGATGTGGCAGAGGATGCAGCCTGCCAGCAGCAGGGCTGGCACTGCTCTGAAGCAAGCGGAGCAGCTTTAAACAGACTGGCCTCAGGCACGGGCAGCTTGTTGAGAGGACGCAGTACGCACGTGCAAGGATCTGGCTTCATCTCCTTCCATCCCAAGCACCTTTGTCCTGCTGCTCCTGGGGTCTCTGGAGCAGGGCTGGTCGTCTATTTTGTCAAGGCAGCAGCCCCTCTGTGAGAAGCTGCTGGGCCAAGTGGATTACACAAAACAAGACAAACCAAGTGACCTATGGACAGCCAGAGCTGGGCACTCTTCCCCCACCCTCTGCCAAGGGTTGTTCTGTCCTTGCGAGGTGGCCTGGATGTACCTTCCTGACAGCTGGCACCCAGAGCCAAAGGTGGATTTCATCAGCTGTTTACCGTTCAACAAGGGCTTAATATTAATCCCTGGAGAAGTTTAGCTCCCCTACTCCAGTCAGCCCACACTGATACTTTGAGTTAACAGATCAAATTTTAAAACCAACCCCAAAATCAGGGCCATTCCACTCAGACTCAGCTCTGATGCTTTTTGATTCTTGCTGGGACTCCTAAGCCTGTCTCAGTGTGCAGGACCCAACCCCAGAGGCACAGATACCCAGGAAATGAAGTATTATTAGCATAATACCTGAGATGACCTTTCTCAAGGGGAATTTGCAGAAGCTGGGAGATGAGTCATTCAGCGAATGGATCTAACACCTGCAATCCTATGGATACTGCTGTGTTCATCCTTGTTTCCTGAAAATATTTGACCTAACCAACGTCTTACTTAACTGCACCACTTTAACTATATCTTGACATTTAAGATGTCAGAACCTATCTTGTCTAGGACAAATCCATTTGCTTCTTGAAGGCTTAAATGCCTCCCTACTTTAAGGGCCAGGGTCAGCAACTGAAGCGTGGAACTCTCCCCCCTTGCTGTGTGCTCACTGTTTGACTTTGTAGGAAAGACCAATGGTCACAGCAGTGGGGAACATGGCTATTCCTTCAAAGGGCAGAAGAGATACAGAGCTGAAGCACACAGGCTCTCAAAGCACCAAAGAGCTGCTCCAGATCACAAACCACTTTTCCCAGACTGTTCTGCTTTAAAGCATTCCGAAAAGAAACATTTTGTAACCAAGAACAGAAATTACACAACTGCTTCAGAGCTTCAAACCAGCCCACAAGGACATAGGGATGACTCCAGACTCACTAGCGTTAGAACAGATAACGATCCTGTCACTCAAGATGGTACTGTCCATACCTGTTACTGGCCACTTGTTTTCCGAACGGACAGCCGGCTGAAGCCTGTCTGGTGGCTCTGAATGAGCCTCTGCTCCAAGGATGCTTCTCTCTCACACCAATAGGCACCAGCATTCCTCCTTCAGCTCACTGTCTTGCTGCTTGCCCCACCGAAATCACAGCAGTGGCAGAAGGTAGCTAGTATTTTCAGTGCTAGGGAGCCTGTTCTCCTCTTTCACGTTACTACGTATAATTTTCTTTTTGGCACTAAGTTAATGATACTAATTAGAAATAGATTTGAATTAAAACGGTGGATCTGAACAGCATGAAAGAGGTGAACAATGAACAACTGGTATCTGAGCTGAAAAGGCCTGCCTCAGAGCAGAACTAGATTGCTGCTTCCACAACCTGGAGCAGAATGTTTTACTGTAAACTCCAGCTGTAAGGGAGGTCTCTTATTTATGTTTAAACATATTTTTTTTCAGCATATAAAAATCTCATCTGTCACCACAGCACTCAAAATCCACCCCAACACTTCAAATTGCCTCAAATTGACTGTTTCTGATATCGCAGCTAGCCACAAAAATCAAGGGGTTGAGCCGGTCCTGCAGAACACGTGTCCCCGCACACGGCAAAAACGTGCAATGGCACACTCAAAACACTTGGGTCCATCAATTATAAAAGCGGCAACTGACCTTTGCTAGTCGCTTCATGCATTTATCCATGATGATCTCGTTAAGGGCCAGTTGTGCCACCAGCCCAGCCGAGCACCTTTGTCTCACCGAGAGGACAGACGATGACTGGCAGCCACCAGCACCGCTGCGCTGAGCCCCAGGTCCAGCCCCACAGGGAGTGCTCCCCCGACAAAGCCCCCCAGCAGCCAAGTCAGAGCAGTGGCTTCCTTCACTGTAGTTACTTCTGCCTCTGCCCATCTACTTGGGCAGACAAGCACAACACAACCAGTGCAGGGATAAGGAAGGCCATTTGCCCCCCCTCACCCTTCCCCCAAACAATAGGACACTAACGGCAATTTCATGCAAGGTTTCCTCTGCATTTCAATGACAATCACTCTTAACTCCCTTGATCCTCGACCAGGCTCTTAAGCAAAAATGTAAATATGTTAATGACCGTAGCAGCCATCTGACCCAGGATCTTAATTCCCTGGCCCAAAACAAGCTTTTTCTTTTCCTATTTCTTCCTTATTTTAGAGCAGACACTCCATAAACTGAAAGCCACACAGCAAAACTCTATGACAAAAATAAGGGGAGAGGGCCCTGGAAATTCTGATGGAAATAGGAAATATGGTTGAGAAAAGAAAATGAAATCTCAAATTGTTCCTTCTCTTTAATTAAAGACATATCAGCCACGGCTGAGTGAGCAAGTAGGGTGGAGGCTGGTGCTGCAGACAGACAATGGGTATCTTGGGAAAACACAGACATTTCACATAGCGCAGCCAGCTGCTCCTCTCCCCCATGGCAAACAGCCCTCTGGGGCATCAGAGCAGCTGGAGAGTCAACAGCTGAACTGGGCACAACGTGAGGATCCTTGGCTGGCTTTATGATTGCAGATCTGTCGCAGGAACAGAGAGTCTGCTACCACCCAAGGTTTCCCCATTGAGGGGCTTTGTCTTGGCATGAAGAAGAGGTATCACCCAAGCCATAAGTTGTCTTTGCAATGGGCAAGGCTCCAAGCAACTTCATCTAATTTGGAAGTGGTCTTTGAGTTAGATCAGTCCCTACAAACCTGAATTGTTCTACAGTATCTTCACTTCTGTGAGAGGCTGGCCTGGCAGTCAGGCCTCCTGGCACTGACCCCAGCTCTGGTCCAGACTAGGAGGCAGATTCTGAAAATAGATTGCCCTGAGCTTTAGATTCCCCTCCTATTATATGGAACAGACAACTCCTGCCTAATTTCCCACCAGAAGGGAGCTATCAATAGTAGACCTGCTTCTTGTTCACATCTAGGCCCTTTCCGTTGGAAAGGGGGAGTCAATCATGTGCAAAATCTGTTCATCTCCAAGGGTTTCAAAATCACTCTGAGCTTTGCTGGATTTTAACTCAGGCCATTAGATGGCACAGTCTCTGCAATCTAGGGTTGCTAACAAGCTTTGAAAACAACCAGACTATCTCCAGGCTCAAGGGCCATGCTGTAGTTGAATCAAGAGTCTCCAAGTCAACGCATGGAATTGACAGACTCCAAGTTGAAGCTGTGAAAAGACATTTAAGACAGTCATTGAGTCATTGAAACCCTCCCCATGATAGTAACACATCTTACCAGAGCCCATTATCTACCTTTCTACAGTCTCTGGGGTCATGCTGTGAGTTGGTGAGAGGGGTTTTTTCATTTGTTAAAAAAAAAAAACCCAACCAAAAAACCAACAAAAAACCCAACCACAACAACACAACAATGTGGCAACAGTGTATGTAGCATTTGCCGCTTTGATGAAGATTAAAGGAACGACAAGGCAGAAGATGAAAGTCTCCTTTATAATCCAAATGAGAGGGCAAAAAGCAGGGGCTGTTTTAACATGAGTTTCATCACTGCCTGGTGGTGATGATCTATCGAGCAGCTTAATGACCCTGCTCTCTCTTCCAGTAGTGGGAGGTGCACATGGGAGTAGAAAGTGTGATCCAGAAGAGAAGGCGGCCAGTCAAAGGTACGTGCATATACCTGCACCATGAAATCCAGCTTCTGACCATCAAAAGTCACCTAATCCGGGTTGGCTGAACATGTGTGGTAAAACATCAGTAGTGGCTCCAGTGATGCACGCTCTCTTCCCCTGTAAATAATGAATTTACCCACCACTGCCCAGACAATGTGCAGTGATCAAGGGCTGTCCAGCAGTACTTCTAGCGCATGTTAGATTGCTTTGACCTGAGGTGAACCCAAGAGCTGGAAACATCACCCAGTTCTCAAGAGCCAGATTGCATTTAAGCAGGGAGGATATACCCTCACTAACTCACCACGCGTAGCCCCCAGATGGACCCATTCCCTTGGAAAGCTGCTGCCAGAGAGCACAGAGCTACCACAGAGCTACCTCAGCATCCACCCAGGTGAGGAGGCGTTGGCAGAGCAGATGGCCCATCACCTGGATTCTGGTAAGTGTCTCTGCATGCAGCTCATGGCAAAGTGGAGATTGAGGGAGCTGTTATAAGAATCCTTTTTCCTTGAAGAGCAGAGTAGCCTGAAGGACCAGGCCCATCAGCTAGCTGACCAATCTGTAGAGGCATTTCTGTTCTAATTTATTTCTCCTACTGTTTTAGGCGCAAAGACAAGGAAGGGACCTACATTACTACCATCTGTTATTACCTTCTGCAAAAGCACTTCATCTAAACAGACACTGGAAGCACAGATTCAACATGAAGGGGAGAATAAAAAGAATCAGGAGTGCATGACTGCTCAGTTGTTAGGCAGACAGGAGAGAGGGCTTGGGACCTGGTATTGCCAAGATTTCTGGAGTGAGCCCAGACGCCTCTTGCAGTCCCTTGACTTCCCCGTCTACAAGGCACAAGACACATACTTGAGCTTGTGTGATTTAGCACAGTGAGGGTTGTAGAGCACTTAAAGAGCATGGCTGGATGATAGCTGCAATGGCAAAGGGCAATTAACGAACCACAAGGCCAAGTAGCACAGGGAGAGTATGAACAGAGAATCTGAACAGAACATGGCCTTCTGCTGGGGTTTCATGTATAGAAACATATCACGCTTTCCAAAGGCAACGACAGCTGGGCACCACACTGAACCCCTTAACTCCAGAGTGGTTCAGATCCCTCGTCCAAGTCACCATAGGCCAAGTAAATCCTGCATTTGGAGACCCCAGGAATTTTTGACCCACAACTTGCTAGGGAAGCCTATCATACTCACCCTGGTACTGAAATCTATGTTTCTGTCTCCACACGCATTTTTAATACGACTTGCTCCCCTATCCTTCCTCTGCCTTGGGGTTTTTTGCTGCAAGTCCTTGCTGAGACACTAAGGGAGGGCAGAGCTGAGATGCACTCACAGGACCTGTTGGGCAAGCTTTCAGTCCTCTTCTGTCTCGACAACCCACCACTCTGAGCGATCCCACTGCTTCTCTCCAGAGCAGCCTCCTGGCAGAACACTCACAGGAATCAGCCTCCAGTCTCAGCTGGGGAAATTTCACACAGTGTTCAAGCCACCCGGAACTAAATTATTCAAAATATGCCACTGTGCTGGCTTTGAAACCAAAGCTGCTCCCCAGAAAGAAGCCAGGGTAAATAGAAGCTCCATTATCAGCAGCACTGACGAGGAAGGAGATGCAGCACTGAAAGTGAGGAAGATAATTACATGATTAAGGAGACAGCATGGATGGCAGGAGATGCCCTCCATTATGCCACAAGGCTTAATGCAAAGAGACGTGTTTATAGACTGAGACTTCTCCAGCTCTGCTTCTTCCTGTTTTATTATTTATGTAAGTGCATTAAGACTAATGGAAAAAAGCTGAGGCACTCTAAAAACTGGTGGGGTTTTTTTCAGGTGGAAATATAATTTTTAATCTTGATCCAGCACTGGGCACCTCGCACATTTCTCTGGATAGATGTTCTCAGCTGCAGCAACAGGCTGGGCATGTTACAACCCAGACTGGCGAGTCATGTGTCATATCACAAGCCCAGCTCTGGTGCTGACTATCTGCACATTTCTGAGATTGTCAACAAGGTGAAGCCTACAAGAGATCACTTAATGATTGCCATGACCAAACCCACTCTAACAGTTAAAACCTTAGGCAAGAGGTTTAACTCTCTTTCCAGATCTGCTTGTCAGCACTGGTCTAGACATTGTTATATGTACAAATGCCTGATCTCTTGCTCTCCCTTTTGAATTCCTCTAGTTTTTAGGGCTCTAGTTTTTTAGGCAATGAGTTGTGCAGCCTAATTAAAATAAAACCCACTTTTCATCTGGATGGTGTTAGGCATTAAATATCAAAAGCTGAAAGCAGCAATATCCATACTAACATGACACATGATATTCTCATTTACCACCACATAATTACTGTTTACTTCTTTTTAGTCATGTCTTATTGGAGAATCTCAAAATCCTGTATCAGTATTAATTACATCTCTCAGTGCTTCTACATTGTGAGGGGACATAATGTGTAAGCCACTTCATTCAGAGCTGAAATGCAATACGCTCCGGGTGGGATGCTGCATTTATTTGGACTGCATAACTCAATAGGAGGCATAGCATGCACAGTCAGCCTCACAGCCTGGAGACAGACAGGCTCTAATCACTATTGCTACAAGGAAATTAAAAAAACAAAACCACCAAAACCAAACCAACCACCAAACATAAAATGAACACACAACAGTCAGAATAGCTGTTCAGCTGAGGCTGTATTTCAGGCCAAGTTCCTGCAGTTAGACCCCTGCTTACGCCCAGGTTAACTAAAAGTACACAAGCACTTCTGTAAAATTCACTGCTATTGACAACGTGTCCTGTCACAGCAGTGTCTCTGCTGGTACAGATGAGTCAGATGAGTCTCCTCATTCAGAACAGGGGTTTGGTCTGGTATCTGGAAAAAGTAGCGTAAGTGATGCCAGCACAAGAGTCAGTAGTAGTTGAATTGTTTCTGTTCTGTATGTGGACAAAAGCCCAATGAATTACCTCTATCATACGATGATGATCCACTTTCTGTCCCAGCAGTAACTCTGGAGAATGTTACACAGCAGCTGCTAAAGTTACATAGTTCTGAATCAGCAAGTCAAGGTAACTTGCATCCAAAAGATTTTTAAAAGCCAGTACTAATACTGATTTTTTGCAAGTCTGGGAACACTGGAGAAACACCAAGATCTACTTTTTACCTTTCTTCTAGCTTTGAATCAGCAATGCAGCCCTTCCAAGTATGGCTCCAAAACTCCTGTCCAAACTTGGTAACAGGCACCCACACAGCTCCCAAAACCACAGGCCTGTGACAAGAATTTAATGGGACAAAGCAGGTCCATCAGCCTAATAGCAACGAACAGCAAATTAACAGATTCCTGATACTGAGTAATGCATAAGCGAAGGAGGACTGGCCAGGTATCAATCAGAATAGGCTACAGAAAATAGATAGTGTTAAACTGATACTATCTGGATGAGAATACAAACTTAGTACGTATCCTAGATAAGGTTGCTGGTATAACTGATTTCTCTAGGGCATCTGACATCACCAGTTAACACTGTGTCTCAGGACTTACTGTGACACAAACTCGGGCTGTCACACATTTAACATGCTAAAAAGTCTGACTATTTGACAGGTCTCAAAAATAAAACTAAGCTAGAGAGCTACCATCACAGGGAGATGCCACTAATGGGGTCCCACGAGAATTCATTCTTGCTCCTGCTCAATCATCATTAGTGACTTAGGAGAAAGCATTAAGATAACTCTGCATCATGCTCACAGATGAGCTAAAGCAGCAAGTTACTAAGCATGAGCTGGGTCTTTTGGTAAAGCAGGGTGCTTGCAAACAATACATATTACAGTATAAACAAGTAGAAAGCCACATGGCCAGGAGCCAAGAATGCCAGCCAGCTTACAGGATGGGGAATGCCATCTTCAGAAGCAGCCACTCCGAGGAAAAAAAAATAAAAATAAAAAAGGCTGTGTTTGTTACGGGAATGCCATCTTCAGAAGCAGCCACTCCGGGGAAAAAAAAATAAAATAAAAAAAGCCGTGTTTGTTATAATGAGTGCTCTCAAGGTAACACTGTCTGCAAAAAAGGAAATGTGACCTGCAGGTTTGTAAATGAGGTGACATTACCTCTGCATTTGGCACTTTGTTACTGGTACAGTCTGACTGGTTCCACTGACAGCCTCAATTCATTAGCTTATGAAAGGAAGGTTAAGCAATGACTTGATCACTGTCCAGAAGAACCACAAAGGGAACAGAAATTTGGCAGCAGAGGTTTCTCTACTATGACAAAGGTATAATCACATCTAGGGGACAGAGGTCAAATCTGAACACATTTAGATTAGAATAAATTGATTATTTTTACTATTAACAAATGCAATGACATAACCATCTCAAAAGAACTCCAGACAGGCTGGTTCCAAATGGAACCCAGACATGGGAGTATTAATTATTACTCATTTAAACTCTTGAGAGCAAGCAATCCTGACTCGCACCTTTCCAGGGTGATCACAAAGGTTACAACCGCAGTAAGGAGCCAGACTGATGGAAGCTGTGGTGGTTCACACTGTTTCTTAGGAGATATATCCAAATCAGCCCTGGATGACACCCAGACTGCAGGTTCCCTGCATGGAGGACTGCAAGGGTAGGACCTGCAGTGTTTGCGTCTTCCCAGTGCCTGCTATGTCAAATATACTTTGATTTATGGGTAGAAGAGATTTCTCTGAGTACCAAAGCTGCACAGTCACAAATCAGAAAAATAAAGCTGCATTTTTGGCTTCTTATATGCCCTTACTGAATATGATGGACAAATACAAGGCAAGGCACAGTGTTTCTAGATTTCTCTTTGCCACAGTTTTGAAATAGACACAAAACTTTGATGATTTAATAAAGTCTCCACAACAGGAAAGCAACTAACTTCACAGGAAGAAGTGCTGTCCGTGCAGGTTCCCTGCCCAAGCCTCGAGGCTGGAACAGAGCAGTTCTCCCTGCAGGTGACAAAAGGCAGGGCTGGCCTGGGGCTACCTGTGCAAGGTACCATGCAAGGTGTAATGTCTCTGTGGGGCCCAAACACAGTGAACAGGGAATCCCTTTTACGCACTTATCAGCCTGACAATAAATAAGCTGCACCACAGCATGGTTTGCAATCCCTCTTTTAGCCCGTTACGAGGGAAAGGCTCCTTCTCACAGCATTAACAAGTCCTCCCAGAGCCTGGCCCTGCCTGAGCCGTACCAGGGGCTCCTTACTGCAAACACTCCTTACTGCCTGGGGAGACAGCAGCGGATCTCCCTTCACAGCCTCCCACACAACAGAGTGCTGGGCCCATCAGTCAAATCCGCACTCACTCACAGAGCCCCCCTCCTTGCCTGCCTCCGCCTCATTTCTGCCTCCTTTACTGAACTAATCAGATTTCTCATGTACACAGGGCTCACACATGCTTTAAAGAGCACCTGCTTCCCCCAACAAGCCTGTGCGCTCTTCCCAAGCTCTAGTATTCCCTTTTTACTTGAACAGACTGGCTTGAATGCAGTTTAACCATACAAAGCTGAAGCCCCCACGAGCACCCAGAGGCAAGCAGACCTCCCACTTAGTTTTCCTGCTACGCTGCAGCCAAGAGCCCGGCTCCTTCAATCGGATGGGGTGGATATCTGCCCACTGCCAGCATGGTGTGAGCTGTGGGGGGACCAGGTGCACTGCAGGCTGGAGGATCCTTGCCAGAGGCCTGTGGTTCATATTTGCCGTGTCTGCATCACAAGCACAGGGTCATGGCTGCATTGAGACTTAGAAACAACAAGCACTGGCTACTGCGATTCACAAGCTCTATTTCCTGGGAGACACTAAAACTCACATTCAAGCACAGAGATGGCTTTCCAAAACTGATATGACTTCGATGCAGGTGATTAGAAGAAGGAAGCAGAGAAGGCATAGGCAACAACCATCATTAGAGAGCCAGCATAATTAAGAAAATGCACCTTATGCTCCTCAGGAATGAGGAAATCAAAATGACCTGCCCAAGAGTCACCTGAGAGCTGCAAGCACGGCAAACAAAGGAGAAATAAGCCAGAGGGGACAGAAGACAGAAAGACCAGATGGAAAAGGAGGGTTAGGAAATAGCAATACTCCTTCTCTTCATGCACCACACTGTATCTCTGGGAAGAGGGAAGAGAGTGAGGGAGGGAAAGAAAATAAATCTTCTCACCTGCAGGGTAACTAGAGAGAGAAATCCACCCAAAAAAATTCCACCCGGCTTCCACTGGGCATTAATTAGCCCATCAAGTGGGGCCAACTTCTAGCAGAGCATCCTCATGGAGCTCACTGCAGGCTGCTGCATTTCGGACAGTCACGGAGAAGAGAGTCCAAAGACACAAAAGGAGGACTGCGGAAGGGGCAGGAGGAGAGGGCAGCCCAGACTGGCTGAGAGGAAGCCCAGATGAATGGAGAAAGGCAAGCAGGGAGGTGAATGAGCTAGAGGTGATGAATGGTAGGGAGGGCATGGAAGTTTTACACAGGGCAGAGAGCAAAGACAGACCTGAATGGGGAAGACTGAAAGATGCTGCTTGAATGGAAGGGGAAAGAGGGAGGAGAAATGAGGCAGAGAGAGAGCTGAGCAGCACAAAGTGAAACAGTGTGGGCAGAATAGCTTCCCACATGGACTTGACAAGGCCTTAAAGAGAGAGAGACAAGTAACAGCATGAACTTTAATCCAGGAGCAGAAAAGCTGCCTAGAGCAGACAGCGCTACCCTCGTCTGTCCCCGTATAATCCCTCCAACATTGGGCACCTTCTTTGCTCCCAGCCAACAAATTCTCATGAACCCAGAGCAACTCAAACAGCAGCCACCAAAGGCCAGTGAGCCCCCATCAAAGGGGGTTGTAGCAAAACTGAGCCAGTGACATGGAAAGAGCTGATGGGATAAAGCACCAAGATAATTACAAGAAGCAGCCCGAGAGATGCAAGCGTACCAGCACCCTGAAGGCAGGACACCATGCAGTTTGTATGTACGACATAGAAACACTGTTTCTCACCAGTGCTACTTCCAGGGCTTTCCTCGCCTTTCTAAGGCCAGGGTAATTGTTTCAAAACAAAACTTTTCCAAGTTTCCAAGTAAAATCTTGGAGATTTCAGTCATGCCAAGACTTTCCTGTGCATCTGCCTTAGCATTGAATCTTGATTGTTTAGAAGAAGTTTCCTCAGATTCTACAAGGCCAAAAAACCACAGACATCACCATTTTCAAAATGCTTCATTACAAAATTGCCATTTATGTTTATAGTCAGAGTCCCCAGATGGTTCAGCTCCAGTCAAATAAAATATTTTGCTCAAATGGAAACAAGAAGTATTTTTCACAATCTTTTGGGGAACTGCGAACAAGATTCTACGTGTACCATTATTCACCCACCTGCACAGTCTTCACAGCTGGGGAAAATAAAGCACTCAGAGAGGACACATCTTATTACTTGCCTCACTGGCAGAGCTGAAAACTGGATACACTCCTATCCCTTTTGGGTGTGTGGGTTTAGATAGGCCAAGGTACCCGCTACCCTCCTAGGGCTATCAGTCACCCTCCATACGATCCTGTGCCAAATCTAATTTCCCCAACTGCAAAACACAAGATACAGTGACTCACTCTAAGCCCTTAAATCATAGCTCTTTACTTCATGCTTAGAAAATCTTTCATATTTGTCAGAAACAACTATTTAAAAGCTAATTCAGTGTCTGGAGCTCATGTTTCACTCACCCATAAACAGACTCCACTGTCACACAAGATGAAATGAGAGGTCATAGAAACCCACTAGAAGGTAGGACACAACTCTCAAAAACAAACACAATGGAAATGAAAACAAATTTAAATTGAAGACTTGACACTACTCTGCCTTTTCAACACATCAGGGAAGTCAAACATACTAACTGGTTTTTAAAGTGTTGCTAGAGGAACCACAAGGGGCCCCATCTGTGCCTCAACTTGAGACTCTGGTTCTGCCCCTTTCTTTTTTGATGTTTCTTGCACCAACCAAACATAACAGTATCAATGCAGTTAGTTCCAGGCAAAAGATATGAGCATCCTGGAGTCAGAACACAAGCAGCAACTCATCTGAGAAAAAACATGAGGATTTCTCTCCCCTGCCCCCAAAGAAATAGCAAGGGAATTCCTGAGAAATCTGGGCTGGATCATCAGTGCCCCTCAGAGAGGTCCACAAATATATGACAGAGACTTGGGATCTGGCCATTAGCAATTGCATCTCTGTTACAGGCTGCAGGTGGTACCACTGTCATTGGCTCAGTAGATAGAGTTCCCCTTTATGAACTGGGAACTCAAGGCAGAGAGGCAAAGTAATTCACCCAAGGAGGCAAGAGGCTTAAAATATAGTTGAGATGAGCTGCCTGTGCTCCAGCCACCTCCATGAAGCTACATGCTCCCTGCATTGCCACCTAATAACTGACTAGTAAAAATGGAAACTGCCAAATACTAGAAGGGGGATTTTTAAAGACAGGTTAAGATAGAGTAAAAGTCCAAGCACCCCCAGGAAGTATGCTAAGCTTGGTGATATGCAAAAGCATTGATAAAAGATGTCCAAGTGTGAGAGTCTCTCCTGGAAGCAGCAGGGAGATGAAGAGATTGATGTGTGCTTGCACAGGCAGGCACACACACACAGAGCAGTGGCACAGGGACAGTAAGGGTCTCCTGAAAGGCTGCTCTGCCAAAGCTGACAAGCCTCAGCATTGAACTTCACAACCCAGTGGAGCCCATGAAGAACCGCTACTGCAAATAGAGGAGTGTCTTGCTTTTCCATCTGCCAGCCTGGGCACAGGCAGATCACGTTACATATGGCACTAAGGGGAAGGGGAAGAAAATACGAGTAATTCTCAGTTCAGTGAAAGGAGTGTGAGCTGTGCAGCTGCTGCAGCGCAAGAAAGCCCTAACAGCACCAGCTATTGCTTTGGGTCAAGAGATCCTACCATTCCAGCCTGCTTCCTGACTTATGCCTCATCCCAGCTGCTTTCCTCTGCCTTTAGTGCCTGCCTGCAGGAACAGCTAGCTGCCTGGAAGAAATCCAAATGCAAGGAGGAGAGGTTACATGTGCCTGAGGGAAGTGACAACACAAGGCAGGTCACTGCTTAGTCTAAAAGCATTCAAGCAGGGTCAACACCTACTAAAAATAAATACATAAATACACACATATGCACTACACAGGAGAAGGATTTACTCAGAAGGGACAGCCAGGAGCTCAGGCACGCTTGGGGTTCCTTGAATCTGCATTTCGGAAACTGGCAGCTATCATAACTGAATCAGACAGACTTGTGCTGCCAGCAGCTGGGAGCTGACAAGTCATCCTCCTTCCAGGCAGGGCTGCTGTTGCATCCGTGCTGTTAGGGACCAAAACTGTCACTCCCTCCCCATCTCACACCCAGCCTGGGAACTCTAGTTCTTTTCTGCTCCCCAAATCTAAGTGTCCCATATCAGACAGCCAAGGCAAAGCCACTACTACAGGCTGGCCAATCTTCTTATGCAAATGAACTGAGGGTAATTAGGACAGTTACAATGAGTCCCCGACAATGTTTGCCTTTGTGCACACCAGTGGTAAATATAGACTGAGCTGCTTTCTAAGGATGGAGGGTGAAGGGAGCGCTGCACCGGGGGACGGCAGCTCAGCTTCTCAGGGATGATGAGGAAGTAGGCACTGTTTAAACACAAGGATGCTCTCAGAAGCATGGAGTTGATGGGCAAGGAAGGAGGGAGATGCTGCAAATAAAAGTCACTGTCTGGAAGTCTCAAAACTATTCAGGGAAGCACAGACACTGTGACAGGTCTGTAGAGCTGTTCTGTTCCACTAAAACCCTCATTCCACAAACAGAAAACTCCCACAGTATTCATCCAGCCAAGGATCTCAGCCCACAGGATTCAGAGACCCAAGAGACACCCAGCAGAGCCAAGACTGGACATGGCACAAGCAGAGCAATTGCTGACAGCCTCCAGGCTGCAGGCACACAGTGGCTGGCTCTGGCTCAGTCACTCCTGCACTGATGGCTTTGCCTCTTGGTTATCTCAGCACGCTTCAGCCCCATGAATCTCATATATATGCTCTACTTTTGTTGTAGCCCTCCAGGGCCCATGCAGCAGCCGTGGAAGAAACCTAAACAAAAAAAGCAATCGCCCCCTGAAATCCTGTCATGCAAACAAGGCTCTTCCCACCCATGGCCACAAGGACTGAATGGAGAAGGACTGAACACCCCCCGCCCACCCCTGCCTGGTGGTCTTTTTGTCTCGTGACCTTCCCCACACAAACACAACCCCACAACAATCAGACAGGCAACATAATGCGCCAGCGCCGGCTTTCCCAGCCCTTCAAGGCAAGCTGGGGAGGGAAGCGGGGAGAGCTGAGGAGAGCTGAAAGGATTTGGGGATAACAGACAGGATGGGCAAGGAAATACCAAGCAGTGATTTAATTTCTACTTGCTCAGTCCCACAAGTCGGGACAAAAATAGTTTTAATGAAAGAAACAGAAGAAATTTTATCTCAACTGGCTCAAATTACATAGAAATACCAGCCAGTGGGATTTTCATATAAAAAACGCCAAAACCCAAAAACCAACGATGCTTCTAAACCCTGCGAACATCTTTTAACATTCCCTCCAAGAAGCCCACAAAATTGAGCCCTTTGGCATGAAGTCTGCTGGTTTTACTTGGCTACCTTTGAAATTTCAAGTGTGAGATGGATTAGATATAAACTGGGAAAAGGAAGACAACTATTTTTGCAACAGCTGTAGCCAGGATCGACACACATGCAAACCCTCCCCAGTGTGATAGCTTCAAAGCACATGAAGTTTCTGTGTGCCCTGTCCTAACTATGGAAAAAGAGAATCATCACCTTTGCTACTGCCACCAAGGAGCAAATGTGCCTCCAGGCCCCAGACTGCTCTCGCAAGGTAACGGATACTCTGTGGTTACTGCAGGACAAGTATCATCTTTGGGAAAGAACAACAAGGGTCTCCAAGGACCTGTTAGAAGCAGATCAGGAGACCAACAAGGTAAGGGGAAACTCCTACCCTCCCAAATGGCAAGGGAGTCTTCCCTGCTCCCTGCGCATCTACAGGAAAAAAACCACAAACTCCCCAGGAAAGCAAACCAAACCAAACAAAAAGAAATATCATCTCTCAGGGCCTGGATTCAGTGAGCATAGCAGGGCTCCTGGCTACACTTCAGGGCACTGGAAATACATACTAAGCACCTTTACAAGGAAAGGAAGCCGTGTTTTTGCCAAAAGCAAAGATCTGTGTCCCATGAAATCCTGGCAGCCGAGGCAGTAACAGAAAGCAAAGCTACAGGAAAGCACCTGTGGGATTTACAGACACTTTAGCCACCTAGGGAGCATGATACAGTGAGAAATGACATCTGAACTCCTACTGCCAGCACCCCCCACAATGCTGTTATGGTTACCCACATCCTTGACTAAAGCACAGTGGAATCCACCTGTGGATCACACACCTGAAATCACACAGTGGAAACCACCTGACGAGGCAGGTATGAAATCACCTCCATGGGATGGCGCAGCTGATGTAAAAAGACTGAAAGTCTTGGCAGAGGCTGTGTGTAGCAGCTGGGTACAGGAGGCCTCTCTCAAACCTGGCTTGCAGCGCACCAGGCCACATCTGGCCATCTGGCCCCAGTGAGGGAGCATGGAGCTGCAACTGACCCTTGCCTATGTCCTGACATGAACTGGAGTAACTGGAAGAGCAGCAGCACTGAGCCCACACACAATTGGCAAACTTCCCACAGCAAGGATACTGTCTCCTGTCAATCCACTCCAGCCTTAATCCTCTGTGGAAAGATCCCATCAGCACCGTGCTAAGAGGCAATCTTTCCAGTCAGATGCTAACAATTAATGATAGCAAAAATGAGGGAGGAAGAGACAGATGGAGAACAGATAAAACCATGCTCTGCTCTGAATGACTTGAAGGAGCTGGACAGGAGATACACAGGCAAGATATTCAGCCTTGCTCGGTCCTGCAGGGAAGTATTACACATACGCATGCATGGATAGCAGATCTGTTGTACCCCAGACAGAGACATAAACCAGTGACAGAGTCAGTCACGGTCCTTGTTCTCACTAGAAAGGAAGCAGCTGTGGCCCAGTTGTGAAGCTGCTTTGGGCTCAGCAGTATTTCTGTTCCATGTAGGACAGGCACAAACCTGCTACTGGTTTAAGTATTTGCACCCTGAGCCTGGGTATTTCCCCAGAATGGAAGGGAAACTAGAGATTTGACTCAGCTCATTCAACAGAAATAATTTCAGCAGAATCCCTCTTCAGAAAGGAGATTGCTCAGGCTGTACCAGGATCTTCATCACAGTTACCATGTAAGCTAGGAAAATAATTGTGTGAACTGGAAGCTGGCCATCAGCCTCTTCACCTGTTAATCAAGGGAGAGAACAGAGCTGGAAAGCAAGGCAGTCCCGCTCCCACGGCTGTCTTCAGCACAGAGCACACTCTTCCCAGAGCATTCCTATGCTAGAAAATCTCACTGCACAGATAACTGCTTGTTGCAGCAAGTAGGGAAGTATGAGAGACTGGGTTGCTTAGGTGAGATTAATTCCTGTCCTACTGCATAAAATAATTAACTTTATTTTATTATGGCAATGAAAATTATATGGCCATTTTAACTGACCAGTGTTGCTGCTCCAGTTCTCACCTCTACAGAGTTTAGAGGCAGCTAAAGTAAAAATTATTTCAGAAACTGCCAGCTGGTACCACCATAAGAAGTAGGTCCTGGTGAACAGCTTCTCCATTCACTCTTCTCTTCCTCAGGCCTTGTGAACCTGGTCTCAGACAAGCTGAAAGTGAGAATCCCTCCTACACCAAAGAAACGGGACAGTCTAGCTATCTTCGATCTGTCACGGAGAGGTTAAGGGGGAAATTTTCTCAAGGTCTTTTTCTGTCCTATAAGTCTTACCATTCATTTACCCTTGAGCCATAAGAGCTGGTTGCTGAGTGCAGAGCTGGGTGCTCCAGCCCAGCCCAAGCAAAGCAGGACCTGTCTGACAAGGAGCTGGTGGTTAGAGTGGCCTGTCCGAAGCATCCACAGTGCAATGCTGCCTTCCACAGCCCCAAAAAGTCACTGGTACCCAAAAATGCCAAATACTGCCACCGAGATAAGACTCCCAAGAACCCTGGGCACTGACTATTTGAGACACCATGCCTCCTGAAGAAAAGCAGCTAGGTTTTGCCTACACACTTGTCCTTCAAGCAAACACAGCAGCCTTTTTACAAGTTGAAAAACTGACTTATACCAGCCCATAGCTGACCGTAAATCCCACAATCAAACTAGCTACCTTCAGAGGTAAGACATAATAAACAAGCACTCCTACTAACCTCTAGGAGAAGTTTGGGGTTTTTTTAGATTTTACAAACATCATATTGCAGGAAAGAAATGCCATGAAGGTGCCACCCACACCCATGCCCCCAGCCACCTCACACTGGTACTTCACCCTGGTTCTTATTCCTGCTGCCCACCCAGAAAATCTGATTCTTTCAATCACCGTCTCTGAAACATACCAAACATGGTCAGATCTTCAGGCTGCAAAATGGAGACACTCTTCAGTCTAACCCTGGCATATATTTTTATAAGAACAGATCAGTCTCTCCAGGAGGGATGCAGTGCCTGCAGAGTTGTATAGTATTACAATAACGACAGACTTTCTGCAGCCAAACTCTGCTGCACTGAAATCACCAGCATTTAGAGAGGGTGTGGACAAGGAAGACACTAACAAAGAATTTTTTCCCTGACATGAAAGATGCTGGCTGCCAGCAAGGCTTGGATCCAGAACTTCACCTTAGAAAAAAATTAAAATAAACCATAGAAGCCTCAGGGAAAAAGATCATTTGAGATCATATTCCGTTCTCCTTGGCACAACTTTATGGTGCGTATCACAATATTCTCTCTGCATATTTGTTCCTGGCCCTTCAGCTCAGGCTCAGCATAACTGATGAAGAGCTGAAGTATTTGTCTCTCAGTGCTAAAGGGAAAAGCAAGAACTGTCAATGTTTTCAGAGTGCAGCCTCTCAATATCTGAGGGATCATCATAACCTCCTGTTCTTGAAAAATGAAATTTATCACGTGAATGCTCTACCATGGAAGGGGTGCATCCTTGTGAGCTTCTTTCAATAAAATCCTCAGCAAAAGAAATGGAATATTTCTATTTCTGCATGCTTACAGAAACACCATAAAATTAAAATCGGGGGAAGTTCTTACCCTTCTGAAATCGGTAATGAAATTAGCATGAGGCCCAAAGGAAGCAAATGAGGCCCCTTCAGAGGGGCCAGGATTTCATATTGTGTTTAAAACCCCACAGATCTATACTTACTTTAATGACCCACCAAATCCTTTTAGTCCTCTACATCCCTCCATGAAAGCCTAATAATGAAAAATTATGTACTAAAACTTGGGTTTTCCTGGAAAAGTAGTATCTGAACAAATCTCCAAAGACAGATATTTCTGCGGACACAGTGAATTTGGACTGTAATGCTTTGTTTTCAGATATCATTGCATTTCACATTTTCACAGCTTCCTTGGAAAAACATTTGATACAGAAAAAGTGTAAGTGATACTCACAGACAAAAGAATAGCCAACCCTCTGAAACCACAGGGCCTCTCCATTTGTATTGCTTTTGTAACAAATATAGCCTGATCCACAGAATTCCAAGTAAAAGATCCTCAAGCAACTTAAAAATTCAAGAAAACCCTTGCCATATAATGTTAAATGCATTCATTTTTATGAGCATCAAATTCCACCTATTACTGAATCGGTCATCCTCTGCAGCTACCAATTTACATATCCAGCCTGCAAGCTGCTGAGGGGCCAGTGGACATACATGAATATATTAAATCTGAAAAAGGAAACCAATAGCCATCGTAATTCAACTTAGCGATCAAATTTTCTTTATGAGCAGCAGCAGCAGAGTCCATGCCTGACAACCACACACCCCATGGAGGAACCCCAGATGCACTGAACCCCCTACTTAGAGACTGTAACTGTGATGCACACAGTGTTCACAACTGAATCACATTCAAGCCTTGTGCAAAGAGGGGATTCCTTGGAGTTACACTTTCACCAAGTCACTAAAACCCATGCTGTTGTTGGACTAAATTCAAAGGTCTGATCCTCACTATGGATGACAGTTTACCTGAACATACATTAAAACCCTGGAACAATTTCTCAGCCCTTTTGCCAAGCCAGGCACTAATACTAGCTTTAATGTAACCGCACTTTTGATCTTGTAACAGCTAGAGTGGTGCTGGTACATCTATTATTGTTCCTGGAACAGAGCTGTGCTCTGATATCACACCTACAATTCATTCTTTTTGTGCACAGCTGTCTAGAAACAGATGTAAAAGAGAGCTTCTCAGCAGCCTGTACCTCTTCTGTTATCCCAGGGAGGTGAATGACCCCCTCCAGTGCCCAATTCAGGGCCAATTAGAGCTATGGCAAGGAGAAAGGCTTCTATTTTAAGCTTGTTGAAGAGGTAACTGGGTGCTGCAGGCAGAAGGATGGACATGGGGGAAAGTCTGCTGTAAACTGGTTCTCCTTTTTCTCAACTGGGGACAGCAACTTGAGGAACGAGGGGCAATCCCACAATCAAATGGATTCCATTCTTTTTTAAGGTCTGTAGCAGCCTGTCCCCCATTGTAACAGGATATAAACACTCATCTCCCTATTCCATGTTCCCACCTGCAAAACCAAATGAACTGATACTGGAGAAGGAGCTTTGAAGTCCTTGAAAAGGAAGGGCTATTGCAATGCTGAATAAGGTCAATTCCCTTCAGCCCACAGTCACTGCAGTGATACAAGCAAAATCCTAAGGTGCAGAGGAATCAGGCCCTGAAGGAAACTAGAGCTCAGAGAAAAGATGAAAGAAACTGAACATGGAACGTTAATACTGCTTTGAACATTTACTGAGCAGAAATCCTTCCCAGAAGTGACAAAACTGCTGTTAGCAATCAGGTACTCTTGTTCTGGCATCCAGGCTAGTTAGGCAAGACCCACACCTCCCAAGAGATCCGACTGCAGGGCTTACTCAGACCCATCTCACAGGCATCAGCTACAGCAGGTTTTCAGAAAGGAGGTGCAGGAGCTGTTCGTTGAGCAGTGGGGAAAAAGCAAACACCACTGGTTTATTCACAGGTCTTGCTACTCTAACTTGTTGCTTGCATCAGATGTGATAGTGATAAGTACCCGTTTAAGAAAGAAAAAAAACCAAACAGCAATGCCAGCAAAACCACCCCCCTATAGCTAATCCAATTAAGTCGCAGGATAAAGTTGTAGAGGTTAATCAGATCTGAGCCACTGGGTCTCTCTCTGCTGCTGCTTAGTGACATATCTGTCGAACAACGCTAGTGAGATGAAGGGCAGGCAGAGACACCAACAATCTAGCCAGCCCCAGGAGACGAGTACTGCTCCCCTGCTGCACCAGGCATAAGAGAGAGGAACACACTGTAGGGCAGCCCCAGGGGTGGTTTGATGGGCTCAGAGCTTGGCTGGCCCATTCAGCCTTCCCAAGTGCCAGGAGGCTGTGACCGATGGGCTGCGTTAGGCAGTCCTTATAGCAAAGGCCAAGGCTGTGTCTGCAGGGGGCTGCCAGGTTGGTGACCAGGATGGGAATTTACTCAGCAAGAAAAATTCTTCCCATGCAACTGCAGGGAGCTCCTCTTACCTTGTGTCTCATTAGCTGCGAGTCCGGGCTGACCAAGGCTGCAGCAGGGCAGGTGAGGGCTCAAGGGGCCACCAGCACAGAGACCACTTGGACTGTTGCAAATAGCCCCTTCAGCACTGGGAGCCAGAAGAAAGCTGAGCTGGGGTTTGCACTGAAGCAGCTCCACCAGTGCCAGAGGGACAGGGTTCAGCAGTGACTAGGGAACATGTCTCTTGTCACACCCCCAGGCACCCAGCACACTGACCAGCCTGAAGGCCTAAATAAAACCTACCTTGCAAAACTGAGCATGCTGCTTTCCCCAACTGCCTGCCCGTTTGGTCAGATCTGCTCTTCCTCCATCCCTCCTCCTCCCTTTACAGCAAGAAGCCAGCTGTCCCAGTCCTTACTGATTAGACAGGTGTTTGCACCTTGGTGGTATCAACTTCCTACCCCCCTCACCACACCCCTGAGTGCAGGACAGTCAGCACAGAAGGATGGACCTGCTCTGGAAGGTGACCTTCCCTTTGAACCCTCAGACTGGACTCAGGTACAGAACAGCCCATGCAGTGGGGAGAAACTTTTTCTCTACCTGTTTCTTCTGAGCAGGGAGAACTCTTGGACCAGAAAGTCATCTTCTCTCCTGGACAACACATGCCAGCCTTTCAAAGAAGACAGATGGAGCAGTAACTCCAGTGGGATGATAGAACTGTAGTGATAGCAAGAAGGTGATGAAAAGTGTGTAAACACCATTCTGCCAGAAATGCTGATCTCTTTGGTTGCCAGAAATATTGTTTCAGGCAAATGATTCCTAATCCAGGGACCATCATCTCACCTCCTGGAGGGGAACTGGGTCTCTTCAAACCACTCTACCACACTGAACTTTGCCAGACTCCTCTGTTAAATGGTTCCTCCTTCCAGGTAAATTCTGTAGTCCAAGGACAGTGATCACCACCATTTTTCAGTTTCTCAAAGGAACTAAGATCCACAGCCCTAAAAATCAGAATTTTTGCCCTTCCTGTAGGAAGTTTTATCTTTCCTTTAAAGACAAGGAGTTTTATAGCAAATCAGCCATGAAACTTGTTAGGAGAAAAACTACAT
Organism: Calidris pugnax; assembly: GCF_001431845.1. NCBI lineage: Eukaryota > Metazoa > Chordata > Aves > Charadriiformes > Scolopacidae > Calidris > Calidris pugnax. The sequence continues at coordinate 1,140,285 of NW_015090778.1, read as the reverse complement.
TTTATACTCTGGACTTGAAACACAGAACATTTCAGATTAAAAATAGCTCCCTTTTTCACTGTCTGCCAGATTTGGGAGGGAGGTGAAAACCCACAGGGACTTGATTTGATGCGTGAAAAAGTAGAATTCTATAGCAGTGAGTATGCACACACTGCTTATTTTAGGTCAAATAGTAGCTCTGCAATAATACTTAGCTTAGCAAAGAAAACCAAAGCTTGGGATAGACCCATGCTAGCCAGTACTCTAGTACTGAGTACCATCACAATTCAAGCACGTCCATCAGAAAGAGAGGGTGCAAAAATTAAAGTTAAAAATTATTTTTAAAAATCCCATCATTTCACAGTTTTCCTGCCTGTGAGATGGTTTATCTTTCACATTCCAAATACCTGCTCCTGTATCAGCAATTATGACAAACATCTTATCAAGATATAAGACACTGTCTGCATGACCCAGCTGTGGGCACAGCCCTGGCCAGCACACAGCCTGCCCCTCACAGCAGGTAGCTCCAAATCAGGCTCCCTCACTCCATAGTCACATAATGGGGCAGCAAAGGGGCTGGTACAAGATTCAGCCTTCCTCCCTCTCTTCTCAACAGGGCGAGAAGACAGGCCATGCACTGCCTGCAGCTTTCTGAGGAACTGCAGCTCAAGCCTCTGCAGCTCAAACATAGCAAACAACTTCAGAGCTTACTCCAGAGCACACTACGTTCTGCAAAACAGCCAGCTCTGCTCTTTGGGGTGATGAGTTATCGATCAGAAAAGAACAGTAAAGCTGCATCATGTCCCATTGAGCAAAGGCTCCACACAAAGCTCTGCCACCAGCTAAATTGGTAGATCCTAGCAAAGAAGAACAGGAATCAGCAGGCACAGCTTTGACTCTAACAATACAAGCAGTTATTCAATATTAAGGGCTACTGAGTAACGCAGGAGTGATGGGACAGAGGGAGGGTTAACTTAGTAATCCAATTAAGTGGCAATAACGGCCAGTAATTCCCTCCCTCCAAATTGGTGTAGGATGACAGAGGCTGGATCATCTATACAGTGTCGATAAGTGTCTTGTCATTGGTGAGGAACACAATACCGGGGGACACAAACATCCCTTCTTTGGTGTCACCATCACAACTGGCATGCACAGAGCATCCGCATCTCTTTGGGTGCTAACATCGGAAAAATACCTTGGTGTTCCCACTGGGAAATAACTCATTCAGCTACACTTCACGGGGAACAGCAAGCAGAGAATGACCTCAGAAGGACTACAGCACTCCTGCTGCAGAGAGCATCTTTCCTTGAATGAACTGCTTCGGCTCAGGTTGGGCGTGCATAATTCAGGCTGGTTTAGACTACAAGAAACCATCCAATGCAGCTTTGTGTCAAACCTCCACCCACACATCAGCTACATAATTAATAAGGATGAAAGAGAACATTATCCCAAGCTGGTGTTCAGATCCTCAGTGATCAGTAGAGCTTGTTATATTCTGTTTGGCCTTGGAAGTCAGCAAAAGGAACACACTTCACACGTCGTACAACATGCTTGGTCATTAAATACAGGCTTATAAGCCCTTAAATTCACTGTTGCTTGCAAGTGTGGAGTAATTTTTTGCATGGACTAGTTTGTTTTGCAGTAGGCCCAAAAGTTAATTAGTTTTCACAGTTTTATTTCTCCACATGGTCAAATAACAGCCTGGAGCTTCCAGTCAGCTGGAACCACATAAGGTCCAGAAAATTCTCACTGTGCTTTTCAGGACTGTTTTCTAGGGCCATAAATCAGCAGCTGGCAAATGACTTTCTGCCCCAGCTCTTCTTGGCCACCATGACCAACCCTAAAGGATCCCATAAATCAATGCAGCAACAGCAGCTCTCAGTTCATGGGCCACAGAGGGAATAAGGCTGGAAGATGCTGTTTCAGACACAAACAAAACAATTCTTTGGGACACATTTTGCTATCACCACCCTTGGAGAAGCCACCTCACGCACCTGTCTTGTTGAGGGCACTGTGCAGCATTTACACCCCAGCCAGCTTCAGCTCTCACATATAATTGTGAAGCTACACTGCTGCTCTCTCCACCACAAACGCTGTTTCCTGTTGCAGCTGACAGAAGATAAACCGACCATTGCACTTACAAATAAGAAGACATGGCTTTGGCCTCTCCAAATAGTGTAGAAGGCCATGAATGCAGGCAGCAGGCTCCTATCAGGTGAAAAGCACACAAACAAGCCAGTACACTACAGCCTCTGGGATACAGACTGACTAAAAAACATTGCAAGAGCAAAAGTCTCTGGTGGGGATACCCAGCACTGGCAGAAACCTCTCAAAAAGCCAACCTACACTCTAGTTTAAAGACCTCGAGAGGAGACACCAGAATATTTAACATGTTGAAGGCACAAGAACAATCCTGCATACATATACATATACACAAGACATCCCCAGTTTCCAGGGCTAACAAGCTCAAGTGTGACAAAGAAAACATGCAGCTCAATAAAGATTCTTCAGAGACTTTTTTTTAGATTGGAAGGAAGTTATTCCTCCAGCCATGGTCTCCAGGCACAGCTCCAAGACCAAAGACAGCAGCAGCAGGACCATCTCCCATGCTCTTCACAGCAGTATCCCCCACAGGGGCTGCCTAAATGTGCCAATAAATGCAAAACAAACATTTCTCCAAAACGCAAATATTATTGTCAGAGGACACATGAAAGAAAAATGTTTGTTCCTTCCCTGCTGACCGTGAAGAAAACAACCAAGAGACATAAATTCAGTGATAACAAGACTGTGTGCAAAAGCAACTCCTCTATTAGCAACCAATAGAGAGTAGCTGAGGGAAGAGGCAGCAGTTCAAATGGAAGAAGGAACCACAATAAACACTTTCATTTTCCTCCCCAGTGCAAACAACAAGGCTAAAAAGCAACATCCTTCATGGAGGCCACTGCCTGCAGTGAGGAAAGATGCTCAAGGTCCTTTTCCCATTATTTCTCAGCGTGAGAGTAAATAAACGTGTGAGAGGAGTGGCAGGAAGCCTGTGGAAGGAAACAAGTGTCTCTGCTTCAGAGCCAAGGGGCAGAACTTAAAAGCCTACTTTGCTCTTCAAATCCCTTAGGACACACATCATTCCGGTATCAGCCCCAGCAAAACATAGGTTTATGTTAGACATATAATTGGTCCAGGACAATTGTGCTTTGCTAGATCAAGTCAGAGCACACAGGATCAAGTCTTCCAGTAGTTTTTGTGAAACTTTCCATTTTTCACCTTTTATAATACAGATCCTTTCTCTGACAAGAAGTCAGCATGACTATGGCTGGCTGGCTGTAGGCTGTCATCAACAATCGCTTCTACTATAATCGTACATCACAAAAGGAGTATGCTACACAAAGCAAGGTCTCCGTAATCACTGGTACCTCATCATGAAGGATCACAGAGGTAAAGAGATGCTCCCTTGGGGAACACTGTCCTGAAGAAGTGCATGAGACACAAGGCTTGATGGCGGTCACAAACTGCTTTGCCTCCAGGAGCCTCCTTTATTTTTCCCTCAGGAAACTCCAGAGCAGACACTACATACAGAATATGTCAAGTATCAAAGAACTTGAACAGTTCCTAGGTGTAAGACTGATCTTGCTTGTTTAACATCAGTTTTGTACATCATTACTCTTCTCACCAGCAACACGGGGTCACTGCAGACAGCTGTTCCTAAGCAACAGGAACATATACTAAAAATACTTATATTCTCTGTGTCTTGTAGTGCTGGGGTTTTAGTTTTAGAGTTGAAGGAATTCAAGGTCCAAGTGAGACTTCTGTGCCTTCTCTTCATGATTCCCTGGCACAGAGAACAACCCCACACTACAGGCACTGATAAGCAGTCACTGATAATCAAGGTGACTTCCAGAGAATCTACAATTCTTTAATGGTTTGCACTTTCCAAAGAAGGAAGAGAAGTTCCTACTGGGAAGTTCTGGGTTGGTTCCAGAGCAGCTGATGAGAGTGCAACAGCAGCCCTTGCACAAGACACCTGACAAAACACAGGGAGAGCCCAAGGCAGAAGTCAATCCCCAGGCTCCTCTACTCCAACACAGCATTCAAAAGAAACACTTTACAGGCTTACAATGGATTGGATGGTCAGATCTCATTGAGTCCTTTAGATGATCTTTGCCCCACACAACAGAAAGTAAAAGCCAATTTTTCCAGCTGAAATTACTGTCAGAGAAATACAATTAGCCAGCTGGAATCCGTCCAGGGCAGAGAAGATCATAAGTAATCTCAAAAACAAGTATCAGGACAGGCATGATCACAAACATTCAGGACTTTCACTGTACATTTCAGCAAGACATATCATCTCTAGTGACAGAATATAGTGACAGTGTCACCTCAAGTAGCTGAATCAGGGGGATATCAGCACTCAGGAGACTAGGAGAGGGAAAGAAGTGATTGTCCCAAGTGCTACAGCTTAAACAGGCGAACACTGCAAGGCTCGAGTCACACAAAAATCCAGAGCACGCAGAGATTAGCTTTCTTCAACAGCCTGTATGTACAACTGTGTAGGAAAACAACCCATCACCTGCACCCCATCGACTTTGTCTCATGGTGTGTTGGTATCCAGATGATTTCAGACCAACACACCACACAATGCCTAGCGAGGAGGCAGAAAGAGATCACAGCTTCCTTGGCTGCTGTCAAACTCAAACACGCCCACTGCTGCAAATAATTTGCAAACGTGCCCCGGTACATTTGCACTGACTGCAAATACCAGAAGGCAACGGGAACATCATACTTCCTACCACAGAGGAGAAACACTCACTTTCCAGGATTGGTAGAGAGTAACTTTAAAAGCCCTGTAAATGTTACAGGCATAAGTGATGACGGCGTAGAAAAGCACCTCCAAACTGCTTCCAATCACTAAGCAGCTGGTTTGTTCCTCTGGAGACAGGATGATCTCTTCCCTTCCTCTGTCACAACAGAGCACGCAGCCACAGAGCACAATGCACCAGCTGATTTGCAGAACAGCATCAATCCACTCTGTGTTTACAGCTTTCCCCTCCTTTCTTTTTTAAACATGCAGGCTTAAATGTTCTTATTGCTTCAGTGATTTTCTATGTGCAAGAGAGGATTTGAGAACAATGCATTAGCAAGGATCTATGTGCCTGAAAACCATCCCGTGCGTTCAGCTGAAATGGCAGAGCCTACGCTACCAGGGGCTGCCGCTGCAGCTGGGATCAGGAGGCAGCAGAGAGGTACAACAGCCCGAAAGCAGCCTCCCGGCCCGCTCAGACGCTGCACTCTAACGTGCAGGTTTCCAGGCAGCTCAGATGTGGAAGATACACAAATGTGTAATGAGTAGGAAGCCTCCTGAAGCTTTTAAGCAATCTAGAGACATCGAGCTGCCAGTAACTCACGAGCTGTGTAAGACTGACTCAGCCTCCATGTGCTTTTCGGTGTGTTTGTTATAACTCCTCGAAACATTTCAGGAGATGCCTACTTCTACCAGCACAAGCGTAACAGGGCTGTGTTTGCCACACTGCTGATGTTCACATGGATGGCTTCTACTCCCAACTTTTTGCACTAGGCAAAGCCAACAGTGCGCATACAGGCTGGCAGGATTGGAGAGAGGAATATCTAAATAGTCGGGGAAATAGGGTAGCTGTTCACAAACCTTTCACGCTGCAGGGAAGGTGTAAATACAGACAATCCAAAAGATCCATATCCAGCTTAGGGGCTGGCTGCTGTTCTAATACAGAGGTATTAGAAGATTAAGGAGGAACTTGGGGAATTTTTGCCGTTCATCCTGCAAGAGGCAGGAAGATCATTAATGACCTCCAGGTAGCTTTTCATGCTGAGCCATCACCCCAGGGCATCGTGGCTAAAAGCCAAATCTGGGTATAAGCCTTGAAGTGCTGGGAGATTGCCATCCACTGTAACAACACTGGGAATGGACACAGGCTAATCCAGACAGGGTGAAGACAAGGCATTACCCTGCAGAGGAGAGTCTCTCAAACATCTATTCGCTGCTCAATTCCTCAGTTTCCCTCCTTGACTGAGGGAAGAATAAATTCCCTTCCTCTCTTTCCTGAGGGCTGCTGTATTCAAAAGAGCCTCTGGCAAAAGGCAGCAAAGGGTTGATAATCCAGACAGCATCAGCAAACCAATCTCCTTCAGCAAAAACAGATCCTCTCTCACCAGCCCATTCTCTCCTTCAAGTCTGTCCACAGGGCAATGAATTTGAAGGGAGACTCTTTTTTCCCCCAACCCCATAACCCCAAGTGGAGGAGTCAAAGGGTTAATGCTGCATGACAAAGGTCAGCCCAGTTTGGGGAGGGAGGAGAAAGGGAAGCTTTGTGGCCACAGACAGCAGCTCCCTGCAACCAAAACGCCACTTGAGAAATGTAAAGTGATGGCGCTGCTCAGAAAAAAAAGGGCCCGAGAGCCCTGCCTAAATCCCAGAGCTTTATTGCTCACAAAAGCCCAGCCCCTTGAGTCATTAATCGTGTGCTCCATGGCTGGGCGCCTCAAAGAGCAGCAGATGACACATGCCCAGCTGCTATTGCCGCCCCTCCTCAAGGTAGCGGGGCAGAGGCAGGTGCACTCCCAGTGCCCTCTGCTCGAGACTAATCTATTCTCCCTTCTTGTCCTCTGCCTTTCATCTCCTCCAGCAGCCCACGCTGACAACTGTAAATGAGATTAGACTTCAAGGCGTGGGGCAGATGCAGAACCCCCTCTGTGCATTGCCAGGAGACCCTTGTAGCTTTTAAAATGTCTTTCCCCTTTACAATGCACAGCTTGGTGGAGGGGGAGAAGGGGGCAAATTTCTTGTCACACTCACAGAAGTGTCTAATATAGCAGACAAGGCAGACCCTGGTTTTAGGGCCTGGATGCTAATCTGTTATCACCACGAACAGCCTTCCCAACAGCACCTCTGGTTCTCCAGTTCACGTAAGGAGACGAAGTAACAAGTCTATGACTATTCCCTAATTCCAGTTCCTACAACCTCTTTGCAGCCCCACTCTACTTAAATGCGGACATATGTCCCAACAAACACTAACCTAAAAGGGTAGCAATAGTCCAAAATTCAGGCAAGGACTTGAAGGTTGCACACAACACTGTGCTCAAGCCCACTGCCTATACTGCTGCTCTCACTGCCATCGTATCCTACTTCCCATCCTGAAGTTTCCGCTCCTCTGCTCCCAGTGACCCACACAAACCAGTGGTAAAACACAAGCAATTTGTCAGAGAAAGTGGTAATGTCTCCAGGCACAAACCACTGCCTGGAGCTCAGAGAGACCTGCCTGGCAAAGTCTTCCAGCCACAGCTGGTAGGGGATAGCCAGCAACAATAGTCAGGGAAACTTTTCAAAGTGAAGTGTGATGGATCTTTAGGCTCAACAGTGCCCCAGTAAACAAACTGGAATTCCTTTTACAGTGTGAGAAATAGCTCGTCCTGTCTGTGTTAAAGGTTACCCACAGAAAAGGGACATAGTTAACATAAAAGATCATTGAGTTCAAAATAATTCCCCTTCTCAGTTACCACCAACCATGGTCATAGCTGGCCTGATTTTACGGATTGCTTTGCAATTTCAATTGTGCAGGAACCAGCCCTGGATTTAAGACTGCCAAGTCAGCATATTTTGAAGCATATTTTAATGTTTATGAGACCATGGCAGAGCAGGTTCAGCTGCACCCACTACTGGTAGTGTCAGCAACCAAACTCTTCCTGGTAAGTGTACATCTGGTCCAGGATATCTCTACAGTCTTGTTTCTGAGCTCAAGCTTTCCATTAGCTGCCTACACAGACTGGGTAACTTGGCATCTCTCTGCATTCCCCATAAACTCTGTTCATCTGTTGCCATCACACCCACGTACAAGTCTCAGGAAGGAATCCAGGGTTTCTAAAGCAGCTGCAACAAAAACATAGCCTGGATTGACAAGCAATAGGATCAAGGTACTGAGCCAGTGAGGAGGGTCTTTTTGGAGAGTTTTTTGTGTGTCTATTTAAAACAAGTTTGTTGTCATGACTACAAACCAGAGTACGGGTGAGAAGTGAGAACTCCGAGATGAGGGCTGATAATATTAATTCTCAGCAGCCACAGGGATGGGGAAACAATAAAGATAATAGAAGCTCTTGGCATCTAACAAGGCTAAAAGCCACCTTCAGAGGGCAGGTCTATCCTAATAATGAACGTTGTCCTCCTAGACAGCCCCTTTCACCCAACACAGCAAAGGGCTGGATAATACCAATGAGCTCTAGAAGCAGGGACACTGGTCACATGGAGGCAAACAGGCATCCAAGGCCTTAGAAAGGATATAGCAAAGCAGGAATAGCCTCTCAGGAGACTCATCTGCAGGTTCACCCTAACCATCAGATAACTTGGCTTCAACCAGGACAGTGAGATGTTCTCATGTCTCCATGCAAGGCAATTAACAAGAGATCTTAATAGCACAAAGTGTGAAACTGTCAGGACCTGCTCCTGGGATTGTCACACTTTTTAACTCTACCGGAAGATTAATAAAAAAAATGGGATTTTGGCCAGTGAAGAACAAATGAAGAGAACCCTAAGCGATTGTGGACGGATGGAGAGAGGCAATGCCTTCCTCTGCTCAGAGCTTGGATTCCACACAGAGACAGCGTGGAATGCTCAGCGACTGTGCAGGCTCTGCAGAAGGCAGCAGATGCAGAGCTAATGTGCGTGTGGGGGTGGAGAGTGTTTATGAGCACAATAAATAAATGTATGAATCCCTATAAAAGTTCCATATAAAAGTGAGTTAGAGCTGCCCGAGGGCCATGGCCTCATAATAAAAAACACATCTCGCAAGCACAGTATGAAGCAGCAGCTGTACTGTAACTGCCTGGCTGCAGCACTGAAAAGCCATGAGTCTGCCTGCTCCCACACTCTGGGGTGAAGTGCTGACCCCAGGAAATGCAGGAGGAATGGTACTTCCATCGGCATAGTAAGGAGTTTGCCCTAGGAGGGGCTTCTTTGAACCTCAAAGCCTAGGAAGCAGTTCTGGATCTGTCTTTTTGCCAAATTCAAGTTCTTCTTAAAAAAAAAAATGCAATGTGCAAGTGGCTGGAGATACTGGTTTGATTCACCAACAGTTCCCAGTGTGACATATTAGAGCTGGATCGAAACAAATTTAAAAATTCTCCAGAAAGCATTGACAGTGACTTCTCTCCCCCAAATTGAACAAGCAAAAAGCACTGCTTTATGGCAAAGCAGCACTTTTCATCAAGAAGTTTTGAATTTTTAATTTAAGATGTTGGGGGAGGGAGGGGCACTAAAAAAACCCAAACCTGCTTTTTTGTCACTAAACCTAGATGAAAGTATTTAAAAAATATCTCCCCACAGAAGAGAGAGAAAGAGAGAGAGAGAGAGAAAGAGAGAGAGAGAGAGAAAGAGAGAGAGAGAGAGAAAGAGAGAGAGAGAAAGAGAGAGAGAGAAAGAGAGAGAGAGAAAGAGAGAGAGAGAAAGAGAGAGAGAGAAAGAGAGAGAGAAAGAGAGAAACATTCATAATAATTACTTCCCCCTCCCCAACCCCCCAGAGGTAAGGGGGTAAAAGTGCTGACCCTTCCCTTGCTCTGTTTGCTGTCATACTTCCACCACCCCAGAAAGAGACTTGCAGACTCCCTGCCTGTAAATTCCCAACTGTCCTATCACTTTCTCCAGAGCTTTCTCTTGCTCTGCTGCTCTCCCGGGAGCAGAGGCCCACGTGTCTCAGCTGAGAAGGGTGGCTATCAAACTTCAGTCCCAGCCCATGAGTCACAAGCACACTGGGCACGTGAACCTTTGGCCACCCATTTCCACTCTTAAGTGCACATAATGCCAGGTCATATCTCCCAGGGAGAGCTGCAACTGTTCCAACACACAGACTTTCACATGGATGCCAGTCAGAGCCAAACAAAACGCTCTCCTCTCCTACCAGCACAGAGCTGCTGGGAATAGCAACCTTGTTCCATGACAAACAGCAACTTGCAATTCACTGCAGGGCTAATTGCATTACATTGCGGATATAACGCTCAAGGAAGACGTCAGCTCCTTGGCTTTGCCCACAGGCAACAAGGACATTATTGATTTATTCAGGACTTAGGACTACTTGTCACAGGTTGCATTCTCTTTGATAATAAAGCCTTACAGGCAAGGCTTAAATTTCAGCTGCAGCCCTAATTGAAACATAGCTAATTATTGAAGGTCTGCCTTTACATCCCATTCCCTTGTTACTGGGGTAATGTTCTGTAAATCCAACAGTCAAACTCTCCTCTCCCTTAAAAAAAAAAAAAAAAAAAAAAAAGAAGGAATAAACCCCCATCTACTATTCAAGCAAGTCCAGTGGGAAATTACAGATTCCTCTCTTTGAGCCTGAGGTAGCTACCAGCCAAGAGCCCCATCCCACAAGGACTCAATGACTTCAAAGGATGCTTGTAGAATCAGACTCCAAATTAAGGCCAAGGTTTGAGATGGGGGAGAATTCAATGTGGCCAAAACAAACATCGAGCCTGGACCACAAGCAATTTACCTTGCATTCACCCTTTGAGTGGAAGCATACCCTATGAGCCCCAGCAAATTCAAATACAGCCCACAATTTAGGTGTGATCAACAATTACAGTAATCTAATTCCCAACTGCTGGCTTGCTTGATTGTACAACAACAAACGTACTGCAGCCCAGACACGTGGATTAGCAGTTGGTCACAGCTAACCAGGTATAAATGAGCACTCATCAGAACAGACAGTCCAGTTATTAGCTGAATGATAACGGGACCCCCAGGGCACCAAGGACATCCTTTTGCGGAGCCTGCATGAAGCTTTTGGCTTTGCAGTTCAAGCCAGACACAGAAGCAAGATTATCGCCTCATAAAGCAGGGACGAAATCCCACCCGAACTTTAGTATTGCCAGGATGATGCCAGCATCAGAGTAAGCTCCCTTAGAGAAGGTGACATTTGCACACACAGCCCCCCCCAGCACAAAAGTTTATGACATCAAGAGAGCACTGCAGTTTAGAAGCAAGTCAACCCTAGAAAAATCCTTGAGTTATAGCTGCTTCACATTTCAACCTGGCAGATGGAAGGAATACCACAAAGCAAACATGTCAGTTAAAGCAGCTAAAAGCATAATTTACAAACTAGAATTCGCAACCCAAATTCTCAGCAGCTATAACACAGTGTTCTGCAGAGCTGTGTTGGCTTCAGCCAGCTACAGATCTGACCCAAAGCGGTTACCAGATACAACCACAGTTTTTGGTACAGAAGCAAATACTTTGCTCATTCTGTGCAAGTTTAAAGCAGCCGGTCCTCCCCTGGAGGATGTAATCCTGCAGAAGTCAGTTTAGCAGTTGGGGGGCCATTTCAAAGAACGCAATGCTGGTTTTACAGGTCCTAGTTTGCCTGTCTCAAAGAGAAGATCCTTTAATCCACAGAGCAAGGATAGTGCAACTGGCAGCAACTGCAGCACCTGCTGCAGCACCTCGGCTCAGCCCCTGCTGATGGGGCAGGGATGGCCAGGCTGGGCCCTCTTCTGTCCCTGGCTGCTCTGAAGAGGAATTGAGAGAAAGGCCCCAAGCTGTAGTGATAATTATCACTTGCACACCAGCATCCTGGGAACTGGGAGCATGGAGCACATTCCTCCTAGGCTGTATTTTAAATGCAGGGAAAAGCTAGCACAGAGGAAATTAACTGGAGGTTAGACTCTTTGCTCACAAGACAGACAATACATCAGTTGTTCACATACCTGATCAAATAGGGCTTTCCAGTGCTGAGAGGCAATGCATAAGGGAGGAAAAAGAAGAAAAAGAAGGTTTAAGAGCAACGACATTAACATGCAGTAAACTGCAGAAGTATATTCTAACAGAGAAATAACCAAATGATTTAGTGCCATTTCCAACATCCTTCTTCATCCCAGAATCACCTACCCTTCCGGGGGAGGAGGCAGGGGGAATCTACCAAACCACAGGGAGGACAGTTTTCATTTACAAATCCAAATTAGGATGAACTCAGAACATTCATGTGTTAATTCTGTTTTCTCCCTCTTTGTCTACTTGCAGGCAAGCAAGGAATAAAAGGCTTTTTTACTCACAGGGATCAAGAAAGCTTGGTGTATATTGAAGGGAGGGAGGAGTTAGCAATGGTTTTTCAGATCACTTTCTGAGGCCCCGTGGCCCAACATTGACCCACAAAACGCCTTGCAGAGTTGTCGGAGCCTTGTCTGCTGCCTTCTCCTAACTCTGGCAGGGACTTGCTGTAACGTCCTTGATAACCCATCACTTCTTTGAGCCTCACATGTCCACATCTTAAAAACAGGTAATTCCTCTTGCACAAGGCAGAAGGGGGGGAAGGCTGAAGTAAGCCCATTGCATGAATTTACCCCACAACTTTTGTTCTAGCAGATCTGCCTTAAAAGCTCTGTAGAGGAGAAAGCTCCACTTCAACACCGATGACCATGTGAACACTCCACAAGTCCTTGTCACTTGGGAACAGAAAAAACAAGCTGTCGACTGGCTCTGATTTATGCTTTGTAGAAAAACCGAAGTCAAGTCACCTCCCTGCCCCAGGCTTGCTGCCTCACTGTCTCCCATAACGGAGGAAAGTCTTAATGAATTGTTTAAGGCTCTCTATCATCTCTCCTGGATTTGGGGGCCAGCTGAGAAGAGAGCTACTTCCATGGGGCAACAGTGGGGTAACCACTGGGTTGGGGTCCCCAGAAAAAACCTTGTGTGTTTCCAGCTCTCCTGTCTGAAGCTGTTCAGCACATTTTTGTTTCTGCCTCATTCACCTTCCCAGAAAAGTAAAATGAGAAAAACAACAAACATCAGACTCATACAAGCAAATCTCACTGTGCTATATGCAAAGCAGCGCTCTGGTCAGTTTTATCTGGTCCTGGAAGAACATTTCCTTCTACCTGGTAGGCAGATCTAAAGCAGAATTGACTGGAGAGACAGCAGGGTATCAGGCCATTGAATTCTATTTAATCAGTTAAGTTGTTGGCTCCCCTTCTCCCCATGCCTCTATCCATTTATAAACTCCCATTTATCATCATAAAGCAGCCCAGCACTTGAAACAGAACATTTTGGGACTGCCTGAATCCTGGCTTTGTGGAACGCTGCTCTGAGAGCTATAATGACATCACAGCCGAGCTGTTACACACTGTCAAGGCTGGACAGCCAAACCTTCACTACATAATGTTTTTGTGGTTAATAACACATAAAGAACTGACCTTGTGTCGGTTCTTGCTGGCCAAGCCAGACAGCTTACATCAAGCTTTCAAATGGAATAATAACAACAGAAAATCAACCCCCAGTCAGGTCTCAGGGGAGGGCACGCTCTTAGCACAGAGCAGTTTGGATTTGCAGAGTTGATGCTCAGGAGCCTGCTTGTTTCAGCAGGAAATTTTGGTGGTGGAGGAGGAGGGCATTTACACCACTTCCTGCTCTTCTGACTTGCAGATGACATACGATACCTCAGGCTTCTGTCACATCATCTGCTGCCAGGTCTCAGCAGCTTCCCATAACCAGTGCAACTGTGGGCTCCAGCCCCATTTTGTTGATTGCAGAAAACAAGGTACCAGAGTCAAATAACAATGCAGATCCCAGCATAAGTAACGGCGAGACACCGTGAGCTGGACCAGACCCAAGCTGTCCTACCTCAAGGTCAAGCAGCAAGTCAGTAACAGAACTAGGATGAGAATCTAGATTTCATCAAGGAAAGCTCACGGTCTCTCTCCTGCCTCAGGAGCGCAATCCAGCCTGGCGCTCAGCACTTCAGTGTCTCCTGGGCCCCTGGCAGGATTGAATTGCTAATGGCTGCATTCGTGTAGAGGCTGGAGAAACTCCAAGGGGCCCACGTGTATCACAACAGGAAATCTTTTCTTGTAGACCATCCAGACAAGCACAAAATTTGTCAGGGAAGGAAAGGTCACAAGCAGAGGTAAGCAAGCAGAGGGATTTGGAAACCTGGACTGTGAAAGCCCCTGCACAAGCCACCCTTTCTGAGCAAAAGCTACACGTGCCCCTGGGTCAGGCACCCTCCTCTTAGGGCTGTCTGGCAGTGCTGGAGCCGAGGTCAAAACTGCATCACACCTTCCCAACTGGCTGTGCCGTGCCGGGAATACAGCCTGGGGAATGCAGCTCCACCAGGCAACTGCATTTCCTCCGCTGCCCTCTGGGAGGAAAATCCAACGGCAACAGAACCGTAGGTGACTCAGAAGGAAGGGCTGGGGGATGAGGAGCGGGCACTGTCCTTAAGCAGCCCGAGGCGGGTTCCTCCAGCAGTGTCATATAAGTAGAGGAGAAAGGGGATGTTGCCGTTGCTGGAGGCTTAGTTCACAAGTGTCCCTTTCACGCCGGTGCAAGACCCGAGACAGAGCCCGGTTCAGAAAGGCATTTAGTATCACTGCTTCATCCCTCCAGAGGCAGGAACAGAGCCTGCGCTTAACCTCTGCAGACTGAGCACTTCGCACAGTCCTCATCCCAGCAGAGTTTGCCGGGAAGGAGAGCTGCGAGCAGTGCTGGGATGCACCGGGAATGCAGGATCTGCTCAGGATCCCTCCCAGACAGGTGCACAGCGAGCCCCTGCCTCCGGGACCGGGAGATGGAGAGCTACAGCCTCAGCTCTGCAGGCTTCGCTGCTCAGCCCGGCGGGAGCAGATTCAAAGCACGCAGGACCACTTGGTGTCCTTCTAGGCTGGATGAGTAGAGGCAGAGACCCGCTGCCAAGTTATCCCACCCTCAGGTGCAATCCCAGCTCAGAGGGTGGAGAGAAGCTATCAGCCCTGCCGAGCCGGGGGAAAAAAAAAAAACAAACCAAAACTTCCTCAGCTGTTTGTTGCTCGGGGGCTGGAACAGGGAGCAGGATCCCGAGAGCGTTTCACATCTGTCACCCTCCGAGCGGCCGGGACTCTGGAAAAGCTCTGTGTCCCCAGGGAAGCCCCTCAAGCCCAGGCGTCAGCCCCTCTCCAGCCTCTAGAGCTGCTGCTGTGCGCAGCCCCCCAGCCCCTGCCCGGCCGGGAGCCGGCATCTCCCCGGCGGCGCGGCTCCGGGCGCGGACACCGGGCGGACGGGCAGCGGGGCTGGGGCAGAGCGGAGAAAGGAGCTGCGGCTCCGGGGACCGAGAGGGCCCGGCGGCTACCGGAGCCAGCGGGCAGCCCGGCGGCGAAGGGCGCGCAGAGCGGCGGGGACAGCGG
>NW_015090778.1:1124765-1125009 GCF_001431845.1 Calidris pugnax | reverse complement strand
TTCCCCCCCCCCCCCCATCCCGGACTTCATCCATAAATAGCTTGAGCCGATTAACCCGGCCGAGGGGAAAAGGGGGAAGACACCGAGGCAAAGGAAACTTACATCCTCTGCAGCCATAGGTAGGACATCCTCGGAGTCCAGCACCTCGATTTCTTCCGCCTCTGAGCTGGCAGCCACAGCAGGGGAAGAGCTGGCGTGAGGCTCCGGCAGCTTGTCTCCCATGCTTGGAAACGGTCCCCCTCCA
>NW_015090778.1:1120458-1124525 GCF_001431845.1 Calidris pugnax | reverse complement strand
CCGGCCCGGGGGCGGGAGGGGTGTTGGGGGGGAACCTGCCCTTCCCGGAGCTGCGCGTCCTCGGAGGCAGAGCCCGGAGCTGCAGCACGTCCGAGGATGCGGGCTGGGCGGCGGCGAGGAGCTGGGGGGGGAGCCCCGGGTCGCCCCTGGCCGTGGGGGGGGAGGCGGCAGAGCCCGCCCGGGCACCGCCTCCCCACGGAGCGGGGTCCCCGAGGTTCGGCACCGGGCCCGGCAGAGAGGGTCTCAGCTCCGTCTCAGCCCCTTCTTCCTGCCCTCGCCCCCTCCGACCCCGCTCCCAGATGCCCACCCGTGGGGTCCTGACCCTCTTGGTCTCACTGAGCGAGTGCGGGCAGCTGGCGAGGCGCGCCGGGCGAGTGGGGCGTCCCACCATTCGCTTGGTGGTGTTTTAAATTCTTTACCGTCATTATTTGTTCCAATGTGTCAAGATGGGTATCTTAACCATCTGGAACCTGGATGAGGAACTTGAGGAATGCCTTGACTGAAGGCAAAAATCCAGCAGTTTTAGCTTCTTCCAATCAAGTACCGAAATAGCAGGTTGGCAAGGGGGGAGGGCAAGCAGCGCCAGGCGGATCCACACGGTGCCAGCGCCCCTGCTTTCTGCTCCACCGACTGCCAGAGCCTGACCCAGCCAGGGCAGAGAGGGGCCAGCACCACAGACCAGCCAGAGCTCCAGCACCAGCTCAGTCACACCTCAGCCTCAAGGACGCAGCCAAGATACAAGTCCCTCTTCTCCCTACAATTTTGTTTTAAAAGACAAACGGCAAGAAAAGCTGGATCTTCCATCCAAGCAGTAGCAGAGCACACAGGAGAGATTGTCCCTCCCATCCACAGCTGTCTGGAGCTCCATACTGTGTATTACTTTTGAGCTGAATCAAATTTGTCCCACACGGTGATGGGGAACCACACAGGCCCATGCTCTTACCTTCTGGGTCCTAGCTTCTTAGTTACTAAAAGATTTTTCTGCTGGAAAAGAGGAACGGTGCCAAGTTCTCTCCATGTGCTCACATGAGCTACACCCACCTACAGCCACCAGGGAACAGCAGGTTTCCACACTTCAGCGTGGCTGGGACTAATTAAGGTCAGGGCCAAGGGCTAAAATATCATCCCACACAGCTGAGCAAGGTCAAGTAAAGGGAATGGTCTCCTCTGTCACCTGATCTGATCCCTTGGCAAGACCAGCAGGAGATCTCAATCCTGCAAATGAGCTGCATTTTGGGAACAAATAGAAGAGTGAGGATGATAACCTTATCCTGTAGTACTGTCCAGATGCCCCATCCTCACTCAAGGAACGTTACAAAGGAACCTGTTATCTTCAAGGAATGCTAAGGTAAAAATCTTCCCTCTGTTCATAGTTCTGAGTCCAGTTGATCACAATCCTAGCCAAAAAAATATTTTTTTAAAGAAATGGCCCTTCCAGTATTTTGAAGACTATTTAGCTAAATAAGGGTGATTCCTTCAGCACAGCATCCCCTTCTTGCTTGCCTACAGCCTGTCCAGCCTGCTCTCCCAAGCCATAAGAACAGCCTAGCAAATCCAGCACTTTTGAGAAGCATTAACCCACTTTACTCATACAACACCACCCCTGCCAAAATATCCCAGGCACTAAACAGCTATTATAAAAACAATCTCTTTTTGATTAAAAAACTAAACCTCATCAAAACTTCAAAACAGATGGATAAGCAAAAATATGCTATGCCAACAGAAAGAAACAGCAATCATTTAAAGATGTCTTTAGGGAGGAGGGAGGCGAGTTTTTTAAAGTGAAGACAGAACAAATGAGCTGAATTTCAGGGGTAACAGGTTCCACACAGTTGGGGATTGCCATGTCAAGAGCTCTATATCGTCTCTGATTCCAGATGCTACCGGGAAAATGCTAACCATGAAGTCTGACACAAATGCAATAAACAGCAGGGAGAACCCCCAGAATCTTACCTTAGCACCAAACTCCCACTAAACTGGAAAGCTGCTGCAAAATTACAAGTTCATTTTTTTTCTCCAAGGAATGGTTTTCACTAGTGGTAACGATAGGTTTTTTTTCCAGGGAAATATCTCTGCACATTGCACATATGAGCTAGTGCTGTGCTATAATTGTCACAGAAAGGAAATTAACAGTATTCTAATGAGGAGTTTTGTTACAGACAAATTATCATCTTCCAAGTCTGTGAGAGCCTCTTAATTTAGACTGTCATTTCTCCCCACTGCATACTGTGGTGACTCTACCTTGAAAAACAGTAATTGCTAGAGAAACTAGGGGACTGGGGGCCACCACACAGCAGATGCAGACAGAACACAGAAGGGCTTCAGAAGAAACTTAGAAAGAAAGAACTTGAGATAATAAACCCCAATCCATTCTGACATTCAGTCATGTAGGCAACCTTTTATATTCCTAATACTGCAAACAAAATGTAGATATCCATCCTTCCTGCATTAGAAGTGGCTAAAAAGGTCAGCTCATGAATATGCAATAAAAAGCCCTCAAAGTAGGGACCCAGCCAACATCTGTTAGCTAAGCCTCCTGGAGCAAATCAAAACAATTTGTTCATGGGTCCTTTCTCCATCCAAAGTAGCCCCAAAGGACTTTTACAAAACTGCCCAGCTCTCACAATTGGAATTAAATGGAGCAACCTACCCAGCTTGGTTACTGCGCCAGAGCTCAGCCAGTTGGACAGCCCTGGAAGGCAACTTCAGAAGTAAAATGCAGTGTTTTGGATCAGAAGGCAAAACCACTGCGCCCAAACACAACCCTAGCAAGAGGTTAGATAGCACATACAAAGTTAGGACTGGATCAAATCAGTCAGATTAACACCTTCAAACTCATAAAAATGGCAAAAAATCCTTGAGGACCACAGATAGTATGAGATTGGGGTTTAAACTGTGTCCAAAAGGTAACAATGGCAAAGGGCTCTTTCAGCAACAGTGATACTCCTTGTGGCTGGGACAGTTCACCTTGTAGGATTAATGAGAATTAGACTATACATGCTGGCTTTTGGCTTTCCCCTGATCCATGGACGCTTTCCCTCCTGAAGAGAAGGAATAGTGGGGAAAAATAAGGTTCAATCTCTTCTCTGATTTCTAACCTGTGTTGAAAGACTATCCTCTTGTCCCTCCCTATTCCTCATGTTATACTTAAAATTTTTTCAAGTCCAGCATTGAAAAGGTAGACTCTAATCTTTCCACCCACAGCTCTCTTCTGCCCCAGTAGCTGTTATTGATTGTAACTGAGTTTAGTTCTCTTTTTGGTTACAGCTGGGCAGTTGTTTTAAGAGGGAGCTCTCCTGCCAGGTCAGCCCTACAGTATTTAAGACATGTCTCTGCTCCTTTTTAACTGTTACCTGATGGGATCCCAGAACACATTGGTATGTTCATTCCAAATTAAAAGAATTGTTTGAAATGGAGACCAATTAGTAACTCAAGGTTAATTTCCAACAGAAAATCAAATCATGCTTACAGTTAATCCTGAACTGACAAGCTCTCAGACAGGAGGTCAAAGCTGAGGGGTGAAGGATGCGTCTCCGAGGAAGACGAATGAAGATCTTTGTCCTCTCAGTGACTGTTCACTGCGGCCAGGCGATTGATTCACACATCAGGCTGAACGGGAAGAGGGGATGGACTCTGGTTTTTGGAAAACACCATGGAAGAAGTTGTTAGGAAACTGACGGCATGAGAGGAAAGTGACTAAATAACTTTTAAAAGCAAGAAAGTGAAGAGTTGACTGGGCTGCACCCCAACTCAACTGCAATAGCTCAGCCTTTTGGACTTTCTTCTTTACGTGCTCCATGAGTAGAATACTCCACGAGCAGAATGCCTTCCCCTCACAGTGACTATAATCCCCACAGGACCTGGGAGCCGTTGGCCGGGGATACAGCAAACGCCGTAACTCTCACCTCAGCGGCACGGCTACACGGGTTTCCACAGAGAACACCAGCCGCAGCAGAGTTAGATACCGGGACTTGGGCTCTCTTCCCAGCTTTCAGTCTAAGCAAATTCCCTAAACCTGTGGAGAAGGCCCGGTTTTACAGCAGTATGTAGCCATTTCTCCTCTTCTC